>NC_051072.1:44030307-44373641 GCF_004664715.2 Peromyscus leucopus
AAGCTGGAACAATTCCGAAGCATAGCAATATGAAGAAATGCATAGGGCACAACTCCTTCTCTATCCAATGGACCTTTAGTTAGCTGAGAAACTCTGGGGGTCCATTAAATACCAGAATGTCCGGAGGTCACTGGTGTGCTTCCTCTGTTACTTCAGAACACTTGGAAAGCTGAACTGTGTGCCTGGAGGGAAGGGAGCGCAGGGCAGGTGGAGAGGTCCGAAGCTCACATGTTCTTTTCTAAAAGAACATTTAGTCTGTGACCCAAGACCCGACAGCAATGTGTGGAAAACACGTGATGAAATCCCAAGCGCTAGAATCAAAGCAGTTCAGACAATCATCTGCTGCCATTCCAAATTCCTTTAGGGGGCATTCTTCAAATGGCTCTCCCATGGCCTGCTGTGACTCCTCATAGGCCAATGTCCTGCACATCTCCATATGTCACACATTCTCCTCCAGATAGTCCCAATGAATGCTTAAAGCAGTTGAATAGGTTTTTAAGAAAGAAGTCGCATTTAAGAGAAAAGCTTTAAAACAGGAATTGAATGAACCATATGCAAACCCAAATTCTTTTACAATTCTCCCTACTCTTTTATTGGAATCACCTTATATTAAGTACTGGTTTTCAAATCCTGAACCACCAACGACAACTTGGAAAATGTCAACATGGTTTTCTGTTTTATTTTATTAAAATTAAATATAACTTACAATTTTATTGATTGATTGATTGATTGATTTTTGGTCTGTGTCCTACATCAATTTTCCTTCATTCTCATGCAAATTACACAGATAGGTACACATAGACTTTTCACACCAGACACTTAAATCTTAGCCTGACATGTCTGTGGTATTGAGGCCCTGGCTGCTAGTTAACTAGATGGGGGAGGAAGACAGAGAGAGAGGAGTCTTTGCTCCTTTCTTCCTGCTCACATAACTTTCATTTCACTCGATCAGAGCTAAGCAAATAATAAAAGGACAAATGGTAGTAGGTGACAATATGAGATTGTGACTTGAGAATAGCTATTCCGTGTGTGTAGGGGTCATAATTGCTAATGTTTTAGAAACAAATACCACCACCAACAACAATATAGGAGCCCTTGGGACAGACAGTGGACTTTTTTGGGGGGGAGGAGCAGGGGTGGGGGGGTTCTTCAATAGAAGAAAGTGAGTAAGGGACAGAGAATAGTTTGCCAATTCAAGGATAGAAGAAAAACATTCATACGTAGATTAAAAAACCAATACCTTTTAAAAGACTACATTATAAAAGAAAGCAAGAGGAAAACATAAGGGACAAATTCAAGGACAGGCTTTTAAAAGTGCTTATGGGACAAAGTGTTACCAAAGAAAGGAAATCTTAGCTTGTGAGACTTAGTGTGAGGCGAGGAGATAAAAACCTTTTGTGCAATCAGCAAACAATAGCAAGGAAATCTCAGTTTTCAAGTCCCGTGGAGAGCCTGGAAGGGAAGTTCTCGAGACAGGGCTGTGTGCAGTTGGGGGGATAAATCATGTCTTTACCTCACTCCGCACGAAGAGATAGCAGAGCAGGGATGAGATGCATTTTCCAGCGTCTGGGGAGGAACTGATACAAAGCTTTCCCCTAACCACAAAGAGCCAACAGAGCACCCCATTCACATGAACGCTCTCTTCCATGACACACTCTGAAGAAGGCACGCGGGCACAGGAGGATGTGGGGAAAGAGCATGTCACCTTCGAGACACACAGACAGACTAGTGGAATCTTGATGGAGGAAGTTGGTGAGGCTAGTAGAATCTGCTAGAGCAAATTCTTTCTCCCATGAGGAAAGATTTGGGGGTTTTCTGAGGATGCAATCCTTGAGTAGCTGGGAAGGTAATGATTCCTTGACACTCCAAAACTATGAGTTTCTCACCCATAACCACAATTATGAAAGGGAAGTTAAGATTGCTTAAAATAAATTTGCTTTAAAGCATTTACTGAAAAACAGCATTTACTTACATGTCTCAGCATTTACTTAACACATAGACATACACAAGACCCTGAATTCCAGGAAGTAGAGGCCCACTAGGGTCTTACAAACTTAGGGGGAAAATGTCTGGCATCATATTGACACCAAACATATTTTGTCTAGGCCAAAAAGCACTTAAGTTCATGTCTCATGATAAAACATAAAACTAAGAAGGATCTAGCACATATGTGGAATGCGCATTTTAAAAAATGTTGAAAAAACGTAGGCAATCAAAGTTTACAATATCAATGACTGTTATAGATCAATTTCCCAAGATCTTCCCTGCTGTTGGGTCAATAGCACTCTTAAGTAGTGGGGGTAACTGGGAAAGGGAGCTCACAGCTGGATCTCAGAGCTTCCAGTCACTTTCTACCCAAAAAACAAGCAGACTCAGTAATACTCTTGGCTTTCTTCTATATGGAATATTACGAAAACTTCTGTTCAATTTTTTTTCAAATATTCAGAAAAACATCAAAAGTTCTCTGAAAAGCAATTCTGAGAAGAGCAAGGTCATTGGATGCATTTGACCCATGAATTTTTACACAAACTTGGGTTTCAGCGTCCTGAAGAAAAGAGAAAGTATTGAAAAAAGAAGAGTATCTCCCTAAAGTGTCTTTTCTGGTTAGAAAGAAACCATCCAAGGATTTTGATACACTATGAGAAGTCTGCTTGGCATCTTGATCTGTCCCCATCTGTCTCTCTTCTATGCTTTGAACATTTCCAACTTGGGAAGGAGAGACACAGGGTTGTAAGTAGAGGTCAATACAGTTTCCATTCTCCCTGGTAGGATTCACGTGTCTTTCCAATCATCTGGGTCTTTAAGAGACATGGTAAGATCTTTCCTTTATTAGGAGACAAAGAGAGAGTTGGGGCTTTGAAGACAGTTGTAAAGGACATTCTCAATAGGGGGTTTCCTGAACTGTGTGAAAATGGGCTTCTTCTGTCAAAATAAGAAAAATTGAGATTCAGCTGGGCATGGTGTCAGACATCTGTATGCTAGCTTTGGAGGGCTGAGGTGGGCGGAGCATGTTGAGTTGGAGGCCAGGATGAGGTACATCTTCGGGAATATAGTAAGACCCTTCCTCACCAAATGAGCAAACAAATAAACAAAGGTTGGCAAAACAATGGTTAAAATAATACGAAATTTGAGAAAATGACAACCCAGGAGGTTGTACTTCCTTAAGACTGTGTTGAGATTATGTGAACATACATCATATTAAAATTCAAAATTCTCTCCTTTCTTCCTTCCTTCCTTCCTTCCTTCCTTCCTTCCTTCCTTCCTCCTTCTTCATTCTTCCTTCTTCCTTCTTTCTGTCTTTCTTCTTTCTTCCTTTCTTTCTTTAATAGCACTATTGCTGCCAAAGAAATGGTCCTTAATTTTTCTGCATGATAACAACTTTTTATATTCATACTTATTTTATGAAAGTTACTGACCAAAAGATGTGGGTCAGGAGGGTCACCTGTAAATTTCTTTCAAATATGTTTTGTTTCCTGTGTTTAGCTCTGAATTCCAACATATTGGTCTATTTCATTAATCATAAAAAGCTTTTTGAAACAAAATTAAAAATAAAGGTAAGAAAAGAGGCAAAGCCTACTGTGCATGTTTTCACCAGTGGTTCATTGTTTGGTTTATGGAATGCTTCTGCTGTGCCAGGGAATCCAGTTAAGAATCAGAACGATCTCAGATTACCTGAGGTTGATGTATTGTTAGTGGACCGGGACCCTCTTTGTTCAAAGTTATTAGAAATGAAAAAAAAAAAAAAAAATCCACTCTAGAGACAAGCCCCCAGGGTTTGTTTGTATGTTCGAAAGAATCGATGTGTAGTTTTGATTCTTCAAGCACAAGTCAGGTTATGTTTGCAAAAGCTGCTTTTTCGAGGAGAACCTACTGGTCGTTTGTAACTGATGATGAAGAGCTACCTTCAGGTCAGGCTTTTTTTTTTTTTTTTTTTTTTTTTTTTTTTGCTTACCTGAAGCAGTCCTGTCAATCAGAGCAGGCCCTTTGTCCTGGCCCACAACCTGCTCTTCCTGAGTCACAGACCTTCTGCCACTGGTTCCTTTCTCATCTTTTCCTGTGTTCCCTTTGTTCACATCTCATTTCTATCATGAAAAGAAATTGTAGCATATAATTTGATACAAAGGTAAATATTAAATTCTTTTCCATTTTAAAAACTATTTCTAAAGGTATAGAAAAACTTAAAATTCAAAGATAACAAAAGGTCATTGGCCAATCTCTCTAACAGAATATATATTCATTTATGTGTATTCATTCATATATCTACATGAAATTTGACCTTACTAGCTAGAAATTCATGATAATTAAATCTGATTGAGATTAATACTTATTTTATTGCTTGGAAATTATTTTTAGAGGGAATTGGTAAACAGGAGTTATAACATTAGAGCTACTTAAGGTAAACACTGTCTAGGAATAATTTAGAGTCAAAGAGGCATTGTTATTTATTCAGTGGGGGTACATCTTCAGTCTTAATCTTATTTAATTAGCAACTAATTGCAATCACTTCTTTATTTGGAAAGCAAATGTGATAGTTAATCTTGAGTGTTTACTTCCAATACATCTGCTTTGCCTTCTGGATACGTGATCTCTTTTCCTGACCACTGACGTCCCAGTGTAAGGTGGTGTGGATAGCATCCTCAAACGCTTAAATCCACCCACACTGTCAAGTGTTACTGAGACACATTGAACTAGGAGTCTGTGTATTAAATGATCTCAAATTTAGATAGTTTTGAGTCATATTTCATTGTTATCACTGTTTCCTATTCCCCTTCTTTGAAATACTATCACTTCTTCTCACTGTTGTTGGTGAACCTTTGTCTGGCTTTGCCTTGTGTTTAATTTTTTAATTAAATTCAAAGGGGAGAAAAACAGAATGTAATCTTTGTTATATATATATAATATATATATATTATATTAAATATATATATATTAAAGTGAGTAGAATATGAGTTGGCCAACTAAAAGATTTCCTTCTGAGTTAATGCATAGGATTCGGTGCTTTTTAGGTTTTTTTTTTTTACTTTTACATTTATGGGGTAGAGGAGCGTTTGCTGTGAGGCAAATGTGGAAGTCAGAGAACAACTTGCAGAAGCTGGTTCTGTCCTTTCAATCTTGTGGGTTCCAGGAGTCAAACTCAGCCCTCAGGCTTGGTGGCAAGCACCTATGCCTGTTAAGCTACCTTGCTGTCCCAGATTCTGTCCTTTTTAACAGTTGGTTTTGAAGGTCAGACAATTCTGTTTATTTCCTGGTTCTGGACGTTATATCTCAAAGTCAAGGTCAACTGAAAAAAAATGACCCGTATCATGGTATTGTTATACAGAATGTTAGCATCCTGGAAGTCAGCGGGAGACATTGTCACTTCTTCTTAACGAGTTCTTTGTGGGTAATTCAGTCTTTAACATGACCCTCGGCCCCAACTTAGAAGGTAGTTTACGTCAGTGTGGCAAGCTGGGGAAAGAACAGGGGAGAATATGTTGTGTGATGGGCTCAACATGAGAAAGTACAGAGTGAGGCCACCCACTTGAGGATTCAGGTTCTTGCTAACTGTGCTTGAGAGGTGAGGGAGGAAAGAAAGGGACCTGCTAGAGAATTAGGCAGGTCTCAAGTGCCACGTGAGAGTTTTCATTCTGTAGGTGAAGAAGACTCAGGAGAGGTCCTAACCTTTGGTGGTATGGCAGGTTTGGGCTCCTCGGCAGTGGGTTATAGGATAGATGTGTTTGCTTTGGGGATAGGGTCATCAGAAAAGACCACTCTGCTCTGGCCTCAGAAATGATGAAAGCCCGAATCAATGCACCATAAACAAGGGATGAAGAAGAGGGCAGGAGGGGATAAAAGTCAAAAAATGGTGACAGTGCCACCCACCGAGCTTGCTTACATCCAAAGTTTTCATGTCGTCTGTGGATGTGCAGATGTCCATGCTCGGGCCTGGGCTTACTCTATCTACACTGGCCTTGAGATATGTGTTCTTTCAAAACCAGGTTTGCCCAAAGAGAAAGCCAAGCAAAGGATGCTCACCCTCTCTATCCCCTTCTCGTAAAATCCTCTTAGTCACCCTAGAAAGCATTAGTAGATCAAAGATATTCATTCAAGATCCAGGCAATGTTCAGACAGAGCCACAGCTGGCGAAAACACTCACGGCTCTCCTGGCATCCAGATGAACAAAGAGGGAGAACCCACACTGAAAGGCAGTTTCCACCTAACTAGAGACTTTAGGAATTAATGTAGAATCTCATCTTCCTCAGTCTTTAAATCCCCAACCCCCACAATATACTTCTTTAAGAGAACAAGCTCTTAAAGAAGTATGTTGGGGGGGGGGGGGGTTGGGGATTTAGCTCAGTGGTAGAGCACTTGCCTAGCAAGCGCAAGGCCCTGGGTTCAGTCCTCAGCCCTAAAAAAAAAAAAAAAAAGAATTATATTGGGTAAAAAAACACCAAAATATTAAATGTCTCAAAAGATCTGATAGTAAGGTAGCCACGTTAGAAGGTGTGTCTTTCTAAGCCACAATCTTACTTTTAGGGAGCTGGCTCTGCAGCCAGTCACCTCATGAGCACCGTCTTAGTTGGGGTTTCTATTGCTGTGAAGAGATACCAGGACCACAGTGACTCTTATGAAGAAAACATTTAATTGGGGCTGGCTTACAGTTTCAGAGGTTCAGTCTGTTATCTTCATGGAGGGACATGGGAGCATGCAGACAGATATGTTGCTGGAGAAGGAGCTGAGAGTTTTATATCTTGATCTGCAGGTAGTAGAAGCAACTGTGTACTGGGCAGAGATTGAGTATATATATGGGACCTCAAAGTCACCCCCACAGTGACACACTTCCTCCAAGAAGGCCACGCCCACTCTAACGACACTCCCTATGGGCCAAACATTCAAGCATATGAGTCTATGAGGGCCATACCTATTCAAACCACCACAAGCACAAGGATATAGGTGTTTATCCAAAATTGGTGAGGAACCCACAAATGACCCGTGTTTTTGCTGAGGTGCTTAACTCAAAGCCAAAGTCGTCTGCTGGGCCCACCGGCAGGACAGGAGAAAATTAGGCTGCAAGTGAGTGATAAACATCTCATTATGGCACCAGTATGGCCTCACTTTTCTTTCTGGAAAGGTCAGATGATAGTTTAGGCTCTGTGGGCCATTGTAGGGAGGATTCTTGTCTCATATTCTTGTGTGCTGCGTTTTTTTTTTGTTTGTTTGTTTTTTAAATAAACCTTCGAATATGACTTTTTAAGAGTATTTTTACTTTGTGGATCATACAAAAAGGAGCCGAGACTCTGGTTTGCAAACCTCTGATTTGGAGCAGGCTATGAAGTCACAGACAACAGATAACCAGCGTTTAATCGTCTGAAGGCCGGGATTTTCTTCACACCTCCTCCCATCATGAAGTCTGATTAATTGGACTCTTGCTGCTAAGCTGACTTGTCTGAGTGCTCTCCAAAACTTCAGAAGGCTTGTGAGGCCGACTCTGACGAACACACACCCTGAAGTCTCGGAGCCACAAGTGATGGATGTCCAGGAAGCAAATGGCCCCTTGTCTTCCACTGGCTGCAATAAAACCATCAGTGCTATTTAGGAAACAGGCACCCCACTGAGCAGCCAAAGGGCTGGGCTTGCCTCTAGGATGCTGTGACAGCCTTCTCCAAACAGTCAAGGGTGGTACTTCCAATTAGCTCCAAGCCTCACAGCATCCTGTGCAGCAGCTCTTGGGGGAGCCTTTTGGCCTGTTCACACATGTCAGGTGTTATATTAGAAACACACATCACTGTATCAATACAACAGCGCCAGTGTTTGCTCTCCGACTCACAGACAGTTTCCATGGAACGGCGGCACGTACCTCCAACAATGCTCAGTCTGTTCAAAGTATAGATTCTTTTAGGGGTGTCTGGTCCGAAGGAGGGTGGAAAGAGGGACTAGCCTGCAAAAGAAGAGTTTTAAGAAAAGTATCGAAAATAGGTGGACCTAAAGTCCAAACCCATAAACAACCGAGTGCTTACATTGAATCAGTGGAATGAATAGTCTCTGGCAGATATTCAAAGACAAAAACACCTGATGTGTGTCTGTCCCCTTGGATGGTAGTCCCATGTCATTCCAGATGCGTTGCCAAGGAACCTGATTAGAACCTAAGGTATGTAAAGGTAGTTGGCTTGTTTTGTTTCTTGCCTGGTGACAATGCTTTGCTTTAGCCACTAACATTTTTTTTTTCTTTCTTACTCTCCACTGCAGCTTAGCATTCAGGGACTATTGGTTTATAATAAGCATCCCGCTGACAACCAGAAAGATGTATTTATCGTTTGAGGGTGAGTTTTTCTTTTGCCGTGTGAGCCAGACAAAGCCATTCTCTTCAGAGCAGACTGCTAATGAGAACAGGCTGTGTGCCCTGCTCTAAGTTACCCCATATTGTGTAAAACGGTGGTTTTCAGGCTGTGCCTTACCCGGAGAGACTCTGTTTTATAAATAGCTTCTGATTCCATTTTGAGTCAAAAGAGATGACTCTGAGCCTTTGTGGGCATGAAAAGGACAGCATCTGGTCAGCACCACCCACAAGGCACAGACTGATACACAGCATTCTGAAAAGTAAAAGGGTGCAACCCTATAAATGAACTTATCAAAGTAAATTGGGACCATATTCACACATTTGGCTTATTAAAACCATAGCAGGAAAACCAGACATGAGAACCTATCAGACATACCAGAGTAGGGAAGGGTACAACAGCCTCACCTCGTTTCCACAGAAAGGACATTTAACACTGTGATGCCAAAGGCCGACCGACCTGTCACCTGACCACTTGGTGTGTGTGTCAAGGGAAGTACCCACTGTCTCAGGGTCTTCAGCTCAGTTCAGTACCCACTGAGAGAGCCTACTTGAATCACCATCTGTCTGTCTGCTGATTCATCTGCCGGGACTTACCATCCATTCCTCTAGCCATTCATCTGTCTAGACCCAATCTAGACCTGCCCTTTGCCTCTGTGGCCTCCACGGTCCCACGTCTTGCTTCTACAGCTCAGTTCAACCTGCGGTTCTGTTCAAGCCTGCGACTCTTGCTGCAGACCTCCAGCAGGGTTCATTATCTAAAGCCCCACCACAGACATGTTTTGTGCATTCCCGCCAGCTTCCTGCTTCTTTCCTCAGGGATCTTTGGAACTCCTTAAACTCGACTGTGACCTCTTTAGCCCTTTGTACCCATTGTGTAGCACACCCTCCTCTCTCTCTCTCTCTCTCTCTCTCTCTCTCTCTCTCTCTCTCTCTCTCTCCCCTCCCTCTCTCTCTCCCAGAGAGTATAGCTCAAGGTAGAGTGCTTGGCTAGAAAGTGTGTGTATATACACAGAGATTTGCCCTGTGATGTGGAATGCATGAGATGAGAGTTAATGTTAGCAATAAAAGAAGCTGCATTTACTTTGGCAGCTATCAAGGGGATCTTGACTGGCAAATTGTTGCCAAAGAAACCTCTGCACTTGTGAATTTATTGTTAGTCAATGAATTCCAACACTACAGAGAGATATAAATGTGTTTGTCTCTGTTCCTGACATTGAATCCTTCTGGGACACACACACACACACACACACACACACACACACACACACACACATGGGGACATACACACACAGAGACACACGGACACACACTGAGCAGGTCACAGACTGAACTGAGTTTGCATTTGTGTTATCTAAGATGGGCTCTGGTGAAATTATTAGGTTGCTGACTTCTTTGATAGCCAAAAGATTCCATTAAGTAAAGAGCATAGTTTCTCTTTTTCAGTGCTGGAGGATGAACCCAGGTGTTGTGGAATGTTATTTTAAGATGTTTATGTCTATTATTTATGCTGTGGAGCATTTGTTTCAATGATGCAAAGATGTGTTGCATTCTTTTATGTTGCATTTGCTTAACTCTGTGAAGCTGTGTTACTTTGCCTGTCTAAAACACCTGATTGGTTTAATAAAGAGAAGGCCAATAGCAAGGCAGGAGAAAGGATAGGAGGGACTGGCAGGCAGAGAGGATAAATAGGAGGAGAAATCTGAGAAAGAAGAGGGAACAAGAAAAGAAGGAGGAGGACATCAGAGGCCAGCCACCCAGCTACACAAAAGCCACAAAGTAAGAAATAAAAGGTATACAGAAATTGAGAAAGGTAAAAGCCAAGAGGCAAAAGATACATAGGATAATGTAGCTTAAGAAAAGCTGGCTAGAAACAAGCCAAGCTAAGGCTGGACATTTATAATTAAGAATAAGCTTCCATGTATGTGGTGGTATTGTGTTCCCCAAAATATTGTGTACTCTAATAAATTTATCTGGGGTCAGAGAACAGACAGGCACTAAATACAAAGGCTAGAAAATGGTGGCACTCACACCTTTAATCCTAGCATTCCAGAGATAGAAATCCCTCTGGATCTCTGTGAGTTCAAGGCCACATTGGAAATAGCCAAGTATGGTGACACACGCCTTTAATCCCAGAAAGCCAGCCTTTAATCCCAGGGAGTGGTGGTAGAAAGCAGGAAGATATATAAGGCGTGAGGACCAGAAACTAGAAGATTGTGGCTGGTTAAACATTCAGGCTTTTAAGCAGCAGTTCAGCTGAGAGCCATTGGGATGAGGACACAGAAGCTTCCAGTCTGAGGAAACAGGACCAGCTGAAGAACTGGCAAGGTGAGATAGCTGTGGCTTGTTCTGTCTCTCTGATCTACCAGCATGGACCCCAATAACTGGAATCGGGTTTGATTTTATTAATAAGAACTTTTAAGATTCCTGCTACACGTGTATTTATTTGGGAGCTAGGTGGTGGGCCCCCCCAAAAAAGCCTAAGAGTTAAAAAAAAAAAAAAAACTACACCCAGGGCCCTGAGCAAAATATTCTATTTAAATAGGGCATTTGTCAGATGTAACCTCAAAATTTCCCATGACAGTATCTGTTATCAACCTCTTGGCTTGAAATTTAAATATATGTGTGAGCTCCCATTAAACTGCCCAGGTAGAAAATTATCTACAGAGATGCAATCGACCAATATGGTAGGAATATACAATAACAAAAACAATGAAAAGTAACTTGTCTTCTAGATTATTTTTGCTTTAGTAATTGAAAACATTGTACAACTCATAAAGGATTTTATGAGTCTGTATTTTAACTGTCCTTTCTGGAGTGTCCTTCTATCTGTTCATCTTCTAAAATGCTATAACCAATGTCTCTCAAATACTGAGACAGGATAGATTTTGAGTTATGATGCTGGGCTCTGCCATGCACAGCTACTTTCTTAGAATTGTACAGCTCACTGCCAAAATAAATGAATGGTATCTTTTCGTGGGACTCACTGTCAGAAACTCTCTGGTCTCACGTCTGCAAGTTTGATTGGTAACAGAAGCAAACCAAGGAAAACTATGTATTGCCTGCATCCTGCTTAATGGGACTGTCTGTGCATTTTGTTATTTCAGACCCAGCTTTTCATAGCAACCACTGAATATGCAAAATGAATTTAGGGATGTCAAAGTTAATTAACACCAGCTCCCCTGACAGATGAGCTTTGTAAACAATAAGGATCTTAACTTCTTTCGACTTGAATCTGGAAGACTGACAATTTTTATCCCATGAAGTCAGGAATTTTGAATTAAATATAAATAGACAGTTGAGTTCAGGTCACATTTCTTGCCAAAAGATGGAATACAGATTGGCAAAGCAGCTTTCACGCCCATAGGCTACTGGGTGTAGGAGGATTTAAATTTTTAATGGCTGGCAATAATTTTTCACCTAGTCAAAAAGTTGCTCATTTTTATCTCCACAGAGACAACAATGCAGTTTAATTCCTGAGCAGGCTCTTCGGAACTCCTAGGTTGGTATTTATTTTTGCCGGATTTTCTTCTACGTGTCTTCAAAAATGACTGCCACTTTGCTGTCCTCACAGTGACCACGCAGTTGTCTGGACAGACAGAAGAGATTATAATTTCTTCCCTGTTACACACAGTGCCTTCAGTGGCACGTCTTGCCAAGGACAAATTTTCTCCATATTCTCCCCAAAGCTACTTATTTCACAGATCCATGTGAGTCATTCCTCCTTACAAATTTGTCCATAATGCCACAAAAAAAAAAAAAATCTGCCTCATATTTAATACCTAGCATTTGAGGCTCCCCACTCAGAAGCTGTGGGAGCCAGCAGGTTCTAGCCTCTGAGACAACAGTAGACATCTGTGGATTTTTCTGTGTCATGGGGCTTGTGTCCAGGTCGTGGGTCTTCCTCTGGCCGCTTGCCTTTTGGCTCTTTGCTGTCCATTCACACCTCTCCCAGAGCCTGGGCAGGAGAAGTAAATAAAGTTAGACTTCAGATCTGCCAACTGCACTCCTTCTTAGATCCCGCCCAGTGAAGGACTTGGCCATAAAGAATGCCAAAATGTCAAAATCATTTCAAAATATAAATTGTATATGGGTTGGAGGCATTTGTTTTAGTGACTAGAAAATCATCCTGCTTTTAGAAATGAGTGTTTTGGTCTAATATGCTAGGAGAATGTCAATGAATTGGAATCCAAATAAAATTGATCTAGAGCGGAGCCCAGAGGGATAAAAGCTAGCTTCTCCCACCTGGGATCCCAGAATGCAGTAATGGTGACAACAATGAGCATCATTACAGGAAACTGTACTGGTGCCTAGGACTGAGCTGCACAGGGGAGCAGCTCCAACGAGACTTGGAAAACATCTCTGTGACGTTTTTTGTCAGACTTAGAGGGGAAGGCCAGGGTTCTGTACTCAGAGGAAAAGTAGGAGAAGCCTCCTTGGGAAGTGTACGGTGTAAGAAGAACAGAGATTGGAGCAGATGGGAGACAAATGGGGTGGAGAGGCAAGGAGGGCGATGTGAATGGAAGCAAGACAAGAATAATGCATTTCTATGTACTATTCAAGAGTTTATGTACCTTATACAGCCCACTAATTTTTATGTCATCTTTAAAGACACGGGTCTTGACTAGTATTAGCCATTTTGAGGTATCTAAGAATTCACTAATCACTGCCTGCAAATTGGATATATTTTATGATCTTAATGTTATTATTAGCCAAACTTATAACACTATAAAATAAACTTAAAGCTGCTGAATCAAAAGTAGATTGGGGCTTACATAATTTCTCAGTCAACAGGCTTCACAGGGGCATTTACCATGTTTTTGACACAGTTTAAGGCTCTGTGGAAAAGGAACTGAGAACCAATGTTACAGATAGCAGCAAATAGTTTTACATTTTAAGACAAGAATGTAGCATGATCAGATTGGCATTTTGGAACACCATTTTAAACATGCATTGGTGGGTTGGCTTGAAAGCAAGGGCATTAGCTAGACTGCTGTGAGATGGTCTATATGTCAAATGCTCTGATTGGTCAATAAATAAAATACTGATTGGCCAGTGGCTAGGCAGGAAGTATAGGCAGAACTAACAGAGAGGAGAATTGAGAGAACAGGAAGGTGGGAGGAGTCACTGCCAGCCGCCGCCATGACAAGCAGCATGTGAAGATGCCGGTAAGCCACGAGCCATGTGGCAAGGTATAGATTTATGGAAATGGATTAATTTAAGCTATAAGAACAGTTAGCAAGAAGCCTGCCACGGCCATACAGTTTGTAAGCAATATAAGTCTCTGTGTTTACTTGGTTGGGTCTGAGCGGCTGTGGGACTGGCGGGTGACAGAGATTTGTCCTGACTGTGGGCAAGGCAGGAAAACTCTAGCTACACTAGACAGTTGTTCAAGTAACAGTAATTGGGACCCTGGACAGTGAAAGAGAGATCAGCACCAAGGAATTATTTGGAAAGAAAAATCAAAGGAATTGTGGGTATACTGGACGTGGATGAGGCAGTTTTTCTCCCCTCACAGGTTTTAAGAAATATGAATGGAAATGCCCTGTATAGGAAACAGCATTATTGGAGAAGGTAATAGATTTGATTTGGGATGTAGTGACTTGGAGACACACGAGAGACAAAGGAATAGCATTTAGGATGAGAGGAAGGACATTGTGAGTCTGATCCTGGGAAAGAAGCAAAAACCACAGACATTTGGGAAGCACTAGATTAATGAGGAGGAACAGTTAATGACTGAAGTACACATGACATTACTCAGAAAGCGTTATTGATTGTAAGCAAGGTTCTCAGAAGAGAAGGCGACGAAACACCATTTAGGCCTGGGCTGAAAAGAACTGAAACAGGTCCCTGAAGACTCAAAGGGCGAGTAGAGAAGAGTGACATCAATAAGTAAATAATAAATAAACAACAACAACAACAAACACCCCAGAAAGAGTTAAACATCAAGTGCCACAGGGGTGGTGGTGGAATGGGGCAATGGACTCTGCCCACCAAAGGCCAATCACTGGGCATCTGTGCTAGGATCATTGTGAGGGAAAGAATAGATTAAGGATCCAGTGCACTCAGGACAAAGGAGGAAATAATCGGGAAGGAAAGAAATGGATTCTGAGTGAACAGAAAGAAGTGACAGGAAAAAAGGTTGAAGAAGAGTCAAAATGGGACAAGTAGTTCAGAGGCAGGACACATGAGTTTCTGGGTTTAGCCAAGAAATCCCCAAGGGAAGGAAGTGACTAGGATACTAGAAAGAGAGGAACTGGTAGAGGAAGCTCCCAGGGCCAACAGGAGGATTGTCATCAGCTTGTCTCTGAAGGTCACTGATTGTCTCTGACCTACACGTTTCTGGTCCTTCTCCAGGCTAGCCAAAGCTCTCTGCTCTCGTCCACTGTTGACCCTGTCCAGTTAGCTAGCTACAAATGACTTCCTGTTTTCCTGCCCACTCTTTGATCTAAGGCAAATCCTACTTCCTCTGGGACTTAGGAGATTTTCTCAGCAATTTTCCATGTCCACTTACTGTTGCTGCTCAAGCAGAAATGCTTATTGCATACCTTGACTGTAGGTATTACTTGAACCATAATTTGTGTTCATTTGTCTGTTTCCCTCAATAAAATATGAGCTCCTTGAAAGAAGGGATATTGTCTAATAATCATGGTATTTTGGTTTCCTAGCACATTGAAGGACAGAGAACCATTGCTGAATACACTTTATGTGTGTGGAAGTGGGTGCGTTGCTTCAATTCTGGCAACATATCCGTGACATTGAGATGTCTTCATCTTACAGATGAGGATGATGAAGTTCAGGGGCTTAAGCTATTTATTCAAGGTCATAATACTAAAAAAAAAAATAACAAGTTGGGCATAGTGGTGTACAGCTTTAATCCCAACACTTTGGAGGCAGAGGCAAAAGGATCTCTGTGAGTTCAAGGTCACCCAATCTACATAGAGAGTTCCAGCCTAGCCAAGACTACAAAGTGAGACTCTAGCTTGAGAAATCAGTAAAATAAAAGTAATAACAAAGTCATGCCAAATATTTAAATCATGCTTACTCTGTGCAAGGTACTGATCTAAGCAGCGTACATATATTACTTTGATTCTTCCTCATAGCATGCTATGAAGTAGTAGATACATTAATAAAATTCACTGGGATTTGGCCATTGATTCACTCAGGCATCCCTTTAATGGTAGAACCAGAAAGAGAAGACAATTCAGCTAACTTCTGAGTGTCTTTAAGGGTTTTCAAATTACCGTCTTCACTCCTGAATCAAGAGTCTCCCTTTGAACAAAAATTTGACCTAAAGTAACATATCAGACCTGACTGGGAAGAGAGGCATGATGGAAAGCTGAAAGCTCCTACCATTATTTTTTCAGGAGACAAGAGCATCTAAAAGCAGATGAAGCATTACCTCATTGGCTCAGCACATGAGAAATTATAGTAAAGATTCAGTGTTTCGATGGCTTCACAAGCAGTTTGCCTCAGAAGTCTTCAAAAACTTATCCAAGAACTTACCTTCCTGAAGTAACTTAGTTCCATCTCTTAAGCACTTCCTTTATCTCTCATTCAGCTCTGCACTTCATTGGGAACACGATCTTAAACGGTTATGTTTGATGGGGACGATCCCCTGGGCTTAGCTAAGATCATCAGGAGCCAAAATGGGAAAGCCAACCAGTGAGGATTCCACTGCCATGGGTGTGAGATTGACAGACGGACCAACGGTGAGAATGGAGGGTGTCTGAAACAACCAAAATACAATAAATAAGTGATAAAAATAACCTGGAAGAACGGTGATTTAAACATTCCGTTTTGAAGTATCTCCTATACATATCTTCAACCCTGAACCTTCAGCACATGTTTAATTAAATGTGGGGGAAGAAAGGTGGAGGAAAACAGCTGAGATAAGTAAAACCCAAGGTGTGAGACAGATCAAGGGTTCGAAAGGTCACGAAATGGGATTGATAACAAAAATAAGACTCCTCAGAACCCCAGGTATCTTGAGAGGAATACTGTTTCCTGCTCTACAAGAGGAAGAGAGTGAACTATGGGTGGAGTTTTCCCGTCCTGACTGCCTGTTTGCAAATACCCGCAGCTGCTTCCCAAATAATTTACTTGGAGACTTGATATAAATTATAAATGCTTGGCCAATAGCTCAGTCTTGTCACTAGCTAATTCTTACACTTAAATTAGCCCATATTTCTATCTATACTTTGCCTCATGGCTTGGTATCTTTTCATAGTCTTTTTATCTTGCTTGTATCTTGCCGGTATTTTTACCTTGCTTCTCTGTGTTTGCTGGTGACTCTCTGACTCCGCCCCTCCTTTTCCCAGAATTCTCTTTGTCTGGCTCTCTTGCTCAATTTCTTCCTGCCCAGCTATAGGCCAATCAGCTTATTAGTCAATGAGAGTAATACATATTCATAATGCACAAAAAGATTATTCCACAGCAGTGAACTGACTTTTATATGACACTCAAAAGTCTGAGTGTCCACATCTAATGTTTGGATTAGATAAAGCCCTTGTCTAATGATTTGATTGTCTTCATGGTCATCGTCACTCCAGTGAACTCTAATTTCCCATCTGTCACCTTCATTTTAACACTTCCAATATTTCCTCTTATCCTGGCCCTGTTATTCATTTCAGCTTCTCTCCATTGGTGCAGCCTCAGAAAAATTTAGTCCATTGTGGGCAAACTTCTCATCCTAAAGATTTTTCATGTTATCTCAGTCTCCTTACCTCCAGTGAAGATACCACACATATAGAAAACTCTATGAATTCTCATCCCCTCAAATGCCACGGCAGGAGTTAGCTTCCCTTTCTATACCTTTTAACTGAACACCATCCCGTGATACCCTCTTCATCTCCTGCCACACCATTCCTCTCAGCATATGAGTCTAGCTCATACCTTGCCTCTTCCATCTGCCTGTCACTCAGTTCTACAATTAAATGTCACAGGTGTAACTAATGACAGGATCCAGATCTTCTGCACAGGTCCCATCTGCTGAGGAGACGGAGGGACAGAGATTTGTTGGGTTAGTGCTCTCAGACCTACTACCTTAGAGGGAACAAGCCGGAAGTAAAACTATGAGGTTGTTGAGTAAAACTCCGGTTTCCTTTGACAAATTGATAGCTCTTCTCTTCAGTTCACCCCATTCCAAATTAAAAGAACATTTTCATATAAGTCATATTTCCCCCTATTCTGTTCCTTTTCTCTGCAGTGGTCATAGCATTCTTTCAGTCTCCCAGAACACAACTCATTAAAGTTGATTAATTTATCTCCCTTTCATCCACCATGTCCAACACTTTACACATATTCAATATTTCCTTTGGGAGAATTTGCTTTGCAGATAATGCTTTCCACTCCATTCCTAATGTCTCCAGACTCGGAGTAGGCTCATGGTCTCAAGTTCAGAGTCACGATTTCGAGGCTCCTATGCCTCCCAACATACTCCAAAACTCAGTCTTTCAAAGCATCGACTCTAGGCCCCTCAACTTCTGGTCAAAAGTTAATTAATTACATAGAGGCTTGATCAACAATTCCTAGTGTTATCTCTTCTATGAGCTAAAATATCCATTAATGAAAAAATATAAAAGCATCTTTCTGAAATACGGGAAGAAATTCTACAGAAGAGAAAACATGAGATTGAACCGAGAAGTTCTATGAAAGATGGATGTATTTTTCCCCGATTAAAATGTAATAAACCAAAGAGATTGCTATTTCTTTCCACTTCCTCCTCATGGCCGAGCTGTCATGTATATACCTTTAAAAGTTGGGCTGTTCGCATTGTACTGTCTCACGCTCCTTTTTGGAGTAGCGTCCTGCAGTTCTACCTTTTATCCTCAGAAGGCTTCTTCTATGGCCTCTGGGGATCATGACTCCTTGATATAACAGGATGAGGAGTTTAAGCAGATGGCTTTGGAGATCGTCCCTGCCATGATGCCATTTTTGGAACCTTCCCTCTGTTGGAATTGCTGTTTGTGACCCTTCTAAATCTCTCCCATCTCACCCTTGCTCTGTCCCCTGCTCGCTCCCTGCCTGTCTCTCAGCCCACTCCCGGGGCCCTCTGTCTCTCTTGCTCACCTGCTAGAGCCTGAACTCTGTGGGTTCTTTCTAGACTGCTTACCTCCTTTCTCCAATCTCTTTCCTCCTCAGACTCAGAGACTTCATTAAAGTATGCTGTCTTACTGCAGACAGCTCTGCCTCAGTAGAAACTAGGTAATCAGTCTCAGAGACCAGAAAAAGGATGCACTGATTTTTAAATTCTCACAGATTGTAACAACCTCTGCCACTGCACAAGCAAATGACCTCCAGATCTCTTATCCCTAAGCTTTCTCTGCTCTCTACTCTCAAAAATCTCTGATCTCTAAGCCTTCTTTACCCCCTGCCCTTGTCTTGTCTATGAGCCTTCTTGACTCTCCCCTAACTCTAGTCTCCCCCTCTGATCACTAAATTCAGTTTTATAGAGATTCAAATGTCCTTGGAATACGGGTATTAAAAACTGTCACACGCTGTTGTACTTTATTTCAAAGGCTGATGTTGGAGCTGGGATGTGGCCTTCCCTCTCCAGGCTCAAGCTTGTTTAAAAATCCCCTCCAAAGAATCTGTCCTGGGTCAGGCAGGCCACCTGACTGTGACAGGGGAAAAGAGAGCAAAACAGAAGAGCCCAGGAAAAGACACTGTGTGCTGAAGAACAGCTGAAAAGGAAACTCTTCCCAACAGGATTGCTACTGCTTGTCTCATTCTCCGCTTCTTGGTTTGTTTTACTGTCTTTAAAAATGTCAAAGTATAATCACAAATGTTTTATTCTCTGAATACCCCCTCTTTATGTCTCTAAAAACTTTTGCTAAAATATAAACTTTGTTTTATCTCAGAATTTGCAGGACCATTGTACAAACTTTCTGTATCTCCATTTGTAAATTCATTGGGTGTGGTTTAAAAAGATCTGCAAAATCTGTAACAAAAAGTTATAACAGAGGGGTTGATAGTAAAAAAAGAAGTCTATAATGGGTAATCTTGATTTGCTACAACATGCTTATATGTAACTTGGATTCCATTCTTCTTTATGAAAATAGGACTTACTAACAACATAGGTTTGGTAATTAAGCTTTATAAAGTCCTAGCCAGGCAGTGGTGGCACATGCTTTTAACCCCAGCACTCAGGAGGCAGAGACAGGCAGATCTCTGTGATTTCTTGTCCAGTCTGGTCTACAGAGCTAGTTCTAGGACAGCTAGGGCTACACAAAGAAATCCTATCTTGAAAAAACAAAAACAAACATACAAAAAGATTGATAAATTCCTAAGGTTGTACAAGTCTACTCAGGCTAACTGACTCAGAGATATGTGTCTACCCATTTATGTCTTTACTGTGTTCAACACCAGGCTTCCGTAAAATTTTAGAAAAGGAGCAATGTGTATTTGATAAATAAGGTTTATAAATTCCTAAGGTTCATTCAAGCTAACAAAAACTAACTTAAGATGTATGTCTAGCCTTTTTGTTTTTGATAGCTTTGTTAAACTTTAGCTATTTGGATAAACTAAGTCATACAAAAAAACTGTGATATTCTATAAAGGTACACTATGAAAGAATCAGAAAAATAAGGTTCTCAGTCTATGAACTGTATTTACAGTTTAAAGTTTTATTTTTCATGATAAAGGGTGATAGGAATTCCAACCACTTTTGCCTCATGGTCGTGGATGCCGGGCGGGACACTTAGTCATCTCTGCCTAATCATTTCCGGGTCATACGTCCTGCGTGACCCATGCCCCATAGTTACATGGTCATGTAGTCACAGTGACGTGACCTCGGGATCTCTGCGCGTGGGCCTGTGTTCGCAGGTGCGTCTTGGCCTTTATAAGGTGGCACCATGTGTTGTCCTCCACAGGCCTGATCACATCTATCCTTTCTCTCTGTCTTGATAAAACTCGTGTCAGTGGATTGTGTCATGTGTCATGACTTTTCCTTTTGGGGCAAGAGCGCTGCAAAACAACAACAACACCCCCCTAATCTTATAGAAGCTACTAGCTTGTAAACTGTTTAAGATGATTAAGACATGCAAGTTAATGGTCATTCTCCTTATAAATGATCAAATTCTTTAATGTGCTTAAAACTATGTTTGTAGTCATGCTAAGTACAAGTGCAACTAATTTACAGGGACAAGCCTTCTGTATACTTTGTCAAGGTTAAGCCTGAAACAAGTGACAGAAACCAAGAAAAGTTGGTATAAAATCAGATATACTTAAACGATTAGATTATAACCGTCAAACCTCTCGGAGATATCTGTGTGCTGAATTTAAGATATTGAATGAAAAAGTCTTCCCCTGAGAGAGAGAAACATCAGCTTCTGGTAGCAGCAGCTGACGCTAACTTCAAATAAGGTGGGTAGCAATGGACTCCACCTGGAGCTTGCTTTGAGTGTGGCAGCGCTAACTGGGTTTACAGTAACTTTGGGTGCAAGAGGTGGAAATGTTACTTGCTAAATACACAAAAATTTAAAACTTTAAAGTTTAAATGAGCCGAATCTCTTAAATAAAACAGCTTTGAAGCTGAGACACAATTTCTTGCCAGCCTGGATTGGTTTCATATGTAAAAAATCAGGCCTTGCTTTTCCTAGAGGTTTTTACCTTGCTGACAGGCTTCATGCTGAGAAAGACAAACTCACAGACAGGTTTCAATGTGAAAACAAACTCAAACTACCATGCTGTTGTTGCTATTCCTTCATTTAAAAAAAAAGTGCCTTTCAATACTCCTCAATAACCAAAAAACTCTGCCTGGTTTGGTAAATGATTGGGTGTTTACAGATTCAAAAACAAAAACAAAAAAAAGTTTAAAGTTTGTACTTTAAAAAGTTGTAAAGGTCTGAAAAAGTGATTTAAGGTGTGTAAATACAAGTAGTGAAGGTCTGAAAAAGTGATTTAAGGTGTGTGGAAAATGAGACTCAAGATTATATATGATGGTAAGCTTCAAAGTGCAGACTTGTAACCTATTGATAAGTATTTTTGAATCCCTGGCAGTGGGTTTCTCTGCCGACGCAGTAAGCCAAATCGAGCAGAATGGAAAGGTAAGGGGCCGGGTTTGATCTGAGAGGCAAAGCACTCCTGGGTGATCTCAGGGGAAGGGAGAGGAAATCACATGGCAGGTGAAATCTATGGCCTGGAGCCTAAATACCCGGTAGGTACAGTCTTGAGCAGCTGGGGGGAGGGGGAAGTGGAGGGGGGCAGGGCAGAGAGATACCGCTTGGCGGGCTTTCTGAGGGGCGGGGTTTGGAGAGGGAGGAGGGGCTGAGGTGGGTCTTCAGACAGAACACATATTAATCAAGAGTTCTGATAAGCTATTAATCTAGCCTTGGTAAAGCACTGGCTACTATCATCATAGTTACAAGCTCAAAATTTGAGTCACAGGTCCAAAATTTTTAAATTTCCCTCCGTTGTTTTCTATGTATATATATCCAGCCCTCTGGACAGAGGAAACAGTGTTCATATTTTAGCTCAGAACCAACTTTTGGTTCCTCAAACTCTTCTTCCCCTTTGTTCTCTTTCCTGCCAAGAAATTTCTGTCGTATACAAATGCATGTTTATGTTTCTGTTATGTTAATAACCTTTCAGGCTTGGCTTTGCTTATGTCTCAAAGGCGTGAGTCCATCCCAGCTGTTCACAGACACTAGTTAACTGCTTTTTCTATAATGAAGATTTCAGTGCAGACAGTAGTCAGGCTACTCTATCTAAAACTTTTATCTCTTTTTGTAAACTTTAAAAAAAATTCATGTAAGTGTCAGGAGTCACAGCTTGGATTCATCTGTCACGGGTCAAACGGACTCCAGGATTCCTTGCCTGATAAATATTCCTGTCAGTCCACAGCTTAATCTTTCCCAACTACTGCCTATATCCCTAAGGGTGGGTGGGCTCTTTACTTCCCCTGGTCCTGGGATTCCTTTCCCATGCCCCAACCACCAGGACCACAAGACAGGCCTGGAGGTCTCAAAGGTATACCCAAGATAAGGAGCTCCCTAAACTCCTTACCTTTACTTTCTGTCCCTAGTCTTTGTCTGTTCCAGGAGATTTCAACCCAGCTGACAGACACCATCCAGGAATCAAGTGCAGCCCTGCAACTGGGTTCACCTCACTATCCCGAGGTGATCCTGCAGAATCAGTGAGTCCTGGACTTGCTCAAAGCCAATATAAACCTGTCCAACCAATGTGACTGCTCCCTGTCTCTTCAGGTTCAGTCATGGAACCAGGTGCTTCTGACAGAATTTCCCAAGCCTCCTACCATTCTCTAAATCCGCTCCTGGTCCTCGACTTTGAGCAATATTCCAACATCTCCAGGCCTTGCAAGGATCCCACCTAGCATTGAAGCAGTTACAGAAGAGAGAGACCACATCACCCTTGTCATCAACAAGAGGCAAGAATGTTGGGTCTCAGGTAGTAATAGATGTCCAGAAACAACTCAAGCTAACTGAAGAAGGATTTGTGGCGGGTTAGATAAGAGCCAGCATCCCTCAGGAACTTGTGAAATTGGGTTCCTCTAAAAGCTAAAAGAAGGCATTTCCCTTGCTTCTGGCTCTCTTGTCATGTAGCCATGGTTGCATATCAAAGCCCAAGCTGGCCTCCAGGCTCCTTCAGGCCCTGTTCACACATATTTGCTATACATTTCCAAGCTCTTACACTAGCTTCCTGGCCCTTCTCACCTCAGATCCCTGCGCTCCTTACACTCCCTGCTCCGGCTACTCTCACAGTCCTCTGTCTCTCGCTATCTCCACTGTTCTCTGCTGCTGTCTCGAGTCCCCAGCCCTGACCACGTCCAGTCTACAATCAGTGGTTCAGGACTCTTCTGGATGTCTATGTATATATTTTTTCTCTTACTCACAATAAAAATGTTCCCCCTAATAATGGACTGGGCATTTTGGCTGTTTCCTTACTGTGCCCCCTCTCATACAGGTAGAACAACAAACTTCTGATTGGTGGAACATGAGGAGAGGACACGTAAGTTCGTGCACAAAACAATTGTTTCCTTCCCCCTTCACCCCTTCCAAGGCACCTTGTCCATTCAACTGCCCGGCATTCCACTGTGTTTGGAAGAGGAAGGGCTGAGTCAGGAGTCGCCAGCCAGACACAGAGGAAGCAAGATGACAAGGCAGAACTGAGAAAAGGTACCAAGCCACGTGGCTAAACATAAATAAGAATTATGGGTTAATTTAAGTATAAGAGCTAGTCAGTAATAAGCCTGAGCTAATGGCCAAGCAGTTATAATTAATACAAGCCTCTGTGTGTCTACTTGGGTCTGAGTGGCTGCAGAACTGGGCAGGACACAGGAAACCTTCTAGCTATAATCTGGCCAATTGGCGTTTTATTTATCAACCAATCAGAGCAACACATATTCACAGCATACAGAATGACATCCCACAGCATTAATCTTTTTCTGTTTCATGGTCACAGAAGAAAAAGAGAGGAAGGAGGAGGAAGAGGAAGAGAAAGAGGAAGAGGAAGAGAGGGAGAAAGAGAGAGGGTAGAGGAGAAAATGAAGATTGCTCTGTATGCTGTGAATGTGTTGGTCTGATTTGGTTCATAAATAAAATGCTGATTGGCCAGTAGCCAGGCAGGAAGCATAGGCAGGATAAGCAGAAAGGAGGGTTCTGGGAAGTGGAAGGCTAAGTCAGGAGACACCAGTCTACCCTCCAGGAAACAGCATGTAATGGCATACAGGTAAAGCCATGGAACATGTGGCAGCACTTAGATTAACAGAAACGAGCTGAGTTTAAGTGTAAGAGCTAGTCAGTGGTAGGTCTGAGCTAAATGGCCAAGCAATTTTAATTAATATAAGCCTCTTTGTATTTACTTGGGCTGAGTGGCTGCAGGACTGCGAGGTTGCAGGGCCGAGGCAGGACCTGAGAAACTTCACCTACAAAGGGGAGGGAAGAAGAAGGGGAGGAGAGGACCATAATGGACTATAATTATACAGTTTTAAACCCTGTAAAAGTCATTGCCGATGACAATGACAGCAGCTGGGGCAGTGCTTACCTTAGAAGGTGGCATCCGCAGAGGGTGTGAGAAGCATTTCTACAATGCTGGGACTGATCTCTTTCTTGATTTTTGGGTGCTGGCTACATTATGAGAAAATTCATGGGATTCCTCATAACAAGCGTGCTTTTGTATATATAAATTATTAATTAACAATACATTTCTAAAAGTAAATGAACATAAAATTTAAGAGTTACTTTCAAATGACAAGGTTTCTTGCTAAGCCGAATGACTTAGAACTGTCAGGATGACCATAGGAATGGTCACTAAAGCTGGCATCACCAGTAAGGCAAAAGAACACTCATATGGTGTGAAATAAGAGCAAGAAGTAGGGGTGGCAATAGGGTGAGGTGCAAGAGAAAACTGCTTGAGATTGTTCTGTTTGTTTTTTTTAATTGAAAAAAATGTGATGGCAAAAATGAAATATGCATCCCAGCCTAAAACCTGCACAAAACACATGTCTGGAAGCAGAATAAGAGGCAAAGGAAACACACCGCTATGTATTCTCACAGCAATACATTTGCTATAAGAATAATAATTTGAGAAGGCAAACTAGTTTTAAAAGAAAAACATCATCAAGTAAATTCTTCATCTTTATGGCAGGTACCAAAATCTCTTCTAGATGCACACAAAGTAGACAAAGAAGGAAATCTTAGTGGTAGTCATAAGGGCTAGAGTCTGGGCTCTAATCTCTAAATTACTCAGGTTCCTAAAAATAGACCCCAAACACACAAATGTATAGATATTAAAAAGACTTTCCTAAATCAAAGAACTTAAATTTGCAGATAAAGATTCTTGTGTTCGTCCAAGTTAAATCAATAAAAGGGAGCCAATATATCTTCACCCAAACATTGAGAGGGGAGGGAGGGAGGCAGGCAGGCAAGGAGGGAGAACACTCAGCAGATTATCATTCAAGAAGAAAACATGGATTGTTACAGAACAAAAAAAGCGCTAGTCTGTACTTGTCTGTTATTCTACTGAGTGATAATTAGGAAACAGATACACAATTTTGAGGAAACCAGAGGTGGATGCAACTGGAATCCTAGCACTCAGGAGGTTGAGACAGGAGGATTGCCAGCCTGTAAATCTCCACATGGAGACCCTGTCTCAAAACAATAAACAACAGCAGAAAAGAATTCTGAGGGAACTTTTCAACTAAGTTGTCTTTTATTAGTCACATTAAAAGGAACACATTCTGTGATGTGCACAGGTTTGATAGCCTTCAGTCATCTGTCCTTTTATTAATGCTTGTGGAGTGCTTCGCATAAGATACTCACTTGAAAGTAACTACTGTCAGTCATAGATCAGCTGATAAAATAAAATTATAAACTTAAAAATCACAGCAGTTGTTACATAAAAGGACATATGATAAGAACCAAGATCAATTTAATAGAATTAAGATTAAATGAGAGCTGTGCAAAGTAAAACCAGTATGTTAGGAAAAAAAATTGAACCTTGGCTAATAAATGATTTCCTAGACAAATTTTATACAGTTAGCCTCACCGAAATGAGGGTGACAATATTAACCCCAAGTAAAGTAGAATTTTAAAAAATTACAAAGAGCCAAAGAATCATACTTCTTTCCAACTATCAACAATGATGAATTTATACACTAAATAACACAGCCTTAAAATTCATAAGAGAAACTTGTGGTGTTATACTGTTTGTAATCTAGGAAATAAACCTTTCCTGAAGATCAGAGGACAGAGCCAGCCACAGAGTTAGCCATAGAGGTCAAGCAGTGGTGGCACACGCCTTTAATCCTAGCACTTGGGAGGCAGAGGCAGAGATCTGTCTGGATTTCTGTGAGTTCAAGGCCACACTGGGCTACAGGAGATTAATCCAGTCAAAAAGAGAAACAGAGCCAGGCAGTGTGGCACACACCTTTAATGCCAGCAGTAGGAAGGTTGAGACAGGAAGTGATATGGCTGGGCGGAGAAAGGAATATAAGGCAGGAGAAGACAGGAATTTGCTCTCTTGCAGCAGCCTCTGTCAGGTGGAGGAGTTGATGAGGTGAGAGGTGGTGGCTGTGGCTTGCTCTGCTTCTCTGATCTTTCAGCTTTCACTCTGATATCTGGCTCCGGGTTTTTAATTAAGACCAATTAGGATTCGTACAATAGAAACTATTAAAAATTACAATCAAATCAATTAGATACCTAACAATGGTAATCTTTAAGACAGATCTGGTACATTTTTAAAACCACATTTTTTAAAAATGTATCTGAATGTTTGTGTGTGTGCCTGGTGCCCATGGAGGCCAGAAGAGGGCATCAGATCCCTTGGAACTAGAGTTACAACATTGTGACATGCCATGTGGGTGATGGGAATCAAACCCCAGGTCCTCTGGATAGTGCTCCAAACTGTTGAGACATCATCCAGCCCCTAATTGTGTAGTTAAAAGTAAATTGAAAAGACAATGGTATATTGGGGAAAGGGTCAACAAATAGGACAGTCAAAGGCTAACTGTATAACATCCCCTCATAAAGAAATACTTTATATGCTAATACTGTTAGCATTGTCCAATTTAACTTTCTGCTATAATGGAAATGTTCAAAGTCCAAACTGTTCAGTATTATGTCCTCTGCCCATAGGAGCATTTAAAACAACACTAGTGCAAATATTAAAATATAATATCTTGAATACATTTGGTTAATTTCTTTAGAATCTTTTTTATTAATTCCTACAATTTCTTTTATTTATTTCTTTTATTTATTTATTTATTTTTTGTTTTTCGAGACAGGGTTTCTCTGTGTAGCTTTGCGCCTTTCCTGGAACTCACTTGGTAGCCCAGGCTGGCCTCGAACTCACAAAGATCCGCCTGCCTCTGCCTCCCGAGTGCTGGGATTAAAGGCGTGCGCCACCACCGCCCGGCTAATTTATTTTATTTTTGATATTATAGTGTAATAATATAATTTTCACCCTCCATTTCTTCCCTCCAAATCCTCCTATATCCTCCTTTCTCTCTTCCAAATTAATGGCCTATATTTCTCTAATTGTTATTACATACACATATGTGTAAATATTTGTATATATTTATTTTTTTCTAGTATATAAATATAACCTTTCTGAAAAACATTTGGTGACATGAATCAAGACCTTAAAAACACAAACTCTTTGGCCAAGTATCGGCACTTTTAGGAATTCATCAGAAGGAAATAAGCTTTGCAGATGCAGTTAAAGTTTCTTGTATAAGGATATTTATCACAGTTTTACTTCTAACAGTGGAAGCTTGAAACTCTAATAGCCAGTGATGAAGAAATGGTTAAATAAATGAGGGCATTTCTACTTGTCCATACATTATAGGCTTAAATTTTTCCTGTAATTGTTTAGTGATAAAGAATTCTCACAAGCTGGGCGGTGGTGGCGCACGCCTTTAATCCCAGCACTCGGGAGGCAGAGGCAGGCGGATCTCTGTGAGTTCGAGGCCAGCCTGGGCTACCAAGTGAGTCCCAGGAAAGGCGCAAAGCTACACAGAGAAACCCTGTCTCGAAAAAACCAAAAAAAAAAAAAAAAAAAAAAAAAAAAAAAAAAAAGAATGCTCAATGCTCACAAAAGACTTGAAAAGGAAGAGCAGACTATACAATATGGTCGTAACAAACATTCTAAGTCATGTCACACATGTATGAGCACTGTATTTCATAAAGTTGGATCATAATATATTTTATCATACATAGAATCAAAGTTAGGTAATAAAAAAAGATTGTAAGTCATTGTCTTTGGGAGGTGGGATTATTTTATTCTTATCTTTTTACTGGTTCTCCCAACCCTACAAAATATTCATAAGTATTTTTACTTTTAAAATCCGAAAAGAACAATGCCTTTTGTTAAAGCGGTTAATATCTTTTCACAATGCCCTCTCCTTAGTTTTTAAAGTCCTAATAGACTGGGTCTCTTCGCCCGTCCACATTTATTTCCAGCTGCTCCGTATTAGTCATATCAAGCTTCCCTCTGTGAGATGTCTTTCCTTACCTCTTTTTCCCAGTGTGGGCTGATTTCCTACTGAGCACTAGGCAGTTTTGGAAACGCTCACAGACGCCCTCATTTATCCTGCTGAACAATCCTGAAAGGTAAGTATTATAGTCCGTACTTCAAGGAGCAAGGGGGGAGGGGACTGAAACCCACCCTCTACCTTCTCCTGTACAAACGATTTTACTTCTGAACTAGCATTTACTTACAGGGTGACCTCAGTTCCTTTACTGTTCATCTTATTTTCCTATGTTCAAAATGGAGGAAACCACAGTATAAAGACCACGGGTGGATATGAAGATGAGCTGAGATGGTCCCCATCTGTGAGCACAGTGCCTGCCCATTATTAGTGCCAACAGGTCGTTCTCCAGGTGATGGGCAGATGTGGCAGGTCTCAGAGAAAGAGGAAATGTCAGGTGAGAAAGAGTTCCCAGAGAGGCATAGCATTTTCAAAAGGCTGTATTGTGGGTGCCTGCCTGAGGGACGGTTTCCTGGAAGACTGGAGACTTGATAAGACAGCATCGGGTTTGCTTCTTAGGATATGCACATTTTTATTCAAAGTGCTGCGGAGAAGTGTCAGCTTTTTCTACAGCTTTCACTGGAGAGGCCAAGGGACAGTAGCCGATGGGAGACAGTGTCGCACAATCCCACTATCTGAGGGCCCTTACACTTTGCCTGAAAGTCCAGCCCCATGGAGCCTACAGTAACCCACTCAGTGGGAAGCATTCTTGGTTTTTATGTACCAAGAAGAATGTGTAACATTCAGAGCACAGTAAAGCCCACGCCCACATTGTTCCACGAGACTCTTCCTTACTAGGCAGTAGGCACCACCAGCCACCATAAGCCGTGCATTATCAGGAAGTAATTCAGAAATGCACACTGAAGGAGTTCTGCTACAAACGGTATTTATTACTTCAAAAGGGAGAATTGTTTTTCCTTTTATGGTATCTAAGATATCTTTTTTTTTTTTTTTTTTTTTGAAAACGTCTTCCCAGCAGCACATTACAAATGACTTCAGAGTTGGGAAATGCTCCTTGCTAGGAAGACCCAGTTTGGTCGAGTCCTGATCAAAACGTTGTTTATTTGGGCAACTGCATTCTTCTGTCAGTAAGGCCTAAGGAGTTTACTATTAATCCCAAATGTAAACCCAACTTAAGAGACACTGCTTACAAAGGGAGATTACTATTTAACTCTTGTGTTCACAGACATCTTGCAGATTCCTTCAGTAGAGGAGAGCGCTGTTGTCAGCCCCCGCTCCGCCTCACGCTGGAAATTCCAATGACTGGTTTAGGTGATCTGAAATCACTGCACCCTCCATCTCCCACCATACTTCCCCCAAAATCGCTTGAGGATTTCGCCTGTAGCTGAACATGTGCCAAATTTGGAGGGATACAGCAGGAGACTGGAAAGTGTGGCTGTTCTCCCTGGCTTGGGAACTTTTCCCTTTCCTGCTTTAAAGGGTCGCTGGACAGAAATGAAGTCAGCAATACTGAATTAAAGGGGCTTACATTTAGCAATACCAGCAAAACGTGGTGAACGGGACCTATCCACGGGACACATGAAGACTCGTCGTCAAAATTACCCGTATTTATCCGATACTCAAAATCGAACTGCGCGTTCTCAGTCCCCTCTGGCAACCTGGCACTAAAGGTGTGGCTGGGGAGAGCAAGGCCCTCGGATCCCTAAAGAGATGCTCTCACGTTCCTTCCCAGAGAACCCAGGGGACAGGAGAGGTGATAGCAACTGGCCGGTTAGTCTTCCACACAAGTCCGGCTTACTGCAGGGAGGATCCATATTGGAGGGGCAGGGGAAGGTGGAGGAAGCGAGGCTTGGGTCCCTCCTGCTCTTCCTACAGGTTCTCTCTGCAGCTCCTTCTCTCCTGCCCCGCTTCCCTCTCTTCTTCCTCCCTCCTCCCTTCCCACCCCTCTCTCTCCTTCTCTTCCTCTTCCTTCCTCTCCTCCCCCCCCCCCCCCCGCCCACATCGTGCCCCTGCATCCAAGAAACCCAGCTAGAAGAAACTCTTGCACTGTGGTTTTCCAGTGTACGTATGAGTGGAGGGCTCAGCCTGGGGATTGGAAGGAAGGAGACACTTCTCCCAGGGCAGAGTCCTTAGGAACCCTGGCAGGACTTGGCTGCTCTGTGGTCTTGCCTGGGCCCGGCAGTATAAGATTCTGGTACAGCAGGCATGAAGCCTCTTCCCACTTGGTCTCTGTCTCTGTCTCTCTCCCTCTCTCCCACTTTCAGGGGTGTTATTTCCTCCAAGACACCCAAGGAAGCTTCAGGTGGGTTTCCATGTCAACCTTCTGTGGAAACCCAAACATGTCTCAAAGGCAGTTTAACCTCTGCCACTATGCCTTAGAGTAGCAAAATGTGTGTGTGTGTGTGTGTGTGTGTGTGTGTGTGTGTGTGTGTATTCCTTTTCAAAATTAAAAAAACAAAAATAAAAAACCATAAGGCCAGAGCTTTCAGAAGACTCAGGCTTCTGGGGGTTTCTAGCCACAGGGTGATAACACATCTTGAAACAAGATATTTATAATTTGTTTGGTTTCACATTTATCCCCATAAAGCTACACAGTAACGGCTGAGAGCTATAAAAACACTTAGGTAAGAAGAGGAGTTAGAGAGGAGATATAAAGGATAATTAGAAGCAGAGATGAAGCCCTGGAGTTGCGTCTTCTTGAATGCTCTCGCAGGCCAGCAAGCCATAGCACTTAGAGCAGTCTGCAGCCTCTCCCTCTCCAAGGCTGACTTACACAAAGCTTCCTTGCGATTCTCCAGACTCTCAGGCTGGTCGTGAGCCACCTTCTCCAGTAAGTGACGGTGCCCCCCCCCCCCACCCCCCACCCCCCGCCCCTCCAGGGAAGGGAACTGCCTGTGGCCGACAAGGGTTCCAAGCTTCGGAGCAGGCCACCTGGAAATGCCGAGATAACCTGGTGAAATAAGGGATTTACAGGGGCCGGGGTGCACTGTAGGGAGGGGACCGCGGTGGGGTGTGGCTGCCCATGTCCAGCCACGGATGATGAAACTAGGAGGTAATATATGAGCCTAGCGAGACCACAAGGGGAATGCTATGTTCCTCATCGCCTCCCAAGGAAGATGCACATAATGAGCTGGCTGCCTTTCAGAGAAGAGCAATTAAGATGATTAAGGGACCAGAGGGAGTGACTTAGGGGGAGAGATTAAAGGTATTAAGCATGTATACCTTGGCTGGGCTCGAAGCAGAGGGAATGTGGAAACTCCATAAGCATCCTCGGAATATAAACACAGGGAGAAGCGAAATTGTTTCACATGGTCCCCGAAGGATGTGACTGAAAGTAGTAGGATGGAAGAAAAGAAAACAACTACCTGTTAGAGACAGCTTCTGAACAGAACCAGACACCACAAGCACAGGGGCGTAACGAAGGCTTTGTTTCTTTTTTTAAAAAAAACAGAGACACCATAATAGGCTAGCCCTTGGTTTAGATAGCAGAGACTGCTCTCGCGGAGATGCCTTGAAGGGGAAATTAATAACACTAGACAATGACTTTTTAGAGTCTCGGCGGGAAAGGCTCCCTGCTTACTGACAGTAATTATTAATCGTCTTAGCATTTGAAGCTTTCAAAAGGCTCTTGCACGTTTGCCTTCTGAAGTGATCTAACAGCACTTCTTAATGTTCTAGAATAGTCCCTCATTTGGGCATGAAATCCCACCCTGTCATTCCTCCCCTAGCCCTACTGCCCAGCTATTCAAATCTTACCCATTTATTAGGATCTTGCCCTCTGGGCCAGCCCAAGTGCTCCCTCATTTTGGGATCAGCTATCTATCCCCCACTATTTGTACTGATAGCAATTATAGTGGCTTGGCTGTCCGCTTGACTGGATCTGGAGTCAACAGAAAGGCAGGTGGCTGGGCACTCCTGCGAAGGTCTTTTTCCACCGGATTGTTTGGAGTGGGTAGACCCACTCTAAATGTTGGTGGTACCTTCTGGTGGCAACTCAGATGAAAGGGAGATGGAAAGAAAGAAATTTTGTTTTTTCTCTGCCTGTCTTCACTCACGCTGGCAAGTTCATCCATCCTGTGGCTGCCACTGCTGCATTCTTTAGTTGATATTAGAACCAGCTTCTTTGGACTTCCAACATAGATCAGGTCTTTGGGGCCATATTAGAATGACATCCAACTACTGGATTCTAGTACTATATAAGCCGTATATGCTTTCCATAGCATGTGTATCATTTTACATTCCTATTGCAGCATATGAAGATTATTAGTTTCCCATCTCCTCACCCACACTTACTTTCAATTTTATTATTGTCATTTTAGTCACTTCAGTAGGTGTAATGTGTTGTCCCACTGTGTTCCTGTTTTGCTTCCTTATTGACTAAGGATTTTGACCATCTTTTTAAGTGCTTCATAATAATTTTCATATATTCTCTGAGAAAGTGTTTATTCGAGTCATTTGCTGGTTCTTAAGTTCAGTTATTTGTCTCACAGATGTTAAAGTGTGTTTATGTATCTGAAAAACTGACTTCTCTACGGTACATAGTTTGAAAATATTTTGACACATTCTGTGATTGTTTTTTCACATTCTTGGTTTTGGGGGCTGTGTGTACAAGATTTTTTCATTTGATGAAGACTGATTTACTCATTTTTCTATTCATTGATTGTATTTTTGGTTTCATACCTAAAATAAAAATCTATTGCCAAATCCAAGGATTAGATAGAGTTGCCCTGTGTTGGGCTCTTAAAATGTTGCTGTTTTAGTCTTTATAGCCGGGTCTTTAACTCAGTTTGAGTTAGTATTTGTATAAGGTGTGAGGTAACGGTGTGATTTCATTCTTTTGCTTGTGAATATCTAATTGACTCATCCCCATTTGATGAGGAAATGCATTCTTTTCCCATTGCATGGTCTGGCCATTTTTGTCAAGAAGCCACTACTTGACCAGGGATATATGAGTTTGTTTCTGAACTCTCATTTCTCATTAATTCCACTGACCATGCTGATATCAACCCAACATTCCTGTCATTGCTATAAACTTGTGACTGGTTTTAAAACTAGAAAGCACATGTGCTTCAATTCGTTTCACCTGTACTAAGCCAGGCATGGTGGCGGACACTTTGGATCCCAGTACTAAGGAGACAGAACAGGCAGATCTCTGTGAGTTCAAGGCCAGTTTTTCTACTGAAAAACTTTAAAAATTTTAATAGGAGTGTCATTCAATTTGTACATCCATTTATAGAAAATTACCATTAGGGATTTGTTTTCTCTCTCTTACCAACTTAAACAGGGATTTCCATTCTACCCTCCCTCCAAGACTTACCTTAGTTAGACAAGTACAGTCTCCATACAAAAACACAGAAAAGGCCCACTTGCTAATACAGCAGTCCCATACTTGTCATGGAAATTGGATGTCCATTCCTGATGGCTCTGCCTTGCCATCAATGCTTTGAGCTTGATGATGGCTTAGTGTATTTTCAGCCAGGGGAAACATGGGGGAGCTGAATAGGTAACTGTGGTGACCCCAGCAGTAGAGAAAATTTGCCCTAGTGGCCCTCATCAGTGTAGACTAATATACCCAGCAAAATTATCTGCCATGACTAAAGGAGAAGGAAAAGTTTTCACTATAAAAGCAGCCTAAAAAAATTTATATCCAACAAACCAAACCTAAAGAAAATACAGGAAGTATTATTTTGGGTTGAAGAGAGGAATGAGCATAGCACAGAGACTGTGGAAATAAAATCTGAAGCCATAATCATGAAGACACAAAGTACCACTGAGAACACAAACAACACGATGATGATTGCAATGAACACTTTTCAATAATGACTTTAGACATCACTGACCTCACTTCTCCTAACAAAAGATACAAAGTGACTGACTGCATCAAGAAACATAATTCATCTATCTGGGCCTTTAAGAAGTATACCAATTTAAAGATAGTCGCCTCCCTCCTTAGAGTAAAAAGATGTACAAAAGTTCTCCATTCCAATGGGACCAGGAGCAGCACTGTCACTCTCCTAATAGCTGACAAAATAGACGCGGCTGTGGTTTTTAATCACATATGTACTTTGTCTTATTGAGAAAGGTTCTCTTTTTCTCACCTTTTCTTTGAAACACAGTTTCTCTACGTGGTCCACATTGGCCTTGGATATGTAGCCCAGACTACCTCAAACAAGAGATCCTCCTACCTCCAAACTGAGGATTACAGGTATGTACCAGCATTATGGGTAAAAGAGTACTTTCATTCCTAGTTTTAAAGGGTTCTTGATCATTAGTGTATTAGATTTCAAGTGCTTTTTCTGGATCAATTGAGATGATCACCAAGTTTACCTTTGTTCTTCATCAATATGGTGCATCAAGCTGATTTTTTATGTACTTTCATGCTGAGATAATTATAAATGTATGTTGAGGGGAGCAACATATTTAGGGGAAGAATTCTACTGTACCACAGTTTTGTGTACTGTTGGCATCAGTTAAAACTAGATTTTTCTAAAACGGTACACTATCAAACACACAAATGAGACAGTAGTGGAAAAAATTTTAGGAACAGCAACTACAAACATAACAGAAACTACACAGAAAAATGGCCTGCACACAAGAGGAGACAGCTAATACAGACTGTTGCTGAAGGCAGCAACTGGGGTGAGGGTAGACACAGGCTAGCCCACTGGCTAGCCACCCTAAAAGAATTGATGAGCTTTAGGGTCAGTGAGAGACCCTGTCTCACAAAGTGACTGTGGGAAATGATAGGGGAAAGATACCAGAGGTCAACATTTGGCTTCACCATGCACATGCCTACACAACCACACACATATATGCACAGACTCACATCAACAGTACACAAATCACACACAACACACGGTACACATATCCAATACTGAATTAAGATATAATAGTTGATTTTAAGTCTTTGTCTAGTACATACAATATCTGGCCTTCTTCAGTGACAGTCTGTATTAGCTTTTTCCTCTTGTGTGCCATAATTTTTCATTACATACCTTATTTTTATGAAAAATAGATTTTTTTAATGATTATGATACAAACTCTTTAAACTGGGGCTATCCTCCACCCTGGGGTTTGTACTTACTGTTGTGGTCATTTGTTTATTGCTGTTGTTACTCATTTTGTAAAGCCTGTAATTTTTTTATTGTATGTGATTATAGAAGTCTTTGTTCCTTTAGCTTAGTTGTTATTTCATAAGTTGACAACAGTTTTTAAAAAAAACATTTGAACAAAAGAAAAAGAAAAATCTCCAGTCTGGGCAGAGAGCCTATGTATATGCATGGGGCCATGTCTTCAACACTTAGCCTGGCAGCTAACTCTGTCCGAGGGGTTACTTCTTGCCCACAACAGAAGTGGCAGAGGAGGGGATGTCTCAGGTTTCTTCTGAACATTCACTGAGTGCTGGAGTGTGGAAGTGTTACAGAGTTATCAATCTCTAGCATTTCTTCTCCAGCTTTTTCATTTGTCACTCTTAGCTCTTGCACTGGGTAATAAAGGCTAATGGATTTGCTTTGAAATGCTTTCAACAAATGTCACCTCTGTAGCCATTTCAGCTTTGACAAAATTCCTCATTTGGTGACAAAGAGGGGAGCTTTTTGAATTCATACTTTCGAGGAACCTCAGAGATATCTGTCTGAGTTATGGTTTACTAATGCTGGGAAGAGACACCATGACCATGACAACTCTTAGAAAGAAACATTTCATTGAGGGTGACTTATTTGCAGTTTCAGAGGTTCAGTCCATCATGGTGGGGAGCATGGCAGCGTGCAGGCAGATGTGGTGCTGAAGCTGAGAGTCCTACATCTTGCAGCAACAGGAAGTTGACTGACTGTCATACTGAGTAAAACTTGAGAAAAAGACCTCAAAGTCTATCCTCACAGTGACACACTTCCAACAGAAGTATTGCATGGATTAAAAGGGTGCCCTCCAGCCTCAAGGTCTGGATTAAAAGCTTGTGTCATCCAGCCTTCTCCAATAAGAGCACATTTCCTCCAACAAGGCCAAAACTCCTAATAGTGCTACTCCCTATGAGCTTATGGGGGCCAAATACATTCAAACTACTATAATATCAAAGCAAATAACCACAAGTCTTTCAGTCCAAGAATTGTTCTGTGATCTTCTCTTAAACATTAAAAACCTGTACCAGGGGTATGGACTACATTGTCTTCAATGTTGCCACCAAGTTGAGACATGGTACTGGGGATAAATTAAAACACCATGAACCTCTCATGTCAAGACTGAGAATCTTCTTTTTCCTTCACAAAGTGGTCAGTTGGTTGCTGCGTACTTTTGATTCATTTCCAGAATCTCAACACAATTGGTTTTGATACTGTTCACCAGTCTGTTTGCCACTTTGGAGGAGACACAAGCTTCAGTGTTTTTCTATTCAGCCATTTTCACTGATGTTACTTCCTTAATTAGCCTTTTGATAACTGATTTCATAGCAGCAGTTAAACACAGGATGATGTGACTACAACAAATTAGATACATTTCAAAGAGACAAGCGAAGAGTCTACAAGCTCTGATAGAACATGTAGTGGTTGATAATTGCAGGAATATTGACAATATGCAGTAGAGCAGTAACCTAACAGCTGCATGAAAGGTGGACTGAGGAGGGTAACAAGGACAGGTGTTGTGGAACATTACTTTAACTATGTAAAGGTGTGTTGCATTTGTTTATGCTGCAGTTGTTTAACTATGCAAATGTGTTATATTTATTTCTGCTGCATTTTGTTTTGTTTTTCAGGACAGGGTTTCTCAGCTTTTGGAGCCTGTCCTGGAACTCACTTTGTAGACCAGGCTGGCCTCAAACTCACAGAGATTCACTTGCCTCTGCCTCCCGAGTGCTGAGATTAAAGGCGTGTGCTACCACGGCCCAGCAATATTTTTTTTTTTATGTGCACTGGTGTTTTGCCTGCATGTATGTCTGTGTGAGAGTGTTGGATCCTGGAGTTACAGAGAAGTTGTGAGCTGCCTTATGGGCTCTGGGAATTGAGCCTGGGTCCTCTGGAAGAGCAGTCAGTGCTCTCAACCTCTGACCCATCTCTCTAGTCCGCTTTTGCTTAATGATGTAAACATGTGTTGCTGTTTTGCTTTGCCTGCTTAAGGCATCTAATTCGTCTAATAAAAAGCTGAACAGCCAATAGCTAGGCAGTAGAGGGATAGGCAGGGCTGGTGAGAAGACAGAATAAGTAGGAGGAGGAATCTAGGCTGGGGGAGAAGAGAATGAGGGAGAAAAAGAAGGAGATGCCCAGGGCCAGCCAGTCAGGCAGCTGCCAGCCAGCTAGACACAGAATAGGACATACAGAAGGAAAGAAAGGTAAAAAAGACAGGTTAATTTATAAGAGCTAGCAAGAAATGAGAATAAGGCTGAGCGTTCATAACTAATAATAAGTCTTCATGTCATGATTTGGGAGCTGGCTGGTGGCCCAAAAGAAAGCCTGCTACAGACAGGTCCTGTGAAAGTTGCCAGTGACTACATAGACAACAGGGACTTGAGATCTATTTGCTCATCCAAAGGGAACATCTCCAGGGATCATACATGCAAGGACTCTGGTGGGTTCTTAAGGTTGTTCTTAAGTCTATGCATTCCAGATACAGGATGGCCTCCTAGTCAAAGGAGGCCAAAGAACTTGTGAAACTTGGGTCTTTGCACTTGCATACTAGAGGAGATGTGCGATCCTTGGAAGAGTAGAAGAAACCATTTAGGACATGTTTTCTTAAAGAAGGGAGGGAGGAAAAAAGACGAATAACGAAGACCTTTATTTGATTAGATTTTGAAGACTGGAACACTAGAGCTTCCCAAGTATTATCACGTCAGAAGCATCTGGCACTTGTCCAAAACACGGGGGCCATGGTGGCTGATGACTCTCTGCTCTGAGGGTGCTGGAAGCCACCTTGGCTGTGAACTCTGTAACTTGAGCCCACCCATGGTTGCCGATTCATTATGGAGAAAGCTAGATAAAGTCAGAAAAGGTGTGAGAGGAATTTCTACCAATTTCTCTTGATTGGGGTGCTGGGTAGAAGGAAGGATTTAGAAACAGATTTCTAAAAAGAAAAAAAAAAAAAGAAAAACCCTTCTGCTCTTGTCTCATTCCGACTTGCAAGGAAAGCAGACAGCCTTGCTGATGGTGTTAAAAAGTAGTCTAGTTTCCTGGACCGTGAACCAGAAAGCAGGGGACAGACGATGCCATAAAAAGTCCGGCAGGAATGTATTTGGCAAAAAAGTCACAAAAGAAATCAAGAGAGTCATAAATCAAATTTTAAGAGCAAATCACTTTAATAGCAGCTAATTCGTATTAAGCTCTGACTGTAGACTGGCCTCAGCCTTTGAAAAGGATTCACTAATTAAGCTCTAAAGCAATCTTTTGAAACAGTTACTAATATTGCTGTCATTTTATAGATGAAACTAGAGCATAGAAAGGTTCAGCATTTGTTTTTAAAAGACCCTTAAAATAGTGGAGTCAGGGTTGAAAAACAAAAACAAACAAACAAAAAAACTGAACCTGAAGTATCTAATAAAAACTAACAAAAATATATCTAGTATATCCTCTGGGGAAATGTGTCCTTTGGATGATAAAACATAATAAAGAGGGGACCCCCAGTGGGGCTGGAGAGAGGGCTCAGAGGTTAAGAGCACTCGAGGATCTTGTAGAGGACCCAGGTTCGATTCCCAGCTCCCACATCAATGGCTCACGACTGCCTGTAAGTCCAGTTCCAGGGGATCTAACTCCTTCTTGGAGCCTCCATGGACACTTGCACACAAGTGGTGCATGTACATCCACTCAGGCATATGTACACATGGCATTAAATAGATACAGTTTTTAAAGAAGGTACCCCAAAATTCTCTGTGGAAAAGAAAGTGCAAGAAGGCTGAGTAATGTGGAGCTCTGTTATTGGTATAAAAATGGACTGAGGGTGGCAAAATAACATGGCAAACCAATAAAATACTAGATACAAATTTTGAAAATACGCTCTCTCTCCCACAACAATTATTGAAAAGGTGGCAAGAGATTATTTGAAAAATATGTAAGGCGACTGGACTGAGACGCCTTGAAAGACAACATTGAGACAGCCATGGGAGTGGGAAGTAGAAGATGGTGCAGGTCCTGAAGGTACAGACCCTGTGGATGAGACCCTACAGGGCCTGGAGGTCAGGAGCAAAGAGAAGAACCTCCTCATAAAAAAGAAACTGCTGCAGAAACAGAGGCAGCCATGTCCGAGCAGGTCCAACGCAGACAGCTTGGCCGGACTGAACATGTGAGAAATATTTTATTTTTAAATATTTTCTTAATACAGATTACTAAACTGATGTAATAGCACTGAAATATTTTAATCATGTAGACATGTGGTAGAAGTATTATCCAACTGAAGCAGAACATTTGATAAAATTTTGGCCCGCCTTTACCTATAATTTCATCTTTTAAAAGAATGAATAAACAACAGGGAAGCTGAAATTCTGGACTTAATTTTTATCCAAAACAATTTAATCAGTGATGGAGAAATGAATTTCACACATACACACAAAACCTTGAGAAATGTAATAATTTTTGAGTGTCTCATATTTCTCTGAGACTTTAGGAAATAAGATTTTATTTTTATTTTGCTTCTTCTTATTATTATTATTTTGGCTTTTCAAGGCAGGATTTCTCTATGTTGCCCTGGCTGTCCTGGACCTCACTGTAGACCAGGCTGTCCTTGAAATCACTGAGCTCTGCCTGTCTCTGCTTCCTGTGTGCTGGAATTAAAGATGCACACCACCACTGCCCAACAAAAAAATCAGTTTTGAATTAATTTTTATTTCTAATTTTATTTCAGTAAAGTGAAGATGGGCTCAGTCAATCATTTATATTTGTTGGGATTTATGTTAGGGCTCAATTCTAAATGTTCCCTTTATGTTCAAAAAGTGCACATCTCTGACATGGTCCACAAGATTTAATGCATGTCATTGAATTCCGTTTATTAACCATATGGTAAGAATGTCCCCTATGCCACTTTCAGTCTGTTTTTCTCCAATTCCTATTGTAAGGTTGCCAAGCTTTGCTTGCACACACCATTGGTAGACGTATATGTAGAGCAGAATACCATTGGTTGCCTCAGCCTTCTGCTTTTATTCCATGATCCTAAAATTTTCTTTGTGTCCCCATAGATACAGCGCCCCCCTCCAGCAAGAAGTAGTAAGAGAAGCTACACCCAAATTCCCAAATATACCAAGCTGACTTTGGAGATGTGTAAAAGTTAAAACCTTCCTTTTTAAAAAAAGAAAAGGGGAAGTGCTGTGGGATGGTCTGTATGTCAAATTGTTTTGATTAGTCAATAAATAAAACACTGATTGGCCAGTGGCCAGGCAGGAAGTAGGTGGGACAAGGAGAGCGGAGAATTCTGGGAAGCAGAAGGCTGAGGCAGAGAGACACTGCCAGCCGCAGCCGTGACCAGCAGCATGTGAAGACGCCGGTAAGCCACCAGCCACGTGGCAAGGTATAGATTTATGGAAATGGATTAACTTAAGATATAAGAACAGTTAGCAAGAAGCCTGCCACGGCCATACAGTTTGTAAGCAATATAAGTCTCTGTGTTTACTTGGTTGGGTCTGAGCGGCTGTGGGACTGGCGGGTGACAAAGATTTGTCCTGACTGTGGGCAAGGCAGGAAAACTCTAGCTACAATTGGTAGACGTATATGCAGAACAGGATACCATTGGTAGACGTGTATGCAGAGCAGGATACCGTTGGTAGACATGTATGCAGAGCAGGATACTGTTGGTAGATGTTTATGCAGAGCAGGATTGTTCTCTCTCCCTAGAAAGTTACTCATAGGAACATAAAGCAATATTGTCATATTTTTTCTGAGTAAATTGTTTTATAATTAAATAACAGTTACATATTAACCTGAAGTGAGTAAATAGTTCATATGATTATAGTTTACATTACTAGTTTATTTATATAGCATTCTTTATTTTGAAATAAGTCAAGTTTTGCAAACATGACTATTTCCATCATAGTTTTATTTACTATTTGCCTGCCATGTTTTGTTCTTTTTTTACTTTCCAACTTTCTATGCAGTCATGTTTTAATAATCATTTGAAAAATCAAATTGCCAGGATTTGTTCTTTCAACCCCAATATGAGAATTACTGACTTTGAATAATTACATTTAATCTACTAGGTCTTTTTGAGATTGCCAGTATATTCAAATTTACTTTAACTGTTTAAGTTTGTGTCAACTCTTGAACACATTGGTTATTTCCTTTGTGAGGTTTCTTATCCCAACTTCTTTGGGATTGAGATTTGTTTTTCACTAATAATTTCTATTGATTTGGAAGTTGTAAAAGTTCTTTTAGTAGCTATCTTTAATCTTCTAAAGAATCCTGAGGTTTATTTGTACAGAAAGTTTCCGCTGGAACTTTTATTTGATTATGCTGAACTGGTAGAATAATTTGGAGACACTTGACAACAATATTGAGCGTAAAAATCTATGCACATGGTGTACTTTTCCGTGGTTTTAGATGTGAAATTGCATCCATGTCCAACAGTTCACATCAAGTAGGTTGCACATATGTTTTCTTAAATTTATTGTTATTTTTGATACTATTGTAAATGCTATTTTCAAACTATGATTTCAATTCCCAATTATTTTTGTTAAGTGTAGAAACGTAATTAATTTTGGCATTGAGACCTTTTACATACAAACTTTGCCATATGACTTTATTCCTTTGTCAATTCTATTGATTTTCTGTGGAACAATCATGTCATCTACAAGTGAGCAGTTTCTCATCTTCCTTTTCAATCTACATGGCTTACTGATTTTTTTGTGTGTGACAGGACAGATATTTTTCTTTAAAAACTTTTTTTGAGGTTGTAATATGATTACATATTTTCCCCTTCCCTTTCCTCCACACTAGCTGTTCCATGCACCCCTCCTGACTCCCAATTCACGACCTATTTAATAAATTGTATGAACACACACACACACACACACACACACACACACATTCATTCATTCTTAACTACATAAACGCAACCTGCTCAGTCCATATAATGTGACTTGTACGCATGTTTTCAGGGCTGACCGTTGGGTATTGGACAGCTAACTGGTGTGCTCTTCTCTGGGAAGGGCTAGCTCACCTGCTTTCAGTAGGGTTTAGTTGCCTGTGGTTCTTTGTGTAAGGCCGAGGCCTCCTGCCCCATCCCACTTCTGTGTGAGCTTGTCTCCTGGTGCTGTACTTGTTCAGGCAGTCATGTGGGTGAGACTATGGGTGCACCTTTTGACGTGTCTAGGAGACAGTCTCATAGCAAATTCCATGTTCCTCTGGCTGCCACGATCTTCCCAGTCTTCTTAGAAATGATCCCTGAGCCGTAGATGCAGGAGCTGTGTTGTAGATGTAGCTGTGTTGGAGCTGGGCTCCACAACGCTGCATTTTAATGAGTTGAAACCTAAGTTCTTTCCTAGTTATTGCCCCAAACCTCCCTCTCTATGCTGAATAAGATTGGAGAAATCGGACATTATTATCTTGTTAGTATTAGGGGGAGCATTTAATCTTTCTCCATTAAATGTGATATTAACTAAGTTTTTCTAGGTTGACTTTATGAGTTTAAGGAAATTTGCTTCTGTTGTTTGCTTGCTGACAATTTTTATCATGGATGAATATAAACTTTTGTCACATGCTTTTTATCTATCAACTAAAATGATAATATGATTTTTTTGGGTAATATGATAATTGCATTGATTGATTTGTGTGTAACTCATCTTGTAATTCTGTATTAAACTTCACTTGGCCATGGTGTTTTGTCCACTTTGTACATAGCCAGGTTAGAGCTACTATGGTTTTTGTGTGCATGAGGGATATTGGTCTTTAGTTTTCTTTTTTACTAACATCTTTGCATGGTTTAGTATCAGAGAATTGGTTGAGAAATTATATGTTAAATTTTCATTTTTCTTGATCTATCAAAGCAACTCCTAAGCTTTGGGCATTTTACAAAAGGATAAATTCTGGCTTCCTATTTTGTATGACCAAGGTCATAGCTCTTGCTCCCCTGGTAGTTAGAACTGTGTCCTTCATACCAAAGACCTGTGGCGATGTATTGTGTGTCCCCCAATATACTGTGTTTCCTAATAAAACTTATCTGAGGATCAGAGGAAAAAGCCAGTCACTATAAGTAAACATAGAAGTCAGGCAATGGTAGCACATGCCTTTAATCCCAGCACTAACCATAGAGGTCTGGAGGTATGCACAGACACACAGGAAGTGGAACAGCTAGGCAGGAAGAGGAAGTGATATAGTTGGACTGAGAAAGCCAATGAGATTACAGAACAGAAAGGCATATAGGCATGGGTATACAGGAAGTAGCTCTCTTTGGAGACTGAAGTGTTGGTGAGATGAGGTTAGCTTGTGGCTTTTCCTATTTCCCTGATCTCTCATGTTTTCATCCCTATATCTGGCTCCATGTTTTTTATTTAATAAGACCATTTAGCAATTCATCTACGATGACCCCTATGCTATACTCCATTGGTTGCCCACATGTCAGATTTCAGCTCCTGATTTAGTAGTGAATTTTCTGAGTGATAATTTATCCCATATTTCTTTATATAGTAGAAAGAATCTAATACATGTTAGCTCATTCTGTCGTGTTTCTTAAGGGTGACAAAAACATATTTCAAAGATCAAAGAAAATTCTAGGCAGAATTTCATGAGTAAAGCCAAAGGGGACCATGAATAGCTTTGGATGCCTGAAAGGTTCTTGAACATTAAATATATCACTAATATTGTTATTAAGTCTAGACCCCCTGACAAGGAAGGATTATGCATATCGTTGGATAGGCAGCAAGCATCAGGGATTTGACCATGCCAGAGATTGCCTGGGGACAAAGTAGTTCTTGTGCTTTAAAAACAACAACAACAAAACAAAAACAAAAACAAAAAAACCCCACAAAATCAGTTTGTTCTAATTAACTCACAAATAAGAACAACACAAAACTAGTTTATGGAATTTTTCACTCTTATACTTCTTGAGTGACCTCCGCCCAATGATTGCTAGAAGGCTATAAAGGCTTGCTATTTTGCTCAGTGTAAGAGATTTCCCCCGCGTGATTTGAATTCTAAGACTCTCTGTGCGGTTAGCCATGGCTGCTTTGAGGTCCGCCTTGCAGCTCAGCTTCCTTTACCTAATGTGCTCCGTTCCCTCCTTTGTAGAGAACGATCTCAAGGGTATCCTCTGTTTGATAAGCTCCGTCTCAGGTCTCAGTCTGGAGAAGCTGAATGGTCTGGAAGGCACAGATGGTAAGGATGGATTGCGGGCCAGGCTCACTCACAGCGTAGCTGGTGGTAGGTGGAACACAATAAAACACAGTGTTAAGTGGAAGTGCTTTATAAATAGAACCTTGGCAACGCAGCTGTGACCAAGATTATGGCTAGAGACCTGCGTGGCTAGAAGGAGGAGCTCCTAAAACAACTGGACCATCTGAAGGTGGAGCTGTCCCAGCTTCGCGTTGCCAAGGTGACAGGCGGAGCTGGGTCCAAGCTCTTCAAGATAAGAGTCGTCCGCAAATCCATCGCCGGTGTTCTCATTGTCTTAAACAGACTCAAAAACCTCAGGAAATACTACAAGGGAAAGCCTCTGGACCTGCGGCCCAAGAGGACTAGAGCCATGTGCCGCCGGCTCACCAAGCATGAAGAGAAGCTAAAGATCATGAAGCAGCCTTGGAAGGAGAGGCTGTACCTGCTGCGCAAGTATGCGCTCAAGGTCTGAGGTGGAAAGGCAATAAAGTGCAAAACTGGCTATAAATAGCACCTTTATGATTGGTAAAATCGGAGTATTGTGCTAGCAGAAGGGAACAGAAAGGAAAATATTGGGTTTTTTGAGGCCTATTAGGAGAACAGTAACTGTAAGGCCAATGAAATCAGAAAACTATGCTAAGCCCTGTGAACACAAGAGAACGAATAATGGTTGAAAGTGAAGTGTGAAACAAAGGATGTCCCTTGTTCCTGCAGGATGGAGGGAAAGCTAGCAGGAGGGCTTCATCTGCAGAGCAGCCAGGTTGAATTACCAACCACGCGGCAGGTGTGCTTGCTGTGTGGAGGTTCGGGATCTAGTTAGAGAAGAGGGGGACCCAGATGCAGTCGGGGAGAACAAGAAACTGATGGTCGAGCTCGGATCCACAGGTGTCTTAGAACCACCTTACCCCTTAAATGGTCTGTCCTTCTCTCCTCCGTAATGGACAGCAGCCCTGCCTTTCTTGAAGATAACGAAGAGAGCTCTCATTCCCCTCGGAGTCTACCCTCCATGTCCTCTCCTTTTACCCAGACCACAGTTAGGCAATGAGGGACCAACAGGGCCTGACAGAGAGGAAAGTTCTATATCCCAAAGAGCTGTGAGACGAAACCAGCACGTTCTGCTGGGAGCCTGGGAACTGTGACGGTGTTTGAGATTAAAGAACTAGCATGTCAGATTGGGTGGAGAGCTTATTGGTATGGACAAGATGGGATAACGGAAAGTTTGTTGATTAAAATAAAGAATTAATGCCAGGACAATGGCACTAGGAGATGACGCCAATTCACAACCGTAATGGCTCCTTCGAGCATAGAAAGTGATGGTCAGGCTCCGAGAGGTTGAGATGACAGAATTTCTCCGTTTACCACAGTCAGTACCGTGTGTAGGGCTGGGAAATCTACTCAATGAGCATGTGCGACCCTTTAAGATAGTTCTTAAAATCATAAAATTATTTTCATTGCTACTTCGTCACTGTAATTTTGCTACTGTTATGAACTGTAATGTAAATATCTGATATTCAGGATGGTCTTAGGTGACTCCTGTGAAAGAATCCTTCAGCTCCCAAAGGGGCCATGACCCACAGGTTGAGAACCACTGGTCTAGAGGATCCCTCCTTGTTATGTATCTGTTTCCTCTGCTTGGACGTGGCCATTGCTATTTTAAATCAGAGAAGGTGTGAGGACTGGAAGGTGGCTCTCACAAGAGCTGGCCTATGAGCTTTCCCCTAGGAACAAAGATTCACAAGCCTTCAGATTTCACAAGGCTCTTCCTCTCCTCCAGTTGTATAAAGGGTGCTCTACAGAAGTTTAACTGCTCATAAGGGGCTTTTCAGTCAAACATCTTTGTGTGAGTTACCCAAGAGGCAAGTAGGGCTTCTCAGTGGTACACATGCCAGGAAGTTGTTCAGGGAACTTCCTGGCATTGATGCTGCAACTGAGTCACCTACGTGTTTTCCTGTAAGTAACCGTAACAAACCCATTGATTCACCAAGCTGGGTTTGACAGAATACTTTCTTTGATAGGTCAGTGCCCTATTTGGGGTAAACACGTGTTTCCTTACGTCATATCAGAAAAGTCACGTGACACTCCTCCAGTGTTCATACACTGAAAATCCTAACCCCATGGTGACAGTGTTAAGAGATAGGTTCCTAGAAGGTGATTATGTCATGAAGGTGGAGCCCTCGTACATGAGAACAGTGCCCTTTCAAAGAGCCCTGAGGAGTATGGTGGTTTGAATGAAGATGACCCCCATAGGCTCGCAGGAAGTGGCACTATTAGGAGGTGTGGCCTTGTGGAAGTAGATTTAGGCTTGTTGGAGGAAGAGTGTCACGGGTTATGCTTTGAAGTTTCAAATGTTCAAGCCAGGCCCCCGTCTCTCTCTCTCTCTCTCTCTCTCTCTCTCTCTCTCTCTCTCTCTCTCTCTCTCTCTCTCCCTCTGCTGTTTACTGACCCAAATATAGAACTCTCAACTCCTTTTCCAGCACCATGTCTACCCGTGTGCCTCCATGCTTCCCATCATAATGACAATGGACTAAACCTCTGAACCTGTAAGCCAGACCCAATGAAATGTTTTCCTTTATAAGAGTTGCTGTGGTCATGGTCTCTCTTCACAGAAATAGACACTCTAACTAAGAGAGGGAGCTTGTTCATGTCTTTGTTGAAAACAATCCAGTCTAAGAAATGTCTCTCACTGAACAGAGCCTGCCTGTCTTGACCCTAGAAATCCTATTGTGAAGGGTACCCTATCATTAAGACATTTCACAATGGCTGCTCCCTGGCCAGGCCTGAGGGTAAAAGAGGCCAGAGAAGAACCAGATTCACTAACAACAGTGAGGCTGCCTACTCTCTAAATAATACTGTTTAAATGGCAACATGTAACTCTCAGAAGTCACATAACAACAGTGGGTGCAATTATTGTAATGAGTGATAACCTTCATTAGCAGCCAAGGGAAAACCTCTCAAGGGGTTACAGAGGTAGCCAATAGAACAGGGGGCAGTTAGGGAGCCCTTGAGAAGCAGAACCTAAAGGATATATACAGGGAGAGAAAAATATTTCTTTTTAGGAACGTCAGCCCATGCTCCTAAATCTGAAATCTATAGCAGGCTGAAGAGTTCAAATTTGAGTATGTAGCCAGGCTGCTGGCAGAAATCTTTCTTGTTTTGGAGAGGGCAGTCTTGGCTCTTTTTAGGCCTTCTGTTTGATAAGGCCTACTCACGTTATGGAGGGGAAAATGTCTTTATTATGATCCACTGATATTGATGTTCAACTCATCCTACGATACCTTCATAGAAACAACCATGTTTAGTAAAATGTCAAAGCACTGTGGCCCACTCAGCTGACATATAAAATCATTCATCACAATGGAGCAAAATAGATGGATATCAAACAAGACTTAAATCCTATTGTACTATCAGAACCGACAGTGTATGATTGGAAGCCTAAAGGAAGTTACTCCTGCAAGAAATTATGACCTCATTCAGTTTTTAACCCTGAGCCGGTTTTCAGGCCTGGGATCTTTAAAATGAAGGCAAGGAGAAGGACTCTGCAATAACCTCAGTAAATGTGCATGGTGATGATTCCAATGTAGACATTGAATTGGGTGGTTTTATAATAGTGAAAGGGGAATGCCCCAAATTTGAGAACTGTAAGACTCAAGGTCTGAGTCCTCAAATACCTCTGTGGTACTCATCACTGTAAGAATATATAGGTGTCAGACGTAACCCAATCCCAGTCCTGGAAGCTTCATTTGGTGACAAGAGATGGCCAGATGGGACTCTTTATCCCCTATTATTTGGCAACTTCATTTAGGTCACCTTCACATATGTATATATTTCAGGAAGTTTCTACTGTATTAGGGGATGGAGGACATCAAGGGAAAAAAAGGCCCTCTAAATCAACATAAGCGAAGCTCATATGAACTCACAGAGGCTGAAGCAGCATGCCCAGGGCCTGCATGGGTCTGCACCAGGTCCTCGATGTTTATGTTATGGCTTTCAGTTTAGTGTTTTTATATGATTCCTGAGTGTTCAAACAAGTGGGTTCTCTGATTCTTGTGCCTGCTCTTGGGCTCTTTTCCTTCTGTTGATTCATCTTATCCAATTTGGATGTGATCATTTTTGTTTTATCTTATTATATTTTATTTTGTAATATTAAAGAAAGAATGAATGAATAAAAACCTTGCCACGAAGGTAAAAGTTAACAACTGAACAATCATTTATACCTGCTGGGAGAGGGAAAATCAGTTTTCTCCAATGGGGTGACACTGGGTATATCTATGACACTCCAGGGCAGGCCTCATGTTCAGGAGCAGTTGACCAACATATAGTGGACTCCACAGTGTTTTTGTGTGGTTTTGTTTGGTTAAAGTTCGGTGGTTTGTTTTTCTTTTTGTTTTGTTTTGTGTGTGTGGGGGGTAGTGTTTTGTTTTCTCGGTTTGGGGGAGTTTTGTTGTATTGGGTTTGTATTTGTTTTTTTTTGAGAAAAAAAACTTAAAGTTGGGTGGGTTGGGAGAGAGAGAGGATCTGGAAAGACTTGGGGGAGGGGAAGAATATGATCAAAATATATTTAATTTAAAAAATAGTTGTAAATAATGAAAATGTTAAAAAAATATACAGGTATTGGGGCATTTATGCTGCTATAGCACACATGTGTTATATATATGTGTGTGTGTGTGTGTGTGTGTGTGTGTGTGTGTGTGTGTGTGTGTGTGTGTGTGTGTGCTGGGAGACTTACAAACCATTAAAAATATGTTTTTACAGTTCTGGAGGCTGAAAAGTCAAGATTAAGATTAAAGTACTAATAGATTTAATGTCTGGTGAGGCCCCACATAGGTATTGTTTTCTTGGTAAGTTCTCTTATATTTTTGGTTGTGAGCCTAGCCTTTAACGGCTGAGCCATCTCTCCAGCCTGGTAAGTTCTCATATGACAGGGGGACAAACAAGTTTTCTCATGCTTCTTTGGTCACTAATTTCATCAAGGGGGCTTTGACCCATGATCTATCACCTCTCAAAGGCCCTATATCTAAATGCTACCATTTTGAGATTTAGGTTTCAACAAACGAGCTATGGAGGCGCACAAAGATTCAGGCCATAGAAATAGAGGAAGTCATAAATGGAGTGTGGGCCAAGGTCCAGGAAATGGGTCTACAGGCTCCATACTCATTTCCTCTGTCCCCGAATGTGTAATTTTAGGAAGGATATACTTGGTGGTTGGTACAACCTCATATTAGCATGTGGGATAAGGGTTATCATTATAAGGAAGGCAAAAAGAAATTCCTGAAATTGCCCCCTAAATAGTGAGTCAAAGTCAATCTCGAATCCCAAGAGGATGAGAGAAATGTGTTAGCCTCAAGGTTATAACTACACTTGCTTCTCCGGTCTGGCTTCCTCAAAAGCCAGAGGAACGCTAGAAGACACAGTCAGTTAGTTCACATTCAACCAAGCCGTAGTTCCAACTTGCAGTTGGGGTGGCAGATGTGGCAAACTTGCTTGAGGAGATTAACGTGGTTTCAGTTTATGATGCTTCACTGATGACCCGGCAAATGCAGTATTTCGTACCTCTATAACAAAAGAGTGTCAGAAGAGTCTTCACTCTCAGAAAATCAATGAAAGAATCATGGGATTTCTGGGAGGCTATGTTAAAATCTCTATTTTTTTTTTCTTATCACAACATAGCCTAAAGAGATCTAGACACCCTTCCCAGCATCATGTTGGTCTACTGCATCACTAATTTCAGGACAATTATGCATAAACCAAAACTGGCCGTATGTCTACCCTCTAGTGTATGGAAGATAAGCCCTCTCGTGATTTAGGAGACTACAACACTGGGAGCTTTTAGGGATCAAGTGGTGAGGGGACGGTCACCAATTCAAGGAATGGTTGCACCTTGCACCATGAAGAGGGATGCAAACTGCCTGGTAGATGTTTTCCACAATGGAGTCAGTATGTCCCACACCTGAGAATAGTGTTCAAGCTGTGGACTTGCTTGTTTTATTTTGGTTTAGTCAGGGTTTCATGCATCAGGCTGGTCTTGAACTTGCTGTGTACCCTAGGAGGACCTTGCGATTTAATCCTCCCACCTCTACCTCCTGAGTTCTGAGATGAACAGATACACATCAGCACGCCTGGCTTGATGTGGGACTGGGAGTTTAACTCGGGCCTTCATGCACACTAACCGAGCTCTGAACCAACTGAGCCATGTCCCCCAGCTCAAGTCTACGTGTTTTGTGTGAGTGAAAGATGACTTACTTAGTGTGGGGTCTAAGCAAAAAAAGGTGGGGAGGTGCAAGTTATACTGCGACTCGGGTCATATAACCATAGCATAACACCCCATGAGAGCAGTGGTGGGAAATGACGTTTAAGACAAGATCTACACAGACGAGCAAATGCAGGGCCCTAGGATTATGTATTAAGGCTGTCTTAGCCACAGTGGGAGCATTTAACCTCTGTTGAAAATCTTCTAAGACATCTCTGATCCTTGAGTGTCTGAGCATGGAATAGCAGCTGTCCAGAACTCCTCATCGTATGTCAAGTTATTTCAGCCAGAACTGCTCATCATAAATTGGATTGCTCAGTTTAGTGAGTCAGGAGGACCTTGTAGGAGTCTACCCAGGATGGCGTGACACCAGGACAAGAAGACACAAGCAAGCTGGATTGACAGGTGGCTCTGACCAGGAAGTATGTCACTCACCACTGTTACATCGGCTCCCCTCTTCCCTGCTTTATCTCACTCTGGGTTTACGCGGAACAGCACTTACAATTAGTTCCTGAAGGAGAGACAAAAACAAGCTCAGTCCACAGATAAGTCAGCTTTATGTGAGAGAAAGGGGATGCAACTATACTACAGCCTGCCTCAGAGTGCTCCTGAGAGCTGGCACGGAAGAAAAAGCCTTCCCATAGGCAAGGCTTTGAGTGCTGTGCGTGGCCACCTGCTCTGTGTGGTTGGAGAAGTGAGCGCAGATAAAAAGTCACCTGGCTCGTGGGAAATAGTGAATGCCATGGCTGCGATGTCAAGAGCTAGAAGAAGGAAGATTAAAATGTAGGGGACAAGGAGTCCTGGGACAGGAGCTGTGAATGATGGTTAATATTATTGCCAACCTGAGATGCTCTAGAACTACTAACGAGAAAGATCTCTGGACGTATCTGTAAGGGATGATCTAGTTTAGTGTAATTGAAGTACAAAGACTCACCCCCATGGTGGGCATCACTGTTCCCTGGGATTGTGTCCTGGACTGCATAAAAAGGAGAAAACCAGCTGAGCACCAGCCTTCTTTGCTCCCTTCTCCCTGCCTGTGAATGTAATACAGCCAGCCGGACTCCTGCACCGGCCGCTGTGCCCTCTCTGCTGTGATGGAAGGTATCCCTGCAAACTCTAAGCCGGAACAAACGTTTTCTCCCTGAAGTTGCTTCTGTGAGGTATTTCTGTCATACTGACAAGAAGATGAACTAAGGCATGTAAAACTGAGTACAAAGTGTGAAGATATTTATGGAACACATTCATGTTCACCAGAAGACATCCACAAAGAAGAGGCGCTGAAAACAAACGGCACCCAACATGTGTCGTCATTTATACTGACAATGAGCCAACTGACCTCAGTAGCAGAGATTAGGATCATGAATTGGCCTCACAATGGACAACGACTTATGGTCACTGTGCTGCTGACTATTCAACATGCCAGTAACAAAGATCAACATTCAGTCTTTGACACGCTCCCATGCCTCGGGAAGACCAGCGATTCACCATACCAATTCCCTTCCACTATGGAAGGATTGACGGGTCATTCTGAAAGGGACAAACGCTTGGTTAGGCTTTAGCTTTGTATTTCATGTCTGCAGGGCCCTTCTCAGCCAGACTGCTTAAGACCTAGGGAACTACTGACTCTGATGACATGGAACCTGCAGCATTGCAGTGAAGCAGGGGCCCACGTCATGGCAGACGGGCTGCAGCGACGCACCTGCAAGTCGCTCAGCTTTCCCAGAGTTCCACTCTGTCTCAGCACTGCATCCCATGATGCAGTGTTGCCTTTGACTAAAGTCCTTCATATTCATCTGTGGTCCGCTGAAGAACTACAAGGCCTTGCAATTAAATGGTGGAGACCAGGATTGCCCAGTGGCTCTTTGTTTTGAAAACCAAGAATTGAATATCCCAGGTGTCCCATGGCCCCCACATTCAGTGATCCAAACAACATAATTACCATCCTGGAACCAGCTCTCGTGTTGAAATCCAAAACACTTTTTGTGTACGGTATCAAACCTTGTAAGCTCCACCTGTATTTATTTTTAAGGTACAACTTACAAGTACCTAGTTAAATTTCCCTTTGATGCGTCTACAGTCTTGTTTGTATTTTGAATCTGACACCTTTGTATTTCGTCTTGTGGTATTGTTAAAGGTACATATGGGCTTTGTCCTAAACGCCTGAAGTGACGGTGTCTTTCAGATGCTAATGAGCTGCAGGTGGTCACAGCTCCTGGGCACTTTTAGGATGGAGCTGGTCACCAAGAAGGGATAAATAAAGTTGGGACTTTCACCTCAACCACTTGACCATTAGGGGAGGGCACAGAACATGAAGGTTAAATTAGTCACCAACAGTGATTAGTCATACATATGTATGACATTTAATCCCAGTACCAACCATAGAGACCTGGAGGTCTGTATAGACAGGCAGTGATGAGGACGTCATGTGGCTGGGCTTAGAGCCCATGAGAAGGCAGAACAGGAAGTCAATAAAAGCTCAGTTTAAGACAGGAAGAAGCTCTCTGTGTGGAAGCTACTGCGTGGTGGTAAGCTAAGGCTAGCCATAGCTATTCCTTCTGATCTCTCTGGCTATTACCTCTATATTTGGTTCTGTGTTTCTTATTTAATAAGACTGTTTAGAAATTCGTCTACACCTGAGTTCTGTGACCTGTTCCAGCAAATTAATCAAGCCTGAAGAGGAAGCCATGGGAACTCCAACTTAGGGAAGTACAGGGAAAAGATAGAGGGAGGAAATCTTGAGAACCGACGTGACAGTGTCTCCAGGTACTGTCAAGACACCCAGCTGGTGTCCACTCTTGGAACATTCTTTGCCTGCTGATGTCAGGAAACTTCCGGCTTGATGTCAGACACTCCTTATAAGCTAGACTGGGTGACGTTGACCTGTAACCTAGTTTTTCGGAGGCTGAGACAAGAAAATGGCAAGTTCAAGGCCTCTTTGGGCTATAGAGTAAGCTCAAGGTCAGCATGGGAGACTCAGTAAGGTCCTGTCTTAAAATGAGAAAAAGCAAGAAGAAGGCTAGAGAGGTAACTCAGTGACTGAATGCTCACCTGACATGTGGAAGGCCCTAGGTTTAATACTCAGTACTGGGAGGGGGTTTGGGTTTGGATCTTAAATATCCCCCAAAGGCTATGTATTAAAGGATGGGTTGCTAGTCTGAGGAGCTACTGGGAAGTGAAGGAACCTTAAGAGGTGTAACCTAATATGAAGAGTTAGGACACTGGGGAGGTACATGCTTTTGTAAAGGATGTTGGTACTCCAGGCTCTTCCATGCTGTCTGCTGTCTTTGTCTCCTGGTCACTATGAATGAGCAACTTTGGTCCACCAGACCTAATGCCAAGTCACACTGTCCCATCAAAGGCCCGAAGAAATAGGGCCAGATAGCCATGGAATCCCGGTATTGTTGCGCCAAAATGAAACTTTCCTCTTTGTACGCTGATTCGCATTAAGTAGTTCGTCACAGAATCCAAAAGCTGACTAATACAGGAGGTACAGTAGGAGAGACTAGGATCATTTCCTTGGAGCTGTTATAGTTAATTTCGTGTCACTCAAATATGACAAAAAGTGTCCTGTAGATGTTTACAAAAACAATGGATAGTAATATTGACTAGGATGTAAACAATGCCTGCCTACGTTTGTACCATGTGCTGGGGAGCTTTCTACAGAGAAGACTCTGCTCCAAGGAGGTATTCAGTTCCAGGTACCATGCCTTAAAGATATCACCCCACTAGAACGGGCTTAGTAGATACGATTAAAACATAAAGCACATGAGGACCATACCAGGTGAGGCGAGCTTGAAGGAATTCGGACCAGGACCTAGAAAGTAGAGGGCTAAGCAGAAATGTGGCGGGTGTCCTTAGATACTTAAAGTCCTCTGCATTAAGAGAATCGCTTGTGCCATGGTCCAAATGATGGAATTAAGACCAAACAACACTCAGTGGTACCGCTTGCTAAGGTTGAGGGAATTCTAGGTATGGCCCCACAGCATACTGTGTTTTAAGCTGAAGTGAGAGGCATGAAGGAAGAAAAGTGTCTGAGATTTTCTACCTCTTCATGTGACAGGTGTCCTCCCAGACACACGGAGGAAAGGAAAACTAGCCACACAAGCCACACAGAATGGGAGCCAGCAGCTCACCACTAGCTCATGCTCCCTTTGTGTCTAACACATCTGCACGACCGTTCAATTTCCATCAAACCTGTGCATGAACACAGAGCTTTCTTGAGGTCTTTGGGTACTCAGTTTTGAAGTCCCCTCTGTCTTATAACACTGGTTAAATGGAGGCTGGAGAGATGGCTCAGCAGTTAAGAGCACTGGCTGCTCTTCCAGAGGACCCAGGTTTGATTCTCAGCACGCACATGGCAACTCATGACCCTCTGTAACTCTAGTCCTAGGGGATCCTAGGCCCCCGTCCTGTCTTCCATGGATACCAGGCACACACATACCGCACAGACACACATGAAGGCAAAACACCCATACATATAAGTAAATAAACAAAAACGGATGAAATGGATTTCTTTCTTTCTTTTTTCTTTTTTGTGGTTTCTTCGAGACAGGGTTTCTCTGTGTAGTTTTGGTGCCTGTTCTGGATCTCACTCTGTAGACCAGGCTGGCCTTGAATTCACAGAGATCTGCCTGCCTCTGTCTCCGGAATGCTGAGATTAAAGGTGTGCGCCACCACCGATTTCTTATGCTTTTCTCTTGTTAAATGTCTTTTGTTATGGGGCTGTCAGCCATGAATCTCATAAAGATGAGGAAAATATTTTTTCTTCTCCTAAAAATTCTAAAAAAACAAAACAAAAAACAAACAAACAAACAAAAAAAAAAAAACCCCAACCAACCAACCAACCAAACACACAAAAAAACCCAGAAAAAACACAACCTGCTACAGAATGCCCGATAGACATCGGCATCACTTCAGGCCACTAGGAAAGTATAAGAAAGACCAGCAGATTGAGTTTCATGTTTTCTGTGGACTCTTCCAGCTCTAACCCTGTGTCCTTTGTGTGGAAATCTGTTTCAGATCTCTCATTTCTGACTTAGGCATGAGCGGCGATGATGAACCATCCTGGTATCTCACTTCAGTAAAGAACACAAGAAGGAGTTAATTTGCAAGTTCATGGCGAGAGGCGTTTTCGCTTGACTGCAGTGAACCCAGGAGGGTCTGGAGTCCTTTCTGCTGCTTGAATTCCCATGGGCACGGAGGTCCCCACCACCCTCCCTGTCTGTGAGGCTCCGCTCACTTCGCTTTCCTGGCACCAGGAAAATTCTGCAAGAATAGTGAATTTGTTGTTAAATCCGCTCTTCCGGCAAAAGCTGCCATTGCTGCCGGGGGAACATCTTTACATCACAAAAGCATCAGTCTCCTTTTGAAATGAATGAATGAAGGAACCAAAATGCCAATGCTTTCATTTCCTGGACTCTTAAAAGCCATGCTTACAGTAATAAAAGACAAACCAGTGTAGCTAAGTATAGCTGACCGAGGGCGGAGTTACCTAGTGAAGCTCACATGTAAAAGCACCCTTGGCTGAAAGACAGGCCTGTCTGGATACGAAATGGGCATTTCAGAGCCATGTAATTTATGTAAACCATACTCTGTAAGGTATTTTATCTTGGTCATGTGCATAATCTGAAAAGAAAAGACGAAAACCGTCAAGATCCTCCCTGAAGATCATCACTTCCTGCTGGAGCTTTCTGGGTGATTTATCAAGATATCGGACACGAGGCCACTCCTTTAAGTAGTGGAGACTTGAAACTCTATAATTCTGACCACTAGCTGAGCACCCAGTCTGGGCCGGGATTGATTTCTAAGCCCTGGGCCACTGCTTACAGGAACAGTGGACCCAGGGCTGTCTCTGCGCAGCCGCAGTGGGCTGCAGCCAGCCTGACTGGGAATGATTAGCCTTCTCCGGGCAGCTCTTCCCCCACCGAGTCGCTGGCAAGGCTTCCGCTTTGGAGACAGCTCGTGTGTGCTCCTGGCGCGGCGTCTGCTGTTGTCATAGATGTCTGGGGAACCTGGCGGGGCCCCTTCCAGCGGAGCTTCAGGACGATCGGGTGGTTTGGTGGGGGTGGGAGGGGTAGGGTGGGGTGGAGGCGTCTGTCCTGAGTGTAATTCCATGCAGGGGTGAGCAAAGGAGGATGAAGTGAAGAACTCGGTTGGAGAAATAAACTAGGAAAAAAAAAAAAAAAGTCCCAGCCACACAAGAGCCCTGGGATGCCCGGGGTCGGGTTTCTTTGGCCTGGAAGTCATGAACCTCAACAGGTTACAGAGGACCCTAGTAGGGCCGGCTTCATTGTAGTTGACCCGGGACCTCCTGGAGGTCTAAAAGCCAGCTGTAAAGCAAACCTTACATCAAAGGACTTATGTAGCTTGGGGGACAAGTCACCCCTAAAGTGCCGAATCCCAGGGGGAGCTGCTTTCCTGGAGGTTAGATCCTCAGCACTCCAAAGGCACAGGTAAAGAGGAATGGAAGATGGGCAAAGCCCAGACGGCACTCACGAAAGTCACTTGAGAGGTTCCCCCCTTTTCCTTTCCTTTTACTGAGGGGATGAACTCTGGGCTCCTGTTTGCCGAAATTGTGTTCTACCGCTGACATATGATCCGACCGTGGGCATCTCTACACCGCAGACCATTGTTTTAAGTTTTAAGACTGTTCTTAACACAACCTTATTTCTGGCTTCAGAGTTACTCCAACCACTGGTCCACTTGAAGTCAAGAGATTCTGTTCCGGACTCTATTTCATTCTGACGACCCTGTTCCACGCTATGAGAGGGTGTTAGCATTGCAGATCACATCAGAGAGAGAGAGAGAGAGAGAGAGAGAGAGAGAGAGAGAGAGAGAGAGAGAGAGAGAGAGAGAGAGAGAGAGAGAGAGAAACTTACATAAATAAAACTGAAGAGAAGAAATAATTTGGGAGTAACCCGACCCACTCACAACCTGATAAGATCTGAGAAACCTAAATCCCCAATGACACGGGGGACTTGCACACTGACCTATCCGTCCAAAATGGCCTCTGGCCTACTGAATAGGGGTTTGTCTTCTCCCCCTTTAAACACAAAGACCCTAACTGTTAGCAGCTCATTTTTAAGTGGCACTGCAGCTCTCTCTTTTTTAACTGGTACAAAACAATCTCTTGCATCATGAAGGATGACTCACCCCACGACCCAGACATCCCGTGGTATCTGATTTCTTCCCCAGACACTTAGATATGACCCTGGGTCAGAAGAGCCCTTTACCCTGGTCATATTTTTTTTTCTTCCTTGTTTAATTCAACATTGTTTTGTACTTATAAGGAATTGTTACAGTAATCATCTTTTTTGCCAAATTGGCCATAATATAATCCACCTACTACTGAACAACTACAGGAGAAAAATTAAACAAACGTTTTGCTGTTGTCTCTTTTTCCCTGGGGGAGGAGCCAGAAGGCCACTTAGATTATGTATACAACATTGGTAATTTTGCATTACTTGATTCTACAGAATGCCACGGCACTCCCCAGAGTCCAAAATAGCTGTTGCAAACAATGACAATTGCTGTCCAGACAGTTTCCAACACAGCAGGTTACTGGCTGAAGCTATGATGGAAACCCTAAAAAAAAAACAAAACAAAACAAAAAAAAAAAAAAAAAAAAAAAAAAAACCCATATAAATATTTTGAAATGCTCTGTAAATCAAATTGATGCCCCAGACATAGAGCGGCTTGTGTTGAAGCAGCTGAAGTCATTTGGAAGTTGAGAGGCTCTGTTGGGAGGGGGTTGGAAGAAGTTTGGAGTTTGCTAATATAAGGCCACAATTAAATGATTATTAAGTTTTTCTCTCCAGGAATACAGAATACAAATACCTTACTCTACATAAACATCATGTGGCCAGTCTTCAATCCTCTACTGTGTCCATCTGTTTGATTATATCAGCCCTGGGTGAGTGCTGTTGGGCGGTGGTGGCTATGGCCTCTATTTATATTGAGAGATCTGAAGCCCTGCCTGAGGCCAGCCAAGAGACTTTGATGCTGGCCACTAAGAATCAAAGAGCAAAAATGGATGCCAAAGGGGCCACAGCCCCAAGAAGTGGCAATGAAACCTTCAAGAAGTTTCTACTGTCCTGCGCCAGCCTATAGTGCCTCGGTTTCGAGATTAAGGTGCTTGCTGCTTGAGGTTTGTGTGGGCTGATTTCACCATGTCTCACATCTTTGGGGGGTGTGGTGGGGGCTCCATATCCCTAAGAGTTCTGCAGTTGATAGAGTACAACTGTAAGATGATCTGGCAGAGGGGTCTGTCCTGTCCTGGGCTTCAGAGAAACTTCTTAGACACTGTGTGTTCATGCTGCCCTCTGCCCTGAGGCAGTAGTTAATTACAGTGAAACCAGCTTGTAGGGGATTCTCTGCTCACTGTCTTTTGTCTCACTGTGAACCTGCCTCATGATGAAGATGAATTGCTTGATGACGTTCTATCTCTTGCAGGTCCTAGGGAAGACTCTTTTCATTGTATGCCCAACATGGCGTCAACAAAAAAGGAAAATTCACAATTCATATTAGGTTGAGCATCCTTAATCTGAAAATAGAAAAAAAAATGCTCCAAAATTGAAGATATGGTTTAATTGGTAAAGTGTTGGCTCATCATACATGAAGTCCTGGATGTGATCTCCAGTACAGGAGATGTGCCCACTCCTATAATCCCAGGAGTTCAAGATCATCCCCCACTACTTGGGGGTACTGGAGCCTATGTCTATAACAAACAAACAAACAAACAAACAAACAAACCAACAAACCCAAATGCTGCCAAATCTAAAACATGATGACACAACATTTAAAAAGCTTTAGATTTTACATTTTTAGATTTTACAGTCTCTATAAATGTCTAAACTCTGAAAAATTCAATATCTGAAACCCACTGAGTCCAAAGCATTTTCCATGAGGGATAATGAAGCTGTACCAAAGAACAGGAAAGGCCAAAGCACATGTTCATGACAGACTGGGTCCCTTGAGTTATAGACCCATTGTGTGGCAGTTATTAGTAGGGGCATATACCAAACAGAGTGAGTCATGCTGAAGCAAAAACCATAAGCTGGGTCATTTACACACAACAGAAAGTTCCTACTTGTGGTTCTTGGCAACCCAAAGTCAAAACAATAGCAACCAAGTCTGATGAGTGGCCACCATATCCTAGATTTTGATCCCTTTCCTTTTCCATGTTTCCACACAGAGGCCCCACATCCTCTTTTATAGGGCACTAACACTGTTTACGAGGGCTCCATCCTCAAGACATAATCATTTCCCATAAAGCCCTATGTTTTCACACCATCATGTTAGGGACTGTAGTAACATCACTGTGTCACTTATTTGTCAGGTCCAAGACCTCACTCTTCAATTATGTCTCCCTGCCACAGTGTTTTTATGTGCTAATTCTCTGTGTCCAATACTCTCTTTTTAACAGTCTCCAAATACAAGAAAATAAGGAAGAGTTGAGAAATGATATGTTACTTGAAAGGAAATGTGTAGGTAACCATACCAGTCTTTTTCGTTGTGTGTTTGTATATTTATGTATTTATAATTAAAGTACTTGGAAGTGTATTATGTCTATTTGTAATGCTCATACATTACAAGGAGACATCTTGTACCATTTAAACACTATTATATTATATTATATTATATTATATTATATTATATTATATTATATTATATTATATATATATCAATTCTGAAAAACATACGATATAGATGAAAAAATATACTGCATAATAGATCATTTGAGTTTCAGGCAGAATTGGGAGAGATATCAAGGGTTTCTTCCCAAGACTCTTAATTCTCTTATTGGGCAGCAAGGTGATGTCCCATAGATGACTCAAGTCTGCAACTGACTTTTTAATTCAAGAGCCCCTTAGTAGAGAGTGGTGATAGCCATGCTTATAGTCTCAGCTACTTGAAAGGTTGAGGCAGGAAGATTTTAGGTCATGGGTAATGTAGATAACCTATCTGGATTCTCCACAGAAAACAAAACCAAAGCCCATCTGTTGAGTTGCCCGAACGGCCATCAGACGGCAGATGTTCATTAGATTCATTTCACCAAGTTCTTTAAGGGAGGGTGAGGAGCTTCTGCTCTACGAGGTATGTACTGTCTCCACTCCTTAGGGAACAGCATCTAGGCTTTTTCGGTTGACCTAGAAGGTCCTTGATTAGTGAATAGAACTGGAATTTTACATTAGGATAAGCTCAGTGGAGATAAAAGTGTACCATCGAGGTCAGGAAGGTCTCGTGGACCATCAGTGGAAGAGCCCTGTCTCACAAGGCTGGAACCAGATGCTCCACTGCTGTCTGCAACTAGGGCAGCTGCTCTGCCTGGCGGCCAGATGGGCCCTGTGCTCTGGCCACCTCTGCATGTCTGGGTTTTCTCTGTTAAGTCGGCATTCTCTGTACCTCCATGCATTGTAGCAAAAGATGTCCACCTGCTGAGTCCTGTAGTAGTACTTTCTTGTCAAGACCACCAGCTCATAAATAACAGCCTGGAGACTTTTATTATTAATTATAAAAGCTTGGCCTTTAGCTTGGGCTTGTTTCCAACTAGCTCTTATAACTTAATAAACCCATATTTTTTAACCCATGTTCGGCCATGTGGCCCTTAACCTTTCCTCAGTATGGTGCACCCTACTTGATCCAAATCTACTGGCAAAATCTATGTGCCTAGATGCCGCGCCTGCATGGCAATTGGGCCCAAAACCTGGCAAGGGAAGTCGGGATGAACACAGCACACACCAGTCAAGTTGCATGCATCAGGACTCTTTTATTCTTTCTTCCCCATCTTATATACCCTTTCAGGAGGAAACAAACAAAATTGTTTATCAAGCACCCAGGGTCGAGGAACGGTCAGCATGCCCCAGGAAGCCACAGCTGCCAAAACATGAGATATACCAAACAGCAAAACATCCACAGAACAGCCTGACCTCAGCACACTCAGAACAGGGGAGGTGGAGGCAATCTTAGAGGGGTCAGAGCCATTCTGATTCCAACACCTAGATTCCTCCTCCCAGTTCCTCTTTCTGCCCTGAAGTCCCATCTATCCTCTCCTGCCTACTTACTGGCTGTTCAGCTTTTTCTTAAACCAATCAGAAGATGCCTTAGGTAGAGACACATCTTTACAGAGTGTAAAAAGATTATCTTACAACAGTGCCCAAATGTAGGTGTCCTGTAGGGTCAGTGAGGGCCAAAGGCTGGCTGCATCATGAAGCCAGTTTTGTATCCCCAGGGAATTGCCATGGATCATCTATACCATGGTTCCACCTGCTTAGCGGTTGCCAAGTGTGCTGGCTAATTTTATATGAACTTGATGCAAGCTACAGTAATTTTGGAAGAGGAACCTCAATCAAGAAAACGACCCCACCAGACTGGTCTGGGGGCAAACCTGCAGGGCATTTTCTTGACTGATGATTGATATGGAAAGACCCAGGCTATTGTGGGCAGTGCCACCCTGGGCTGGCGGTCCTGGGTGCTATAACAAAGCAGATTAAACAAGCCCTGGGGAGCAAGCCAGTAAGCAGCACTCCTTCATTGGCTCTGCGTCCATTCCTGCCTTGGGTTCCTGCCCTGACTCCCTTCATGACGGACTGTTACTAGGAAGAGTAAGAGGCAATAAGTCCTTTCCTCTTCAAGTTGCTTTTGTTCATTATATTTTACCACAGCAACAGAAGCCTAGTTAAGACATGAAGGAAGCAAGACTTCACGACACAAATTTTCTGCAAGGCTCTCACTCTAGAGGATAGAATGCCATTCTAGAGGAGGGGAGCCGGGCAGACACCCCAAGTGTAATATATCGGCCTTTGCAATCTCTTGTCAACTCAGTGCTTCCATTTGCCACCTTCACAGTCACTGTGGCCACCACATGCTTTCTGTCTTACCAGGCACTGAAACTTAGCCTAGAATGTAAAATACCCTCCTTGAGCTCACATTCTTGAACACTTGGGCCCCAACTTGAGCTGTCTAGACGGGGTGGGAGTTGGGGGTGGGGTGGTGGTGGAGACTTCTGGACATGGGCCTAGTTGGTAGACATAGTACCATAATTATGGGTCTTACATGATATAGCTTTGCCTCTGTTCCAGCCCGAGACCCTCTCTGCTCCTGTCCCACAGAGATACATGCAAGCGGCTTCATTTCGTGCTCCCCCTGCTGCAGCCTCGAAGCCCATGAGTTCTGCCATGACTTCCCTGATGTGAAGGATGATATCTTTTCAGTATAAATCTCTCTGTCCTTCTGTCAGGAATTTGCTCACGGAGACAAGAAAAGCAGCCAGTGCAAGTTTTCAGTGCTGGTCTCCCGGCAATCGACTGTCTCCTGGGCGGTGAGGTTTCATATCTACTCTTCTGTGTTCTGTCTTCCATTTTATTCGTATTGGAGCTCTTCCTCACTGAGTGCTGCCTTTCTTAACCTCTCATATAAGAGCAAAGCATTCACAGCAAGCCTTTTCTATGCATTTTATGCTCTCACTTATCCCTATCCCTAACAGATTATTCTCCCCAAGCACCGGGGCCTGGTACATACTCAGCAGTCAGTCTACCACCAAAGTACATCCCAAGTCTGGCCCTTTCCTAATATTTTTTTTTATGCTGTTATGTTCCTATTTTTTTTTTTAATTTTGCTGCACTCAGTTCCCTTCTCCAGTTTGTACAATATCAACCCCATTCCTTTTATCTTGCTGGGTCGCAACCCTGGTGGTCCCACTGGACCTTTATGGCTGCCGTGGGTACTACAGGAGTGTACTACAGGATGCTCTGACGCATGAGAATTCCACTTGGTCTCATCTCACTGCACTGGGGACTTTCCCCTAAAATTACAGGTACAACAGGACTAAATGTATTCCGTTTGCTTTCCTAAGTTAAGTGTGGTGGGTAGGAAAATATTGGGTGCAGCCTTCAGTGAAGAATGTAGTCTGAGGTGTCCTTCGACAATGTAAAAACTACACGTCTTAGAGGGGCTGATTCCACCTTTCTTGTAACAGACAGCCTCAGCTGGCACTGTTGAGGTATTTCATCACGGATCCTGGAGCATGTGTCAGCCTCTGCTAACAGTGACTTTTCTTACTCAGTTGCTTAAACCACTGTCTCCACTACCATGGAGACAACAGAGAGTTTCAGGATTCGGTGAATGATTTTCTGTAGAACTGATGCTCTGGGTAGAGGTTGAGGCTATACTCAGAGCCTTATTGGAACATTCAGTAGCTGTGCTTAGAGGAAAGCACACATTAGATTCTAGAAAGCACGTTCGAGGGCTGAGGGTACACGATGCAGTGTAAATGTGGCATTAAATGATGGTCATCCCAGAGAAGCAGCCAGCCACCCACAGACATATCCAAAAATGCAACGCATTCCAACCATTTCACCAATGAAGGGCGGAGAAGCAGGGATGTGACTTAGTGGGCGAGCATGGCCCTGGTGTGTGAGTCAGGCCCTGGGGTCAATCCCCAGCAACACAAGGGGAAGGGGATGAAAAGAAGGAAGGAATGGAGGGAGAGGGGATAGAAGGAGAGAGAAGAAATCTAAGGCTGTATTTGTGACCAAAATAGACAATGGTAGAAGAGCCCTAGCACAGGGAATCTTAGAATTCAATCACGGAATATCATTTAGGGATCATATCAACATGTGGGGAGGCACCTGTGCACATCACTGTATCCAAGGGAAACAGGTGGTGGGTGCTGGCACTGGAAACAGCTCCTGTGATGCCTTCTCCAGACTCTTCTACACAGTGTCACCGTGTACCTTCTGATGACTGGTGCTAAGAGGATTCTTCTAGAAGCTGGGCTGTTTGTGTTTCTAAGGGGACCGGCTAGGTTTCTGGAGCACAAGGCTTGGAACATGGCACTGTTTTGGTACTCAAAAGGAACAGATGTAAACAACTGTGATCAGGCCATGGCAACACCATCCAAAGCCCAGGTCCCTGGAGGCCTGTGCCCATCAACAGCAATCCAGTCATCCTGGACAGCTGGTCCAGCGGAGTCCACATGCCATGTCTCCAAGAATTGACCACTCCTCCTGGCTCCCCTCTTCAGCGACTTCCAGTTGGGTTTACAAAATGTAGTATCTTACATTTATTGTTAAACTGATTCTCTGCCTATCTCGGTATCTGTCTCCCTTCTCTGCCCGCTTCTGTTGTTTCTGGTTGTTCTTTTGTTTTGTTGTTGTGTGTCTCAGGCTTGGAGTGCTCCTTTCTCTTTCTCCGATAAGCTCCCTGGCAGCCATGCCCGTGGGGAGGTAGTCAGTTTTCTGGCTGCTTTTTAAGTGGGCCTAAGCATTTCTCACTGTCCCAGACTTGCTGAAAGGAGACATCAGGTCATGGGGTACTCGCAGGACTCGGGCCATGCCATCATTTCCACCACCAGTCTGAACTGAGCTGATGTGATGTCTGTTGCTTGCCACCCTCGCCAGCCAGTGTCTAGATGGTAGAGCCCCAGGGGTGAGTCTCCTCTACCACATGTCATGGGTGTCTGGCGTCTGCTTCCCTCCAGCAGAGGACGCTGACAGGGGAAGCCATATGTGTCCCTCTTGGCTGTCATCCTACCCCATCTTGGGAAGGTCTCCGTTTCACGTCACCAATTGTCTGCCAGCTCGAACTGAAAGCCAGAGCCGTGCTGGGCCCTAGAATTTTTCGGATGTTTGGTGGGTGACACTTGTATCAGGAGAGTGCTGGGAAAGAGGCGAGAGGCTTGAAAAATGCCTCCCTTGGCTGGGAGGCAGGAAACCTAACTCTTGGGCTATTTGTGCCATACGGCAGTGGAAAAGTTGACACATTGCTCCATCATGCAACGTCTCCGCACAAAAACGGGGACGGCTCTGTCAAGCAAAGCTTCGGAGGCCGGTGGGCAGGTTTAGGAAGTGTGTTCCACAGTACCTGGGCCCACAGTCTACCAGCTTCCTGCTCATAATCCAGCAGGACTATTGATCAGGTGGCGCTGTATCCCTACCAGGCTAGAGGCTGGCTGCTGGCTGAAGCCCATTTCTCTTCTCTTGGCCCAAGCTCTCAAGCTCCCCAGAAAGCCAGTGTGTCCTTTCCTCCCAACAGCTTGCCAGGCGAGCAAATGGCAGGTCCTGAGTCCACAGGTGCACGGGGTGGAGCCCTTTCGGCTTAGAGAGTAACCCCCCTGAGCGCGAGCTCTTTCCAGCTCTGTACTCAGTACAGTGATTCACAACAAGGCAAACGAACCAAGCTTGTCATCAAGGGCTGTTTTCTGTCTGGCAAGTGTGTGTATCGAGGCCTCTGCCCAGGGCCTCTCAGAGAAACCTCTCTCTCCTCTAGTCTGCTCCACAGCCGGGGACAGCAGCCTAGATGTTGTCTGGCAGCAGCAGGGTCTTGTGACTGCACCTAATTTGGTCAGACACTGAGGAATGGGCTAGAAGTCCAAGGGATGGACACCCGGGAAGGAAGATTCTGCCCGGGTCCAGCAACACTTGGCTCTCAAATGGGAAAGGACCATTTCTGAATATTGCATAGGTCAGAGCACAAGGCACAGGGCACTTACATGGACCGTTGACAAAAGCTTGGGGACCAGGCAGTGGTGAAGGGTGAAGAGGGCTCCCTCAATTCTGGGTGGGCACCCTTGTCTGCCTGAAGCAGTGGCTTTTCCTTCCACACTCTCGCAGGACTGCCAGGGCTTTCCAATAAGCTCCTGAGGAGGGTCTCTTCTTTGGTAGATAATTATCGAAGATTTCCCCATAGAATCTCAGAATAGTCACCTCCAGCCAGGGCATGCTCACAAGATTGGGGAACCAGGTAGGTGCCAATAAAGCATTTTTTCCCCTAGAGCAATATTTTCAGGAGACACTCTCTTTCTGGGGTAGTGGGGCTGGCTGTCAGCTTTGTGTCAGGCAAAGAGGATCACTTTGTCGCTAAGTGAATATGCTCATTTAATATGTCACCCTTGGCTTTGTGTGTGTGTGTGTGTGTGTGTGTGTGTGTGTGTGTGTGTATGTTTCTTCTCATTCACTGAAATGAACATCTAAAATGCAAATCACAGGCCAAGGAGGTGACGAGGCAGGTAAAGACAACTCGCCACCGAACGCGGTGACCTGAGTTCAATCCCCAAAACACACTCGGTGAAAGGAAGAGAGAACCAGCTCATGCAAGCTGTCTTCTGACCACCACATGCAGGATGCAGGCCATGGCATATGTGCCTACACACACACACACACACACACACACACACACACACACACACACACACACACTAAAATAAATGGAATAAAAGGCCAAAATACAAACCACCCAAACAGCACCGTTTTGGAACAAGCCAACTTCAGGGCCAAGGAGGAAGAAGGAAGGGCTACCCACCAACCTACAGGAGGTGGGGTCTAGCGCATTTCCTCACATCCCATTGGTTAAACTCTGTGAACCATATGGCCGCATCCAAAGTCACCCGAGCAGAAACGTGACTCTTACATGGCTGGTGCCCCTTAACATGGCCACTAACAAAGCTGAAAGTGTGAGCCAGTGTGTGAACGGTGGTGGCAGATAAGCGACATTCCACTTGGACCACACATTGGTCACTGAGGCAGCTTGTATACTCTCTGCCTGTGGTTGCGGAGCTTTTCCAAAATCTGCAGTCTGCAGAGAGCTTCAGGAGATGGCAAGTCTTTCCTTCCTTTCTTCTTCTCTCCCTCCCCTCCCCCCTCCCCCTCCCTCCCCTCTCCCCTCCCTCCCTCCCTCCCCCCTCCCTCCCTCCCCCTCCCTCCCTCCCTCCCTCCCTCCTCCCTCCCTCTTCCTCCCTCCCTCCTCTCCTCCCTCCCTCCCTCTCTCCCTCCCCCCTCCCTCTCTCCCTCCCTCCCTCCCTCTCCCCTCCCTCCCTCCCTCTCTCCCTCCCTCTCTTTCTTCTTTCCTGGTGGTATTTTATACACACGTAAAATTTTCCATGTCAATTTTTTAATAGTCCTGAGGATGAAACCTAGGACTCTGTGCTTTACCTCTGAGCTGCCTTCCGGACCCTTTTTTTCTTTCTTGTAGGACAGGGTCTTGCTATGCCTGGCCTTGAATTGGTTATCCTGCTGCTTCAGCTTCCTGAATAGCTGAGATTAAAAACATTCTAATCTCCCCTCTCTTCCCGCCCCCTTAGGCAGTCATAGTTCAGATTGTTCTCAAATGTGGGATCTTCCTGCCTCAGCCTCCTAAGTGCCAGGATTAGAGGCATGTACCAACACGTCTGGTCATCTAAATCCGATAGTTGAGCAGTTTCAGGTATTTAGGTATATAGTTGTATTCCTAACTTCACCCTCTGTCTCTAGAATCATTCTATCTTCTCAGATGGAAACGCTACATTTATTAAATCCCCCTCATCCCCCTCTGTCCCTGGAAACTATTTTACTTTCTGTCTGGCGCAAGTGCCATTGTATATACTGGCTCTGTGTCTGGCTTATCTCACTTAGCTCACTCTTCTTAAAGACCCACTCACGTTACACAGTGTGTCAGAATTCCTTTCCTCTGGAGGCAGGTGAACGCACTTATCAGTTGTGTTTATTCACTTGTCTGGTGCTAGACTCTTGGGTTGCCTTTACCATTTAGTTCCTATGAGCAATGCAACAGTAACTGCAGAGCATACACGTGTCTTCCAGACTCTTCTCATGGGTGTATAGGCAGAGGCAGGGCCTCTGGAAGCCTGTTAGTGCCATGTCTGGTGTTTTGAGGAGTTGAATGCTGTTTCTCACAGATTGGGGTCTTTCTTGCCTGTGCTATCATGTGTTCTTGTTTGGTTTTGCTCTTTTGGGGGGCCCACCACCCAGCTCCCAAATAAATTACACACAGAAGCTTATTCTTAATTATAAGTGCCTGGCCTTAGCTTGGCTTGTTTCTTGCCAGCTTTCCTTAACTTAAATTAACCCATCTGTCTTTTGCTTCTGGACTTTTCCTGTTCTCTTACTTCTGTAAATCTTTCTCTTACTCCTACTTTGTGGCTGGTTGTGTGGTTGTGTAGCTGGGTGGCTGGCTCCTGGAGTCCTCCTCCTTCTCTTGCTCCTTGATCCATTCCTTTCAGATTTCTCTTTCTATATATTCTCTCTGCCTGCCAGCCCCGCCTATCCTTTCTCCTCCCTTGCTATTGGCCATTCATCTCTTTATTAAACCATCAGGTGCTTTAGACAAGCACAGTAACACAGCTTCACAGAGTTAAACAAATGCAACATAAACAAAAGAACACACCTTAAAATGCACCCTACAACAGTGGTTGGCAGGGCTTCTGCTCCTGATAGTGGATTTGCTCATCACCACCTACCCAGTCTTTTTCTTCCCTTGGCTGGAAGAAGTATTACTGAGGAGTTTTTAGGTTTTCCACTCTCAGTTCTTTGGATTTCGCTTACCTTTATAATTTATCTTTCATGTAAATTTCCATTATGGTACATGTCACCAGAGGGTCACTGCCAGCTAACAAGCTGGTTTAAAGTCATCTGTAGGCTGACTCAGTTCATCAAGACAGTAAAAAGTTTATTTTAACAAACAACGACTCCATTGGAGCGCTAGAATTTCCTTTACTCGGCAAACAAAGGTCAGCCCTGTGGTGTACCTCTGCTTCTGTGTCTAATTCAAGAAGGCGGCTACTAACAACAAATAGAACAATTGTTACTATGTGACGGGGTGAAAGGGTGTGAGGACAGTCAAGCAATGCTATGGTTTGGCCAGGCTTCTTCAAGCTCCCTGGCAACCCAGGAAGACTTTGGTACTCGGTTACACAAGCCTGTTCTCTAGACATGGCTGGAACTCCTCAGGCGTCTCTTAGGCTGTGAGGTAGGCTTAGCAGCCTAGGGACGCCTAGCCAACAAGCTACTAAATACTGAACTTCAGACTCAGCCCAGGCAATGCTTCCTGACACCCTGTATGGCCTCTTCATCCCTACTGCCATTCCTGGCCCCTTGTAACAGGTAGGAATGGGTTGTCGTGGCCTCCTCTGGGCTCAGCGTGGACATGTGGCTGAATCCTGGCTGCTGTATCTAGGAGCAATCTCTCTTCTCTCGCTGATGAATAGTACACACCAGTGAGAACAGCTGTTCCTCCTCACTAGCCACCGTCTCCTCTGCACACATCACTAGTGCCACCGCCGAGCAGATAAAGGAAGCCATACACACATATGGACAGGTGGGGCATGATGGGAGAGGAGCACTCGAGGCCTGGAGAATCAGATTGGGAATGGCCCTGCCTTAACATTCAGGTCAGTTGCCTCGGAAAGCCTGTTTATCTGTAAAAAGGCATTCCTTGGGAAAACAAAGATGATCTCACAGCTCCTAAAGCAAAATGTACCCACTTTGTGGTCTCAAGTGTACTTTCTTTTAGAACGGCAACTTCTGTGGGATGGTAAATGACAGACTGCAAACATGTCCTTCCTTGGCAGAGTCAAGTGAGATCAGCCCTCTCTCTGTCACCAAAGGGTCTCTGACATTTCAGTCCGTGAAATCTGCAAGTCACGGAACCACTGATTCAACTTGAGAAAAACTGACTCCTGGAGCAGGGCTCAGGACTGGTTTTCAGGCCACTCTCCAGTCTGGCCACCTTTTTCACGAAAGCCATGGGCCCTGGCTCTTGTCGTCATTCCATGTCTGCTTGGAAAGAAGAGAGAAAAAGAAGAGCCGGGTTCCCTAAGCCTCATCACTGTGTGTGCAAATGCGTGTGTGCATGCACACCTGGGTGCATAGTTCAGTGAGCTTCATCATTATGTGTGCAATGTGTGTGCAAGTGTGCATGTATATACACCTGCGTGCACATAGTTCAGTGAGCTTCATCATGTGTGCAATGTGTGTACAAGTGTGCATGTGCATACACCTGGGTACACATAGTTCAGCAAGCTTCATCATTATGTGTGCAATATGTGTGCAAGTGTGCGTGTATATACACCTGTGTGCACATAGTTCAGTGAGCTTTATCATGTGTGCAGTGTGTGCAAGTGTGCGTGTATATATTCCTGTGTGCACATAGTTCAGTGAGCTTTATCATGTGTGCAGTGTGTGTGCATGTGTGCATGTATATATACCTGTGTGCACATAGTTCAGAGAGCCTTAAATTTTCCACAGAGGCTTTTGTGGGTGTCTCTCGCTTTTTCTCTCTATACATTGACTTTTGTTGGAATAACTCTTTCCTGCTTTTTACTCACCAATATGCCTTGTTTGTTTTATTGCTCTCTTGATCTCTAATTGCCCCACAACATAAACAAAACAAAGCAGCAACAACAACAACAACAACACCTCAACTATTTGAACGTTGCTTGCAGATAACCATACCTTTGCACTGACGGGGCAACCTTTAATTATACATTTTCCTCCACAGCGAATTCTTTATTAAGAACTACAGCTGGAAATTGTGGGGCAGGGGTGGGGGGGGCTGAGGATGTATAACCAGGGCAGCTCTCCACGCTGATTTCAAAGACATTTAGGTCTGAAATCATCGGTGTGAAGAAGGTGGCCACACCAAGGACTTGTGTTCACCGGGCTGAAAGTCAACAGAGCCATGTTTCCCGGTGAGCTGTTTTGAGAGCATTCCTCTGAGCCCAGCCAGAAGAGGTGATGCTCAGTGTTCAACTTCCTAGGGGTGACTCTCAGCAGAGAGATGGTCAGGAAATGGTGGATGCCAGCTGTTTTCTCATACGCTTGATGGGCTCAGACTTGCCAGTGAGCAGATAAGTCTCTATGTAGTTCCAGGCTGGCCTGGAACTCAAAACTCTCCCAGCTCTGTCTCCTCCAAACTGGGATGGGCAAGTGTTTCTCATTTGTTTGTTTTTGGATTTGTGTGTGTGTGTGTGTGTGTGTGTGTGTGTGTGTGTGTGTGTGCACGCGCACACGCCATATTGAAATAAGAGGCGGTATGAGTGGGCCCGCATTGGATCCTGAGCTACTCACGTAGCACACGTGACCCCTCCCAAATGGAGGAAGGCCTCTCTGGTTGGGCCAAGGGGAACAAGATACGGAGTATGTGAACCCTTTCCTGGCTTAACCCATGATGCACTAAACATTGAACAGTCTCAATGCAGATTACCTCAGTGTCCAGCTAATGTCTAGCCTCCACCATGAGACCCCAAGAAGGCTACTGGGCAGGGTGACACTTGGGTGGTGTTCCTCCCTAGAAATCCCTCCCACTTACAAGAGTTCTTTCTCACTTCTCATTAACACTGTGACTCCGTTCACACCCTGCCCTCACTTCCTTGTTCTTCCTGAGTGTGAGACAACTGACTTGGAAGTCACTGGCTCAGGTGGCTGTTGATGGCCAAGGCACTGCAGCCTCCAGAGTTTAAAGCTTGCCAAGAGCCAAGAACATCTCCGTGGTTCTCAAAAACAAAACAAAAAGCAAACAATAGCCACCAGTAGCAAAACTGCACACCACTTCCTTCGTGGAGCATCTGTTTAAGTTATCCAGGGCACAGGAATGAGGATGGAAACAAGACCCATCATGTGCTGGGCAGTGTGGGCACCTAGGTTTGAAAACGTACAAATAACATGAAACAGACAAATGCTGATAATTGTCTAAAATAAGGTACTCGGATTAAATATTTCCTAGATGTACAGCGGACACTTTATTCTTTCTTTAAGCATGCTGGGCATGTGGGGAGACAATATTTTAACTAAATACGTAATGACTCACTTTTCCTTAGAACTCCCTAAATAGATACCATCTCTCTGGTTTTGAGGCCCTTCCTCTTAACTAACAGCAACTGAAATCTGAGGTTGATGGGAAAGATCAGTCTAGTTAGAATATGGTAGGGAGGTGGCTAATGTCCCCCCTTTAGTTTTTGGAAATGGTCTCACTATGTAACTCAGGCTAGCCTAGACGTGCTTGGCCTTGAACTGGCAGTCTTTCTGCCTTGGCCTTCTAGGATGACGGGAGCAGGACACTGCACCCTACCAACATAGTTCTAAAATGAAGTTCTCGTCTAGACAGTGGCTCCAGAAGTACCTTCACTGACATTGTTAATTATGAAAAAGGAATTCCCAGCTGCCCAGGGAGCTTTTAAAAGGGCTGCTTAAAGAGAGGAAGAAAATTTAAAATGATTTGGTTATTTGGCACGTGGGGGTGGGGTGGGGAGATACACAGTATGAAAAAAAATACATCGTGAATTCTCAGACAATCTTCAGAAAAAAAAAATACTGGGAAAGAGTGTTTAGCTGCTACTTAATATGTATATATACATGTTTTACGGAAAACCTGAGCTGAAAATTCTGAGTTGAAGGTGGATAAAGGAGTCCCTATCCTCTTTAAAGACCTCGATGTTAACCCTCAAGAATGGCAGCCTCCCCCATGAAGGGTCAGGCATTTGTTTATTCGCGGTTAAAGGAGGCCAAGAGAGGAACCCTCACTGCTAGAAGTCGCTGCTGCTAGTCAAGGCTCATTTGGGACTTTCCACAAGCGAACGGGATGGTGTTGAAGCACTGAACGGGGTGCTGGCACCCCTGTGCGCTGGGGTACACCCCCTCACGTGTGGAGCCATCACCCCACATCAGTGGCCGCGCACTACACAGAGCTTCCATAGCACTGCTGACAGACCTCCCTTAATTGGCTCCTCTCAGAGAAGAGTGTCTCCTTGAAGGTGAAAGGAGCTCTTTGCTCATTTCCAGGGTTTGGGGAAAAGGTTCTTGGTTCCTGGGCTTAAGGGTTACTCAATCATCAGCCCAGCCCCAGATCTTTCTTCACCCTGATGGATAACACCGTTTCGGTATTTCAGGGTCCCACTTGCTTTAGATTGGAAGGAGCAAGACATTTACACGCTGCTGTAGCATCTGAATTTTATACTGAAGTGAGAAGCGATGTCAGTCATTTGTAGACAAAAAACGCTTGTCTTTTTTTTATATTGAAATGAGTGAAACACCTTAAACTTGTCACCTAGTCAGAGCGCAGTTGAAAAAATCCCCTTGTAGTATTAATTTGTACAACATGTAAGCTATTTTTGGCCAAAATTATTATATGCAGATTACTCACTAGATTTGGGGATTGAGTTTGGATTTTTTTCAAAAGCCAATCCACCCTACTTTGGGAGATAGTCTAAAGAAGCAAATTTAAAACAGATCTGAATTTTTGTTTTACTGTTAAAATGAACATAGAGTGATCTCTAGGATGATGTGGGAGAGAACAAGAGTCATTTTGGAAGTTGAGTTCTGACGTGGTGGTTTTAAAAGCCAGAGATGGGGATTGTTTGTACAAATAATTTCTGAAATTGAGATTTGTGGTGCTATATTGTGTCCTCCAATATATTGTGCACCCTAATAAACTTATCTGGTGATCAGAGAACAGAACAGCCACTAGATAGACATAGAGGCCAGACAGTGGTGGCACACACCTTTAATCCTATCACTTGGGAGGCAGAGATCTGTCTGGATCTCTGTGAGTTCAAGGCCACACTGGGAACAGAGCTAGGCAAGTGGTGGCACACACCTTTAATCCCAGCACTTGAGATCTCCTGTCTTTGCTTGGGAAAGACACATGTCTTTAATCCCAGGAAGTGATGGCAGGAAGCAGAAAGGTATATAAGGCGTGAGGACCAGGAACTAGAGGTTTTTAAGCTTTTAGGTTTTTAGCAGCAGTTCAGCTGAGATCCATTCGGGTGAGGACTTAGAAGCTTTCAGTCTGAGGATTTGTTGAAACAGGATCGGATGAGGAGTTGATGAGGTGAGATTGGCTGTGGCTTATTCTACTTCTCTGATCTTTCAGCTTTCACCCCAGTATCTGGCTCCAGGGGTTTATTTTATTAATTAATTAATTAATTTTGCTTTTTCGAGACAGGGTTTCTCTGTGTAGTTTTGCGCCTTTCCTGGAACTCACTTGGTAGACCAGGCTGGCCTTGAACTCACAGAGATCTGCCTGCCTCTGCCTTCCAAGTGCTGGGATTAAAGGCATGTGCCACCACCGCCCAGCCCTCCAGATTTTTTTTTATTAATAAGACCATTCAGCAATTCGTCTTACAGAGATTAAATGTGGGATTAAAATCATGGTTTTACCACACTTCTCTTCAGTGGGACCATCCCATATTGATGGAGATGTAGGCTTTAAGCATGTCAGGTCATCACATTTTCTTGTATCCAGCAACATTCTATATGTGTTGCCCAGTTTCTGTTATCTTTCAACACGTGGACTCTATATAAATGGAATTTTCTCCCATGACATTTCACTCCCTCAAAATTAGTTCTTATTTTGATCTCAAAATAAAATGCTTACTTTTGTTATTTTGTGTTTGAAAGGTTTTAAAAGACTTTTGTGTTTACTGTGTGTGTGTGTGTGAGAGAGAGAGAGAGAGAGCACACAGGTGGGGGCAAAGTATGACTTATAGGGATCAGTTCTCTCCTTCCATTCTGTCGGTGTTAGGGATCAAACTCGGATAGCCAGGCTTGACTGAAAATGTCTTTCCCTGCTGGTTTCTTATTTGTAAAGTTTAAAAGTATGAGCCAGATTATTTTTGAGTCTCATAGTCTGTCTGTGATTACTTTTCTGCCCATCCTCATTGTCTTACCGCACACGGTTTAGCCACCTCTGTGGGTGATGTCTGTCCAATATGCTCTTGTGTGCCATTATCATCTAAGTCCTTAGGATGGTCTCTCCAATACCAGTTTTTGAGGTTGGTGATGTCATTGTCCTTTATCTTCCTATCAACCATGGATAGCGCCAGGAAATGATTTTTTTTTTTTTTGTTCTATCAATAATACGCACAACACACAGGAACTGAAGTTCTATTCACTCATATCAGATTAATTTGATTTTTGAAACACACCAATCTTGATGATATTCAAAGAAGGGGAAGAGCATACTCTGGAATCTGATTGTCTTTGAGCCACAGACTGGCTTGTGAGTGCACTTGATGAAGCACTGCCTTGCTCCCTGGCTCATGCCCTGAGTAACCTGGCTCAGGGAGAAGCTGGGGCAGAGGGGCAGAGCCACATATCTTGCCAGGATGAGTCAAGCCAGTGCAGCTGCTGGCTGGGCATGAACGTGGGCGGCCACCTGTGGCTCTCAGAACAGCTGTTTGGTAGAGGGCCAGACAAAGCCCATCATGGGCTGGAGGCAGGAGGCCAGTTGGGTGGCCAGTACATTCTGGCACAGGCTGAAAGAACACCTGGTTCCACTCTGTGGACCTACCACAGAAGGTCAAAGAGTGTTCTCACTGGCGGCAACCTAATGGCCTAAGTTTTCCAGTCCCAGTGGTCCTGCTCTGAGTGAAAGAGAGAAAAACTCACCTTTCTTCCTTAAAATGTATACTGAAGCCAACCTGGGAATCGGTGTTCTAACTATGCTGAACTAGGTCAGCTAGGTCATTTGGGATGTTTGGAAAAGATGTGGGAGCCGTCAGGCAAGCGCGGGCTCCATGACTTACAGCAAGGCTTTCCAGGAAGGTGAATGTGCCCTGCAGACGGCCGTGGCAGACGTCTTCTGTCTCCTTTCCCACAAAGGCTAACTACACACTTACAAACCACTTTGGTCCCCAATAGCCATTTTGTCATCAGACATTGCATTTCCATCTTGAACATGAGTACCCACCACACCAGAGCTCATCCTTCTTGGACCTTGAGATCCTGCCTACTGTTTTCTAGGAATGAGGATCCCACTTCTCGTCTAGTGAATCAGTTTCTCGCTGACCTATGGGCATCCCCCCGCAACTTCCCATCCCAGATATAGACAGCCCCCTGTCCCCACCCCCTCCCCATCCCCTGCCCCATGCCAAGGAAGCAGCAATCCTCTCACTGGCTCTGTAACTCCTAGCAACTAACTCAGTTGATGGTGATTGGCTGGTTGACAGTGTTGTCCTCTGGGCTCTGGTCTAAGCCGTCCAATGAGAGAGCATATGCTAAGACCTAGCACAGGACATGAGTGGTACAGTTGCTAAGTAACTGAATCAGATGAAGGGGTGACTGATGGCTCTCACTCCTGGGGTGGCTGTAGGCTGACGTTCCCTATCGCTGTCTTTGCTTGGGATTTCAGTGGCCCCAACAGCAATTTACTGTACGCACAGTAGTGTGAACTCATAAGGTTACCTGCACCCACAACCACACTTGCTGGGGCATAGGCTGGGAGTGTTCCTCCGACTGCCTCCTGGCTGCCTGGAGTGAGCAGCTCTTTCTCTACCCAGGCCTTCCCAGCTTGTCGCTTTTCCTGGAGACAAGCCTGAAACCAGTGGGGGTCAGTCAGTCCTGGACTGAGACCGTGAGCCAAGACAAGTCCTTCTTTCTTTTAAGTTGTTTCTTTTATGTACTTTTACAGCTGACTAGCACCAGAGAGATCCAATTCAAGAAGGATTAGTTTTCACAAGTAATAAGGACAGATAATGAAATCTATCTGGTCAGACATGATTCTCTGTACTCTTGAGGTGATAAACAAGATTCAGGTTCCTCAGTGTTCAGAACCAAAGACACCAGGCAGTGCCGGGCCTCATGTCATTTTGATGAAAACAGGACACTGTGGTGAAAACCACCCTCCTTACTTATGTAGGTCATGGCTCTCAACAGGCAAAGGGAAGGCGTGAACCAAGAGTCAACAAAGGTATAGTAGTGGCTTCCCTCACTTGCCAAGCCACAGCTCCAGTTCCAGCCTCAGACACTGAGGACATAGACGTGTAAAGTAACCCTTTGTGAAAGAGAAGAGACAAGACCACTTCGCTTTTGAGCTTGAGTCTCGAAATCTGAAGCACAAGACTCCTTTGAGCAACTGTTCGTTTGAAGCCCTGCGCTGGGTTATTCTAATGATTACATGAGTTCCCATGACACAAATTAAAATTCCAAGTGCAGATTATCTGCTCCTCTTTATCCAGGACTGATTCTGTGTCTGGACAGTGACCACTTATTAGAATTTCCAATTCTCCCGGGCTAAGGTTTTTCCCCCTCTCTCTGAATTACATTCCTTTTTCCTTCTTTTAAAAGAATCAATTGTATGCCAGCCATTCAAATTCACATTTTTGTTACCCAGGTCAGTATGTAACTTTGTTCTTAATTTACTTGGGCAAATATCCTGCCTTTTGGCCTAGAATGGCTTAGGGGTTGGACGAGTGTTCCCTAGGGAGTAGGAGAATCTGCTGAGAGTCAGGGTAGCATCTTACAGATGCATCAGAAGGAAAGCAAGCATCTCACTGGATGCTTGAAAGCAAAGCACAAAAATAGATCTGTTACAGTCCCAGGAGTTTAAGTTGATGCAGATTCCCTTCTTTGGTGTCTCTTCTCCCAGCCTTAGCAGACACGGGTTTTACAAATGCAGTGTGTGGTGAAATGGTTGGTTCTCATAAGCTCTCCATTAATTGAATGTTTATAGTTTTATCACATTTGGGGCCCAGGAGAGCCTAGGGGAAACACTCTCCCATGATTGTATAATCAGTTCATTTGGTTCAATCTTACCCATTGATTGATGACTGATTGACTGACTGGTTATTTTGAGACAGGGTCTTGATACATAGAAAAGGCTAGCTCCATGCCTCAGCCTATTAAGTGCTGTGATAATAGCTATCTACTACCATGCCTGGCCCAGTTAAATTTTAATGTGCAATATTGCATGTGTATGTATGGGACATGGGATGGTAGAGTAAAAATACCATTATGTTAAAAAGTTCACATCTTCTTAGTTAACAGATGAGGTTATTATTATGAAAACATTACACACGTTTCTGTATTATTGTCAGCCTAAGGAAATGAAGATGAAAAGGTGTGCCTACCATGTTTCTCTGCACCCGATGGCCTCATCATAGAAAACTCCTTCAAAGTATGAGTTCATTGCTTAGTACTCTTAGTACACAGTGAAGCATCTTGTACCTTTAATAACCCAAATAATTTATAGGGGAGGAAAGAAAGAGGGAAAATGAGCACTGGATGAAGGTGTGTGGCAGTGGCCATGGATTCCTATCTAGCTTTAGAAGAATGGGCTGCTGGGTGGCCCAGGGGAAATCCTGCAGCCTTAGCATTAACACACTCAACAGATGCGATGATGAGATACCTGAGGATGTGATAAGATTACCGTAAACACCTCCATCACAGCACTGCCTGGGCAAACTTAGACTAGGGATGGTACCCGAAGGGACGGGCACTTTCTGCTTCAAGTTGAACACAAGCTTTTCAGGAAATGGACAATTTCATCTGCGTCATTTTTACAAGCTGAAATTTTATTATTTACTGAATTATCTATGTTAAAAAAAATCTGTGCCTGGTATGAAATTTCACTCCATCAAGTGTAAAATGACTTTCATTTTCATTACAAGCAGGGAATGAATAAAGGACAGGTGTTAGGAAAATGGCAATAAATTAGAATATAATTTACAAAAGCAAAAAAGTAACAGTGTACCACATTAATACTGAGTATAAAATAATAAGCAACAACTAATCACAATAATACAAAGGTAATTTTGTTCTGTATTATTAAGGATACCTATGAGACATTCACTCAAATACATAAATGCCTAATGAAATGGCTATTGGGAAACCATACCTGTCTTTAGGGGTATAATCACTTGGGTACATTTCACGTTCTTTTTGGGGTAGGGCCTTTTACCAGTGGCGGACACTGCTCCCGACCATGGCTACTCTTGTACCCTAAGTAGTCAATATAGTTCACAACTTTTGGAGCGCCTGCCGGAGCGGGCCAGCCTCCGCTGAGATCCTTCTGTTACCATGGAGAACAGAGATTCGTGCAGCCAAAGGCGGCTGCAGCAGCAGCAGCGGTGTTGGGATGCGTTATGGAAGACGCTTTTTGTTTTGTTTAACCTGCTCATATTTAAATTCAGGGTCTAATGGAAAACACTGGATCCTGATACATGCACGCTTTGCTCCCCTGTGGAAGGCTGCGCTGCCCCTACCCCCCCACCCCCGGCAGGAGCCCGCCCTCAGTGCCGGTGGCGCACGTCCTGGAGGGAACACGGGCTGATCTCTCCCCTCAGCAGCAGCCGAGACAGGCCCTGCACAGTACCTGGGGGACAGCCCTTGTGATGTTAGCTTCCCAGTGAGGTAAATACAGCTTCTTACAAGTACTGTAAGAAGTCTTCTTGAAATAAAAGCATGAGCGAATATTTATGTTGGTAACAATCAGATCTGGACAGCAAACCTATGTCTAAACTGTCCCGGGAATCACCGAGTCTTCCTTACTTCACCAGGGCACATTAGCACCAAGTTAACTGTCCCTTGAATAAGACCAAGGGAATTCAAGTCTAGGCCAGGCTTCCACGGGCCTTCCTTTAATGGAATGGCTACATGACACTTGGGCTGGTCTTCTCAGGGCAGTTAGATGGAGGTCTTGGCAATCGTTTTTGTTTTATTAAAAGCCTCCTCTGGAAAACTTGGGGATGGTATTGAGAGAGAAGCAGGGGACGGTATGTGGCTGGTGACTCTGGAGTGTGGGGTAACATCCTGGGCAGCTGTACACAGCAAGCCAGAAGCTGAGGAGGCATTCGGTGACTGTGTTTCTTCTAAGGTCACCACATATGTGACCCACCGAAGTATAATTTCAGAGCACAATGGTAGGTATAAGTGAGACATCCTCCTGAATGAAAAGATTCTCTTTGTTACAAAGTAGCCATTTAGTTTGTGTTTCAGATGATGGTGTATGCATGGGGCACATATGTGCATATATGTGCACATACGTGAAGGACTAAGGAGGTGTGCTAGACACAAAGCACAGTCACCAAAGACCTACTACAAGCTACAAGTGTTCAAGTACAAAGTATCAATATAAACAAGTACCCTTCAAAACAATCTAGCTGTAGAGTCTTTTGCCTGAAAGTTGTGAAGCTGAGAGACGAGACCTAAGCTAGTCTCCTCAATTCAGTCAGAAGTGATCTTAGAACTTGACTTGCCCAGGAAACCAGCTTTCACATTTAATTGCCATTTAGAATGTCCATAACCGTTACTTGGTTGGGTGACTATTAAACTTCTACTTTGTGATCTCCCTTCATGAGCTTTCCTTCTTTGGCTCTTATCCTTCCCTACTTTAAAACTCACAGAAATAGCACATTTATATGCAAGCAAACTCATCTGTCCCCACATTCAGGAGTACCTGCACACATACACACACACACACACACACACACACACACACACACACACACACTTGCTCTCATATAAATAAATGCCCTTCTACCATATCAAAGAAGGGACATCTGGAACCCATCGTATTGTCAGCAAATTGCAAAAGGGCCCGCCTGGCTTTCCTAAGCCAGCCTCTCTTTTGCATGGCATCATCTCCATAAGCTTAGCATGCATGCAACAGTCCAACTGGGCAGAGCTGATCTGTGGCTGGTGGGGATGTAAACACTAAGGAGTCAGGTGACTCAAACAAGAAGCAAGGCATCCTGTGGGATGGCTGCGATGGACCTGGTACTTCAGTCTCTGCCATACCCTAGGTCTGGCTTCGGCATGAAATGGAAATGGTTTTCTCTTAAAGTTTTAATGGAAATCTCAGCTTCCCCTGCACAATGGCAAGTTGGCCACAGTGAATTTATAGACTCGCACAGCTGCAGCGGATGGCTGCACGGCTTCAACCCAAGTCCCTCGCTGTTCAGTTTAATAGAGCTTTATACATGGCTCACAGCAGTGTTCAGAACAGGGGGTTAGTCCTAAGGAAATCAAGTGTGATAAAGAAAAATAATACAAACTTTCATTACTTTTGATTTATAACTGTTTCTTAAATTACAGTTCCAAGCCCATTTTATAATTTAAATTGTGCTGCTACTGTGGTGAGATAAAGTATAGGAAATATTTTAAGCTATGACTTCGTAATTCTGAATCTCCTCTACTTCCATAGTTGACCAAGTCATAATAACTACATTTTAAACAGTCTTAAATACAAATGGATTCAGTGTCATTGCTAAGGCCATAATAAAAATTATCTTAATGGTCCAAGGAGGTAAACAGGCTATTAGATTTACTCGAAAGAACACAAACGTTCCACAGTAAGCGAGTCTCCCTGCGTTGTTTGGATCTCTCAAATCTGGCATTCCCTCCTAATACCGTGTCCAGCACTTTGGATCAATAAATCCCACTTCACAGAAGTTAAAATAATATTGAAATCCTGTCAGCTGGGGCTGACCAGTGGTTACATTTTCCACAGGGTAATGCTTCTGTAAGGACATCAATCCTCATCCTCTGGGTGGCTCCCTTTGATGGACGCATTTCCACGATGAAATGGCAGGACTCGCTGGCTTTCCGTGGGTCAATGTCCTTGGCAGGTCTTACAGCACATCTGTCTGAAGTATGCTCGACTGCAGAACTTGAACTTCAGCACCAGTGGGCAATAAGCCACTTTGTTCACATCTTTGCACTCTAACAAATAGAGGCAGAAATTGAAAACAATTAGAGTCACATAAACAAGCTGAGATGCCTGCCTGGTTAGCAAGGATCCCTTTGGCCAATCCACCTTCACTTGTATGTCCATGGGACTTTTTTATTTTGTTTCTGTTTTTAAGCACACTGTCTGGAACAGCCTACCAGAAACATTCTTTTGATATATTTTAACACAATTTAAAAAATGCAAGGCTTTTCTTCCAGACTTTTATAAGTGTGGTACATGCCCACTGTGTCTTGAAAGAATTACCATTTGTTGGGATGAGTGATCACTTTAGACATCTTAGAAACATGAGTCATTTTTCTTACAGTGCTTTTATTGCTTCTTTCTCAAGGGTTATTTTATTCAACATGTAAGGTTATCCAAAATCAAACATGAGTTGCATTGTTTGATACCAGAGTCCACATGTCTCCCAGGACCTCTGCATGAAAAGGACTGTTAGCAGTGTGCTAGATTTAGCAACTCCACTGTACAGAGAGGAAAGCTGTGAGGGGCTGGCCTCAAAGAACAGCAGTCTGTGAGCTACGGAAGCATGGAGGGATGTCTTTTCTTCATCTGGAAGTGAGACATAGCCTTCTTTGCTCCCGTGGGTGTTTTCTCCTCGGTTCTAGAACTGCCATAGTGGCGTCGGTCTGCAGTTCCTGCAGCCAGAAAGTGAGTGAATGAGTCTTTCCCCATCCCCCACTGGGGCTGGTAGCCCTGAAGGACTGATTACAGGACCCTTTGATTAATAGGAGCCACATCTTCTTCTTCCATCAATCCAACTCACTGCGACAAAAATAGACTCCTCTCTCGTATTATGGTCATTTTATTTGGGGATTTTAAAATACTTGTCAACATAGTAATTACATTGTCTCGTTTTCCCACCTGATTATACTAAAGCAACATGGGAAAACCATTTAAGGCAAGTCAGACTCATGTAGGCCTAGGTACAGTTCAATGTAACAATAACTTTTGTTGTTTGCTTGTTTAGTCCTTTGGAAATCTGCCCAAATTCCAAAGGTCTCCAGTATGTGATCAAAATGGGAAATTGAGCACAAAATAAGGCGAGCATTCCCAGCTCTTCTTAAAGAGTGAGGTCCAGTCTTAGGCTCTCACTTTAAAGGCTCTTTCAGAAGTCTTCAAATTTGAAACAGGAACCCTCAAATCTTCTAGAAATACAATCTCTGCCAACTGTTTTGTTCCACTACTTAAGAGTTAATACAAAAGAGAACAACATTTAGATATATGATCGAAAATTTTATATTAGGAATCTTAATAAACTTAAGTTTGGGTTGAAACATAGTGAGGAGGGGAATTAAAACGTCTTGAGACTTTACACTAAAGAAGAAAAGCAGATGATAAAAAACCCTCCGGTGCATCTGCTTCTGTGGAGTGGAGACAGTAAGTGTAGGAGACGGAGTCACTGCTACTGTCATCTGTAGGTACTCACTAGTGTCCCTTCTTGCCTGATTTTGGAAAGGAAGCAAGAAGGTTACATGCTAAACTCAATGAAGATACAGCATTTCAATGACTACTTAGAAAATAATGCCCCAAAGACACAAATCAGTTTGGAGACCTAACAGAGAGCAATATTCTCTGGGTCACAACATTATTGGAAGAATCACTACTCCATTTTTGGAAGAGTCACTGGATTGGGCAATCTGTGAGTAAATTCACAGACACTTTACCCTTAGATTTAGACTTTATGAACCAATATAAAAATGCATAATTAACAAAATGGGATGTTTGTAAATTCTTCTCTCTTTACCCACCCAGATATAAACAATGGAGGATTTTTCCATAGGTGGATGATGGACTCTGGATCTTCTTCTGCAAGTCGAGGCCCTGCATTGTACCAAGTCATCAGGGAGTGAGAGGGTAGGTGGGTACTAGTCCAGGGGTCCCTTTGAGCTTCTTTTTTTTTGGGGGGGGGTTTCGAGACAGGGTTTCTCTGTGTAGCTTTGTGCCTTTCCTGGGACTCACTTGGTAGTCCAGGCTGGCCTCGAACTCATAGAGATCCGCCTGCTTCTGCCTCCCAGAATGCTGGGATTAAAGGCGTGCACCACCACTGCCCGGCCCCCTTTGAGCTTCTTAATACCCTTGCTAAGTTAGTTCTCAACTAACTTGCTTGGGAGCAGAAACTCATCAGTCCCTAGGAGCAGGATCAAGCTTAGCAAGGCAGGAGCTGATTGTGAGTGAATACACAGTGAGTCGGAGGTGAACTCTGGCTCTGCTGCTTCTAACATTCACGTGGCCTTTGTTAAAGTACCTCAGCACTTTAGCTCAGAAATGAAATGCATGACAAGCCCTGCTCAATTGGCAAGGTATGTGTAAGGTAATGCACACAGTGGGAACATTGGCCGAGGTATCCAGCTCAGTAAGCATATGGTTTGCTCCCTCTCATCAGCCTCTGACAGCAGCCACCATACAGCATTTCTCAGAGATCTGTCAGATGAGCACCGGCTGCCAGAAAGGGCTACACATTTATGCAGAAAGCAAATTAACAGAGAGCTATTAAACAGAGCATGCAGCCCACGGTGGGGCCAGCAGCCAAGAGCTAGGAAAGACCTGAGCAAGTGATGAGGATGGCCAAGACTCAGGATGCAGCCCATGATGAGACACTTAGGCTACTCAGGACATCATCCCTGTGTAGAGCTCCTAAGCAGGGCCAGGTGGAAGATCCAGTTCCTACTCTTCGGTTTTGCCTTCTAGGAATGGTCATGACTAGAAATATCAGTTCATTACACATTTGGATTGATGAAAGTATATTCACCAAAGCTTAGCTACAACTAGGCTTTGTATTAGCTCAGTCGTTTAACTCCACAAAAGCTTAATTTAGTAACAGCATTAAAAAGTGTAATTTATCAATCACTTCCTTTATGTCAGGCATAACCTTAGGCAGTTTTATACCTTTATATTTAATCCTTTTAAGTATGTGAAATGTCAGCTTTACATAGACAGCTAAGCTTAAGCTCAAAAAGGTTTTGGAACCCATGCTGGGTTATAGAGCTAGTCTCTACAAAGACTGAGGTCAAACCTCAGGTTTGTCTGACTGCAAAGCCACCCTTGTTTTGGCAGCATTGTGAGATTGAAATGGAAATGTGTCTGCCTATGCAGGTCAGTATTCCAGCGGACAGTGGTAGATCTGCCTATGCAGGTCAGTATTCCAGCGGACAGTGGTAGATCTGCCTATGCAGGTCAGTATTCCAGCGGACAGTGGTAGATCTGCCTATGCAGGTCAGTATTCCAGCGGACAGTGGTAGATCTGCTATGCAGGTCAGTATTCCAGCGGACAGTGGTAGATCTGCCTATGCAGGTCAGTATTCCAGCAGACAGTGGTAGATCTGCTTATAGGGTATCACAGTCAGGGCCTCTAACTTTTGAGAATTTGACCTAATTTCTTAGAGAAGGGGAGAAATGTTTAGGAGAAAAGGAGGCCATTTCTAGATCACGGGCACTTGAAGTAGACTGAATTATCCTTCTTAACTTTTTCTCATCATACTTACATGAGCAAACGATGATAGATATAAAAAGTTTTAAAGTCCCATTATAATAGAAAGCTGAATAGACTCTCCAAACTATCTAAACCAGGACTAAAGATACTGGTGATTCCTCAGCACTGCCAATCTCATTTAGCAAGAGGAGGCGGTCTTGTCAAGATACACTGCTGATAAATTTGAGAGATCTTAATTATAAAACTTACCCCTTTTCTAGTCTGCCTCATACTCAAAATGCACTAAAATTATGAAACAGTTTCTTGTCATCTAATCTTGAGCTAATATATCATACAACTAACTTATTATAGTTTAAAATAATTTCCATCGTGGATTCACTGTATCGGGTATTGAGCTATGCAAGAACATCGTCATACAAGTATATCCTGCACAGTAAACACATATCCTCTCTATCTCTCTCCATTTTACTACCTTCCCTTAGTTCCTTGGTTTTCCTAGAAAGTTTTGCTCCTGTTTTCATGTCACATAATATAAATGATTTTATGTATCTATTTGAAATTCGAAAAATACAAGTGAGAAAAACATGATATTTGTCTTTCTGAGACTGGCTAAATTCACTTAATGTGGTTATTTCCAGCTGCATCCATTTTCCTCCACATGACATAAGTTTGTTTTTCATTATAGATGTTTTAAAAATCTCTTTTTTTTGTCACTCCTTTGCAGGTGGACCCTAGGTTGGTTCCGTCACTTAGCTATGGTGGGTTGTTGCAGTAACAGGGATGTACATGTCTTATGGATGTACATGTCTTATGGATGTACATGTCTTATGGATGTACATGTCTTGCTGTGCTGCTGACTCAGAGTCCTTTGGTTAAACACCCAGGAGAGGCACAGCTGGGAATGTAAACTAATCCAACTACTTTGGAAATGAGTTTGGAGGTTCCTCTAAGAAAGAAAAAAAAGTTCTACCACATGGCCTGACTATATATACCTCAGTAAGACAGACTTTTGTGGAAAACAAACAAACAAAATCATTTTCCCACTGAAATAAAAAAAAAAAAATCACAACAGAAATGTGTTCTAATTTCTGAGTGATCTTCAGTTAGCACTTAAAAAGTTTCTCTGTATCATGCAAATCAATATTCTATGGAAAGCATTAAAATGGATTCTTCAGGTTTAGGGGAGGCTATAATGTCTCTTGGATTTGTCTGTTTAAAGATTTGGTCTTAACTATCATATTTCTCCAGCACAGGCAGATGCGCTAGCATGGGGCTACTCTTCTGTTGCCTTGAAACAGTAGAACCTGAGGCAGAAGATCAGAGTTTAAGATGAGGGAGTCTGATTCTATTTCCTATATCATCATGTACCAGCCAAGTATGCTCTTGGGAGGAAAATGTTCTTTCTATTGTTTTTCTGCTTGGGATACTGGAAGAGTGTGAGGTCCTCGATGTGTGGATATGAGGAAACATTTTGTTTCTCTTCTTTTTATACCTTATCTCAGCCCTGAAGAAATAGTCATGAAGTATTTACAGTGAGAACAACTTATTGAGTGCTCCCAAACTCTTTTTATATAAGTTAGATCCACTATTAGAATTGTAAGTAACCTGCCACACATTCTGGAAATAAAGATTTTTGTAGATTTGAATAACAAAATTAGATAAGCAACTTCAAAGAAAATATATGAATGTACTTATTATCGGTGTGCCAATGAGTTTTTCCCAGGTGTTTTTTCAAAATACTGACCTAGAAGATATGCTTTCAAAATTAAACAGAGACTATGGATTTAGGATCCCTTGGATTCAGATTCGTTATGACTATAAAGCTTGATTTGGTTCAAATAATACAAGACCAGTTCCTCAAAGGATAATGCTCCTGCACTAAATGCATCAAATATTGCAGACCTTGTCTCCTTGTATCATGGGAATGAGTTAGAATACCCAATGAAAGAAAGTTCCCTGAACAAGTTGGAGCAATCGGCATGTATACAGTACAGGCAGAGTGAATATAATTAGACTACGTGCCCTCCATACCTGTAAGCTCTTTGGGGGATTCAGAAGAACACAGTAAATGGAACTATAAGTTAGACATCTAAAGTTTATCTTTTGCATTGAACATTATGGAAATGGAGAGCCCAGAAAGAAATGAGAGAGCAGAGGGGTGCATGGACATGTGGCACAGGGGCTGGGGTTAGGGTACTTCCCAGATAAAACTCTACTAGAGCCATTGGCACTTCGTACATTTAGGCAGCAAGGGATGGACTAACAAACTTCCAAAACAAAGTGACATCAGCCCTCACAGGTCACTCTGATTTCAAATTAACACAAACTATTGCTTTTTTGTGCTCCTTCTCTCCATCCTCCTCAGTCTTATCTCTGGATGCCATCCACATTCAACCTCAAGATGGTATAATCCCAACTTCAATCCAGGTTCCCTCTAAAGTCAACAGGCAGGAATATGAACTGAATGCTAAATGGATTAGGAGCTCCTTGAGGTGGTGAAGGAAAAAAATCCCAGCTTTCCCTATCTCCTTTAAATTGAAGTCTTCAAATGACCTTTCCTGTTCTTCTCAATGATTTTCTACATCAAATTCCATATTAAGGACTAAATTCTATAGCTATTTTTTCATTGATTTTGCTATGAGATTTATAGAGTTGGCCAGACTGTCTCAGAGAAGTGTGTCTGAGGCAAACTGAGACCCAGTAAAGCCACCATATGACATCTCAAGCTGATAGACCAATGTTTACTACCCACAGCTTTCCTAGGTTAAATACTAGCCCATGGCATACTATGAATCATGATCTGTTAGCGACAAATACTAGATGACAGAGTGTCTTGTGCTATTGAGAAGCTGAAAAGATTCCCCATATAAACCATGAGGAAACTTGAAACTGCATGAACAATGAATAAAATGGCATTTGGAGATAGAATTTCAGGTGAGCTTGAATGGGCTAGACCCAGCTGCCATATGCACTTGAAAAACTTGGTATTCTAAATGCAGTGGTACCCAGTCTGTCTATAATTCACTCTTGGCAGCAGTGTGGTGTTACCCTCACAGTGGCAGCCTGTCAAGCCTGTCAGGATCCTGCCTATGAAGTTTTAACCTTTCACTGGAGGCTTTCAGGAAGAAAAGAACGAAAGCAGATGTTGGACATAGTAACCTGCCTTGCCCCTTTCCTTCTCCTATTTCCTTTCACTATTTTAATTTCTTGATGCCCTCCTTCTAATTCTTCCTCTTGTTGTCTTTGACTGGCTTAAACTTCCCTCCATTTTCTCATCTCTGTGTGTCTATACATTTTATCTTACTCAAAGTCTGTCATGACCGCACATACTTGCCCCAGCCAGGGACACCTCACATCCCAGCATCTCCTTGGTTAACTGTTAGAGCCCCCGCTGCCCAGCTCCAGCTCACCACGCCAGTGGCACTTCTGTTCATTATATTCCCTGTGCACTTGAGAAGCATCTTTATATTTCTGCTAAAACGCTGCTCACCACGTTAGTCTTCAGGTCACCATCCCTACTACGTTATGCTCTCTTTGTGGACAGAACTTGTAGTACCCCTCCCATAAGTCTCAGGGTCTGGCAAGTAAATGGATTAATGGCAGGATGGATAGAGTGTGTTCTTTAAAAACCACTGTCTGTAGTTATGTACCATCTGCTGAGCTGACCAGGCTCCAGTGGACAGTTTCAAACCCATGGTCACACATATGGCCCTGATTAATCTCAGTGGGCCATGAAACAAAACAAATAGACATGAATGTGAGAGAAATTTGTCAGGGAGGAGAGTAAGCAGGGTTGGTAGGGAGGTGGGAGTGAGAGTAATAAGTATGTAGGTGTATATATGTAAAACTGTAAAAACAACAACAACAACAAAACCCTATCACCTTGAGGAATGGATTATATCTAAAATAAAGCAAGTTTACTAGAAGGTCAATGTGATAGTTTACTCTAGATGGTGGGTGTTCACTGAATTCTTTCAACTTCATTGTGTACTTGAAACTTTATTATTTTCATAATAAAATATTGAGTAGTTGAGCAGCCATTACATGTCTTAAACATTACATGTTTTAACCACCATAAACCTTGGTAGTTAAAACAATTCTCAAGGTTTTAGCTATAGACCATTTTATCCATGGCAACCTAACGTAAGGGCTATGTTTTAGATCCCAAGAGATCTCCTCAAACTACTCTGGAGTAGCAGAGCTAAACTGCCTTCCAGTAGCTTCTCATTGGGAGTTAATGGAGCCTGACTCTCCTGATAAGCACAGTCCTTTTTACTCTCCATTATTAACTAGAAACTGGTCCTTCTGATTTCCCTAAGGTGCACATCTTATCTCTCTGATCTAACCACCAAACAAAGTTATTTTGTTTGTGTAAAACCCTCTCTTGAAATCCATGGCATCTGCCCATCCCTTCCCTGGGGGTGACTATGATTGTTGGAAAGAAAATGGCCCCACAGGGAGTGGCATACTAGGGTGTGGCCTTGTTGGAGTAGGTGTGGCCTTGTTGGAGGAAGTGTGTCACCATGGGGGTGGGCTTTGAGGACTCCTATGCTCAAGCTATGCCCATTGCAATAATTCACTTCCTGTTACTTGCATATCAAAATGAACCCTCAGCTCCTTCTCTAGCACCATGTCGGCCTGCATGCCACCATATCCTGCCATGATGATGGACTAAACCTCTGAAACTGTAAGTCACCTCAATTAAATGTTTTCCTTTGTAAGAGCTGCCATGGTCGAGGTGTCTCTTTGCAGCAATAGAAACCGTAAGACAGTGACAACTTATGATGTGGGTCAAATACTGTCTTCACTTTCCGAGTACACCTTGGACTTCGCCAACGATACATTACAGCTGGCTCACAGACAGCTTAGTGTATGCAGGCTGCTTTGACCAAAAGGTTAAAGTCATTGATCTTCATTGAGCCTCCCTTAGAACTTAATCAACTGCTTCACATAGTACTTATATCTTACTTTTTAAATTAAAAAAAAAATAACTGGAAGTGGAAGCATACTCCTATAATCCCAGTTTGGAAGACTGTGGCAAAAAGATCATGAGTACCAAACGAGCATGGGCTAAAAAAAAGAACAGCATGTAAACACAGTGGAAACTGACACGCTTCATGGCCCTGCCCAATCTGGGTTCAAAGCCTGCCTATGTTTACTACTTCCTAGACTTGTGATCTGAGATTACCATCTCTCTGTGCCTCTATGCCTCAGTTTCTTTATTGGCAATAATATGTCTTAGAAGATTATTGTACAAACATATAATACAGAAAGATTGTTTATGTATATGACATAAATAGAATTAAAGGATCAAATATGCAGAGCAGTTTAATGGATTAGTTCCATCTTCTCTCCCACTTAACCTTTCATCTTCCAATTGTAAAATAAAAAACAAACTCCTTAGGGGTTGGGGATTTAGCTCAGTGGTAGAGTGCTTGCCTAGCAAGCGCAAGGCCCTGGGTTTGGTCCTCAGCTCCGGAAAAAAAGAAAAAAACAAACAAACAAAACAAAAACCAGACCTCTTAAACCCAAGTGATGGGTTGCTAATAACTTATGAGTGAAAGTTGTTTGCCACAGCCTCATAAAAGAGAGATTTTCTTTTTAAATTAAGATCACTTAAAAGATACCTATTTTCCAGAAAATTGCTTCTGTGTGCTATACATTTTGAATTCTTTTCAAAAAATGGAAATTTCCAGGATGTACCTTATTATAGGAACAACAACAAAAGTAGATGGCACCAGAGCAAGAGGTCTGCACAATAAAGTTATGATTTTAAATTAATGTAGGATTGGCTATACTACTCTAAAAGGCAACCTACGTTACAACAAATGCAATGTGCCGAGGCTTAGATAAACAGACCTTAGATAAATAAACCAAAGTTGCAAGGCTTCTGTACATGTCACACAAGATCCTCCTCCTCCTCAAAACAAAACCCCAAAGGAACTTCAAAACAATTTTCAGAACATCCTTACACTGGATAGAGCTGACTACAAGGAACATATTTCTTTTGAAGAGATTTGTAAGCATTTCATTTTCATCAGAAAATTATCAACAAATTATCAGACTTTATGTTTTGTTTTTTTTTAAAGTAGAGCATATAGCTGGGTCTCTTTAAATAATTTAAATTCATGGCTTCAGATGCTATTGGTAAGCCTGTACACAAATTTTATATAAGAAGGAAGTCTGAAATTTTGACTGTGCCATATGTATCTTCGTATTCTGGACAGCTTCTGAAATCTCACACATTGTACCATTCAAGACATTTTGAATGGTGCCTGCACGGATAAAGTACTTTTACTTGAATGAAAGATAAAATTCAGGATTTTTGCTAGCATCTGCTGTTAATTAAGGGATTTCTCAGTGTATAAGAAAAAGAAAGAAAGCCGGGTGGTGGTGGTGCACTAGCACTCAGGAGACAGAGGCAGGTGAATCTCTGTGAGTTCGAGGCCAGCCTGGTCTACAGAGTGAGTTCCAGGACAGCGTGGACTAAACAGAGAAACTCTCTCCTGGAAAACAAACAAACAAACAAATAAATAGATAAATAAATTTCAAGGAGGACCCTTGTCCTTCTTTATCAACATTCATATAGTTATTTCTTCACTTCTCTATAATGAGAAACTGGCATTTAAAATATACAGTTTCAAATATATGCTTTCATTATATGTATCATAAAAACTAACACTGTTTTTTTGTTTGTTTGTTTGTCTGTTTTGGTTTTTGTTTGTTTTGAGACAGGGACCCTCTACAGAGCCCTGGCTGTCTGGAACTCACAGAGATCCTCCTGCCTCTGCCTCCTGAGTGCTGGGATTAAAGGCATGCGCCACCATGTCTAGCTTACATTGACTCTTGATAGTAGCATTCCTTGTCATTTCCAAAAAGAAACAAAAGTTTCCCACTTTTACTTATTTGTTTGTTTTTTGTTTTGTTTGTTTGTTTCTTTGTTTTGTTGTTGTTGTTGGCTTTTTGAAGATAGAATCTTACTTTGTAGCCTAAGTTGGCCTGAACTCACTATGTAACCCAAATTGGCCTTGAACTTGGCCAGTGTGGCAAGTCATGTGTGTCAGCCTGCCAGAAGGTCAACCAGAACACAGAGTTAGAGATGACTGTAGAGACAGACACTCGGACATCTCACTGTATAGACAGGAAAATTTCACTCCAGAAGCTGAGTGGTTTAGTGTTAAACACATGGTGACAGAGTCATAATAGACCAGGTTTCCTGATGATAGGAAGGCACACATAACAGCTTTCATGAAGGCTTGGGACAAACTGTACCCTAACTGTGCCTTGTGAGACTCTTCAAATGCTGGGACAGTAGTGGCGAGGCAGAGACTCAAGCCCTTTCTGGGGATACTCACCTTCAGTACTGGAGATGGGAGTACTATCACACTTGCTTTCACACTGCTGCATGGACGGAGGCCGCACAGTTTCTGCACAGTCAACAGATGCCTGTCCAGTATAGGAGAGACACTGGACAGTTCGCATTTGCTGTCCAAGGCCACACTGAGCAGAGCACTAAATCCAAAGAGAGAGAAAAACAAAGTATTGATTTTCACAATGTTTATCAAGTTATTTTAATTATTGTACATATTAACTTCTAAAGTCCATATGCAATTTTTATTGAGACGTGTATGACTCTTTTGTTTTACTATGGAATTGATTTCAAAACTCAAGGATTGCATTGTTGCCCTAGAAAACTGAAGCGGTATAGTACTCAGAAGACAATGCATGGTAATTTCTTATGCTATCATAACTATTCCAAACAAGGCTGGCAGAATTAACAAGGGAGTCAAGAGAAAAATCCTATGGAGGAGTAAAATACTCAGCGATTCTCAGGCCAGAGCTGCCTCTGGACTGTTGTTTATTATAGGTGTTCAGATACAGCATGATGGCCCAACAGAGCACTCAGGATCTGATCAAATGCTAGTCAGTACAGCAGTGGTGACTGGGCCAGTCAGTAAGAACTCGAGGGCTGCACAGGGCGGCTCAGTGGGCAAAGCTCTGAGCCCACAGGCCTGATGACCCGAGTTCTATTCCTGGAACCCACATAAAGGTGGAAAGTTGTCCTGTGGCCTCTACACACTGTGTTACAGGCGCGTGCGTGCGCGCGCACACACAAACACACACACACAATGCACACAATAATACAAATAACAATTTTAAAATGAACTTGTATAAGTACCTTGAATTTCCTAAGGAATTATCAGCCACATACACCTTCAAATAGTCTGTGTTGGCAGGTTAGCATACTTCCCTCTCTTTTCAGCTACATGAAGGTAATAACTACCTGGTTTAAAAGACAACTCATGACACCATGTCTGTATAGAACCTTTAAGAGTATACTATCAATTATGTACCATTAAACTCTCAGTGAAGAATTTTGTTAATAAAGCAATAATGTTAGCAATGGAATGCTTAATCTTGGGCATATTTCATTTGAGAATTTGTAAGTTAAATTAAGTGCTTCTGTAGAGACGCAAAGCTTTGGTTATTTTACGAGCTTACTTCTTCCCATAGGCCTGGGCACAGAGCAAAGTGTTCCCATAGGCTGTATGGAAACAGAACATCTTCCAGGCAAAACACAAAAGAACATAGGTACTGCTGTGCTCCATGAGAATTAGCTACCTAGAAATCCATTTCTTTCTTGTGTGCATGTGGTATATATGTGTTGTGAGTTGTGTGTGTGCATGTGCTATATGTGTGTGTGTGTCCATGTGCATGTGGATGGCAGAGGTTGAAGTTGGAACTCTTCCTCAGTAGCTCTCTACCTTGTTTTCTAAGACAGTATCTCTAATCAAGCCTGGAGCTCACTGAATCAGCTGAACTGGCTGGTAAGCAAGTGCCAAGGGCCCTTCTGCCTCCTCTCCTCCCAGTAGTGAGGTCACAGACACACACCACCACACCTGGCATTTTTACGTGGGTGCTGGGGGTCAGAACTCAGTTCTCATGCACACATTACAAGCACTTTACATCCTGAGCCACTGTCCCAGGCCCTAGCAATTTACTTGCTGTGATATTATTATTAAAGAGTCACAGTAAGAAGTGAAGGCTGGCCTTGATCTCAAGAGCCTCCTGCCTTAGCCTCTCAAATGTTGGGATTATAGATATGAGTGGCCACTCATAGCTGAGTACTATTTTCTTAATGTGGCTTAATAGATTTCCTCTTTGACATTTAGAAGAACAGTATTTAATTTCCCTCTTACATAAAATATACCAATTTGGTTTTCTTTTAAATTATTTTTTACTTGCTAGAATTATATTCATTTATCATGAATGGTCTGACATTTTTAAACACACACACACACACACACACACACACACACACACACACACACATTGTATGGCCAATAGCAAGATAACACAAATTAACCATGTGTGTGTGTGTGTGTGTGTGTGTGTGTGTGTGTGTGTGTATGTGTGTATGGAAGGAAGGAAGGAAGGAAGGAAGGGAGGGAGGGAGGCAAGGAGGGAGGAAGGAAGGAAGGAAGGAAGATAGTAACTGGGCCAGAAAAACGGCTCAGTGGGTAAAGAGGGTAGCTGCCAAGTCTGATGACCTGAGTTAGATCCCCAGTGCCTCTATCACATACAACAAATAAATGTTAAATTATTTTATTATTAAGAAAAGTAGAAATTGAAAAATAAAATTAAAATGAGTTTGATATAAAATATATAAGACACATGCCAAAAGTCCTGTATACTGTTTCCTAATCCATAGTATCCATCAGAGAAAAGTAATTTGAAGTGTAAGCATTAATTTTTGTATCTTACCAATCACATCACTCTTTTAATTAAGGCCCCCGAAACTTCTCTGTGAGGTTAGGAGGAATAATCCACTTTTTGAGTGGGAAAGTCAAGACATTGGTATTAACTGATTGGTTACTGAATTAGTTGAGAACTAGGACTGGAATGTTGTGGCTTGTTTACACTTCTGTTTATTGAGTCACTTGACTTGGAACTTGAAATGGTAGGATCCAAAGAACAAGTGAATTTGGGATATTTGGGCCTTGGAGGGTAGTGCATGCCTATTATCCCTGTTTATAGGTTGAGGCATGAGGATTGTGATTTTGAAGTCAGTGTGGCCTACACAGAGTTTTGGCCCTGTCTCAAAATGATAACAATAGCAATAATCATGATAGCAATAGAGTGGACTGTTTCCAGGTGTAGAGAAATGGGGATAAGAGGGTATGTGTCCACAGCTGGTCTTCATGCTTGCTTGCATAGTTTCCAGGTAAACCTCATACTTAGGATTTCCACGAGCTTCCATACTCTTGTCTGGAGCCCTCACAGTGGTCAAATCAAAGAGCTCAGGTTTGTATCCCAAAGGATCCCACAGTCTGGCTTCCATACCTGACCCCAGTCTCCTGTCACCCAGCGGGGAGGAGGGCAGCGGCCCAGACTGCAGCGGATGCGAGCAGGAGGCTTGCTCTCCTCCGGACACTGTGCAGCTGGGAATGTTTTAGAAAGGTCACTGCTCTTGCACAGAACAATCCGATGCTTGAATCCTGGACCACATTTCGGAGTACACTGGAAATAAAAATAAATATTGAATAACAACAGTTTAAATACAGGAAAATGTGAAGAGACTATTGAAGTAACTGTGCATATGTATACAATACACACTATAAGAAAAAGCTCTCAGTTATGAAGCTCCTTCACCAGTGTAAGGGGAAGTACTTTAATCTTTTCCCTAAGGTCTTTAAGAGCTAAATTCAATGTTTGCTTTTCTTGGCTAACATTCTCTTCTTTTATTAGGGATAGGCTTATTCCTCCATTCTTCCCCAGCCTTGGCCTCCTTCAGCTGTGATAAGAGTCTGCTGAGTTTTGGAATGTGGAAGCCTACTTGCTGGGTGTAGTCTTGAAAGGGAACTTTTGTGTTATTAGTAGACCACAAGAACGTGTCTTTGTGGAGAAAGCGGGTGGTGGAGTAGACCAACTGTTCCACAGTGTGGTAAGCAGTCAAGGAAGGGCACACGGCTGCAGCAAGGCCTGTCGCACAGATACCTCTGCGCGTCTCCCTGTCCATACAGCACAAACGCTAAGAACTGGGTGTCTCCTCTTCACACTGAGAAAACGATGCTTCTTCTATGTCACAAATCCTTTCCTTCCCCTGTCTCTAGATGCTTCTTTAAGTCACCTACTTACTGCAGTGGCTGACTGAAGTTCTACAGTTTTCTGGACCCTTCCTCCAAATCCTCTTCAATTGAGGACTTACAAACATGTGTGAGCTGTTACTTGTATCTTTCATCTAAACATACTTCCTGATCTTCAATAGCAGTGGTTCTCAACCTGTGGGTCACAAGCCCTTTGAAAAACCTCTATCTCCAAAAATAGCATTAGGAAGGTTGAGAACCACTGCTTTATAGCATGGAATTGAAGAGTAGGACATGTAAGAAAATAGAGTAACCATGTTCAAAAGGCCTGTATTCTTATTTAGGAGACAGGCATGTAAGCACAAGGCTAATGCCACGTATTATGAGAGTGGACATAGGAAATAAATTCCTGTGTGCTTTATCATCATTGACTTTTGACTGGGTTTTATTAGGTGTGGTCTTTGAGCCTGGTGTATTGGCATAGAGAAGGAGAAGAATATTGAAGTTTTTTTTTTTTAGATAAAAAAAAATCAAGGATTCTATATAGTCTCTTTATCACAATGAATCTAGTAGTGGAATGCATTCCCTCCAATTTAGAAAAGACTCATCAAGATGTATTTTGAAGGACAACATGCAGTTCTTCTAAGATCTCTTCTGAGGAGACATGGGTGGGTTAGGAGTTAAAATCAAGAGACAAAAAATCTTGATCTCTTACTCATTTTCATAGTAAAATCAACACCCTTGTATCACTGCTACTGCCTCAGTCTCCCCACATAACCCACCAGGTCTCATTAATTCAGCTCTTTTTATTTTTGTGACTTGTCTCCATTTCTACCACCATGAATCACATTTCATGCAAATATTATTTCCCACATGAAATTTTATTACTGCTTCCTAATACTTCTGCTTCCTGCCTTTACCTCACAACAACACATTTTATGAACTTCAGAGGAAAGGCATCACATGAAGGTCTCTGAGGATAGAGGGAACTACTCTACATTTCTGCACATTCTTATTCCATTTGATCTTAGTCAAAAGCTGAGAAGTGTTCACACATTCTTATTCAATGACTGCACTGGGTCTCAGCCCTACAGACCTAGCCACAAATACTCCATGTTTATAGCCTGACTGTCAACTCTGGTCTTTAAATATTGTATTACTTAGGCATGATAATAAAATTAAATAAAAAAAATCACTTCTAAGAAAATACTAAAGGCAGGGGACACCACTCAGAACAGGGTCATTCAGAGTGTAACTGCCCAGCAACTCCTCTGATCATGCAATCAGAGAAGGGAGCAGAAAGAGCAGGGGAGTTTTCATGGGTGTGTCAAAAGAAAACAGGACACAGTTTTGTAAAGGTTGGCTTAAAAAGAGATCGAATGTTGCCTGCTCTTCTCCAGAGCTACCTTCTCGCACGTGAGAATTCTGTTCCTCTGAGGCCAGGGCTTATGCTTTACTCTTCAGCTGTTCGCACACTGGCTTTTTGGTGCTATTTATCCTTCCTTCCATTGACCCAGTTAGGGGAAAGGTAGGCTTCCTGGTAGGTAAGGAAAGTGAAGTCTACCTTTGCTAAATAAACCAGAATGGCACACTACAGCCATTTCCTCCCTCTTGACCAAAACATAGTGGCAGTAAAGACGGCGTTCAGTTAGACATCAATGTCCGCACTTCCTAAATGATGCTCTGCCCCGATAGTTTCCTAGGTCATCTGGGGAGAATCACAGCAGCCACTAATGCTTTCTCTAAAGCGCCAGTCCCAACACGTGCACCCCACTTCCCAGCACTTTTTTCCCCTACGCTTTTGATTCAGTTATTGTAAACAAGAAATCAGAAATATGACTAACGTGTCCTGAGCATGCATGTCTACAGCAGACAGCCCCCAGGGGTGCCTCTGGGCTTCTTAAAGCTATCTGAGAATATCACTTGAAAGATCAGCTAGATAGATTCAAAATTCCAAAGAAGTCTCAGTATAATCAGTCTGCAATTAAATGCAGAGGACACCGTCTAGTTTACTGATAGGCTTCATTTCAGACATCATTTAAAGGTTTCCTCCTTCAAAGTGATTGCCTTTGGTTATTTCATCTGAAAGCAAAAGGTCGATGTGAAATGAACCTACTTTACCTGTTGGCAAAAGTTTCCTCTTGTTTCTCTTTTTAACAATGATTTGCTACAACCTTTGTGTTCTTTTCTCTCTTTTGCTTTTCTTTCTTACTTGAGGAAGAAACTCACTCTGTAATCCAGGCTGATCCGTAACTTACTTAGTATGTTGCTCAGGCTGGCTTCCAACTCACAATAATCCTCCTGCCTCTAATTGCAGGAATTACTGGCATGCCCATTACAGTATTTTGTGTTTCTGTTCAGATTTTTTAAAGCAGCTTCCCTCTTCTCTTCAAATTCTACTGTCCTTCAATACTCAATTCCAACAAACTAAAAAGGCTTCTGATCCTATTCAGGTTCCTCTTAGGAAAACAAGGCAGTGAGTGAGTGAGGAAAGCCTTACACAAACGCCACAAACTCAGCAAAGAGAGAGATCACTTCCTAAGGGTGGCAAAGAAGACAAGGCCCTCTTGAAGATCTTAAGCCAACTAGAACTGGCCATCACAGACATACTCCAGAGTGTCTGAGGCCAAATACATGGTCTTCCTCTCTTAATTTTACGATATCAGATTTGTCATCATTATTGGTCAACATCTATGCATTTCTCTAAGGATCTTGGGCATGGATATTCACAACCATTGTTATCAATGCACATAAATGTCCTGCTGATTTTAGACATCCACGAACTCCCTGTGGGGAAAAGAGGTCTGTTTTTCTTTCTACAATCACAGACTGTATCATATCAATGTCTATATGCTTGATAGAAACTAGGAGTCCAAGTAAGGTGGGCAGAATGTGATTACAGAGACTGTGATGTAGTCAGGCAACTTGAAAGAACCTGTATTCCTGCCAGAGATGCCATGGATAAATAACCACAACTGCTCAGAATTTTGTTTCCATGGACCATCTTCTTTTGTTGGGTGGGGGGAGGGAAGAAGAAGTTAAGGTCTTTCTATATAGCCTTGACTGGTCTGGAACTTGCTATGTAAATCAGTCTGGCTTCAAACTCATAATAGAGATCTGTCTGCCTCTGTCTCCCAGCTGTCTACATTAAAGGGATGTGGCCATGACCATCTTACTCATGGACTAATTTTAATGAAGACCATTCAAGGAGCGAGGGAACTGTGACATACAGAGGTTCCTAAAGGAAAGTCTTTAAGTTTTTTGTTTGCTTCTGACAAACTTAAGAGGACTCCTGGAAATGCTCATAGCACAATGTTTCTTTCTAACAGGATATTATAGAACAGAGTCTAACCCAATCCTGTTTTATTGACTTGAAAGAATTCTCTTTAGGTACCCATTCTCCTTAACATTAACCAATACTACAGAATGATTCAGCTCTTCTATGGGAAATGTGAAAAGTGTATAGAGCAATGATTCTCAACCTGTGGGTCATGATCCCTTGGGGTCGAATTGCCCTATGACAGGGATTGCCTAAGACCATGGGAAAACACAGAAATTTACATTATGATTCATAGCATTAGCAAAATTACAGTTACGAAGTAGCAACAAAAATAATCTTATGATTGGAGTCACCACAACATGAGGAACTATATTAAAGGGTCATAGCATTAGGAAGGTTGTCTAGGTGGAAGTTTCTGTGCTACCAGCAACTCTCAAAAATCCAGCAGCTGCTTCCCAAATATTTGACTTGGAGGTTTAATATTACTTATAAATGCTTGGCTGGTAGCTGAGGCTTATTACTAACTAGCTCTTACACTTAAATTGACACATAAATCTTATCTATGTTTAGCCACATGGCTTGGTACCTTTTCTCAGTATGGCATTATCATCTTGCTTCTTCTGTATCTAGCTGGCGACTTCTGACTCTGCCCTTCTCCTTCTCCTCATCTTCAGTTTGGCTTTCCTGCCTAACTTCCTGCCCAGCTAATGGCCTGTCAGCTTTTTACTAACCAATGAGAGCAATACATATTCATAGTATAGAACTGTTCCACAGCAAGGTTGAGAACCACTAGTATAGAGATACACACACACACACACACACACACACACACACACACACACGCATGTGTGTATCATGCATACTGATGGGTCAAGAGTTAACTGCTTAAAACCTTTTATATAAGGTCATTTTTTTCTTTCCTTCTTTTTTTTTTTTTTTTTTTGGTTTTTTTTTGAGACAGGGTTTCTCTGTGTAGTTTTGGTGCCTGTCCTGAATCTCGCTTTGTAGACCAGTCTGGTCCCAAACTCACAGAGATCTGCCTGATTCTGCTTCCTGAGTGCTGGGATTAAAGGTGTGCACCACCATTGCCTGGCATGAGATCATTTTTAAGCACCCTTACATTATATCATTTTGTTAAGAAGTATGCCCCTATTTCATTTTAGTCAGATTACATATAATAATAACATCAATGAAGATATAACACTTATTTTGACTTTTGGTATGCTATATGCCTCAGCTCCCTTTTTCTTCTCCAGATCAAAATAGGAGAAATTAAAATTATAGATGAAGGGCTGGTAAAATAGCTCAGTGATCAGAGCTGCATACCTCCAAGACTGCCTACTGAGTTCAATGCCCAGGACCCACACAGTGGAAGGAAAGAACCGACTTCCACAAGTTGGCTTCTGAACTCTACACATGTACTATGGCATGAGCAAGTCTATATGTATACATATTCACAAGGAAATCAAGAAATCAATGTAATTTAAAACTGTCAAAGCAAGTAAAGTAGCTAAGTTGGTAAAGCGACTTGCTGCCAATCTTGATGACCTGAGTTTAATTCCCACGTTACAGAAGGAGAGAACCATCTTGTATAAGTTGTCCTTTGACCTCTACACATGCGCTGTAGCAAGTGTCCCTTCCCCAACACTCAAGTAAATGTAAAGAAAAGGCAAAAAGTATAGCTAGATAAGTCACAACTGATTTGTAAAGAACTCATACCTAAAATTATGTAATAAGCTATTATATTACTTGGAAAAATTAAATATTAAAAAATCTGGGCCTTCAAAATGAAACACTAGAAAAGGCATTTCTTGGTCTCCATTATGATTCAGGGTAAGAAAAGTTCTTGACCCCCCTCCCTTGACCTTCAGTTTCTAAGTACACATCACTGATGCTGAGCTTGTGGAGTACCAGTAAGCACAGCCCCTCAGGGTACCCACCATAACGCTATTTCAAATTCACTTTATAAGTATTTCTTAATTAAATTAATGAGGTTTTTTTGCTCCCAAAGTCTTTTATCTTTGGATAAGTAATAATAAAATATAATATGGTCAAATTCACTCTTAGGTAGTTCTGATGTGTTAAGTCTAATCCCCATGCTCAGGTGTGCTTAGATATTAAATGTTTAGGTACAGATAACTAAGACATCTCAAAACGTGCAGCCCCAGATTTCCTTACTTCAGACCAGTCCAAAGCTACCCACTGAGGTGGACATGACTGGTTGTTGCAGGACTCTTTCTCCACAGGCCGGTGTGTTAAGCAATCCCTGTAGTCCAGCGTCTCCTCCTCAGATGCTCCGACCCTCCTAATGCAGAGCACGGCCCTCGTGCGCATGCCACCATCGCAAGTCTTGCTGCACTCCAGCCAGTCTCCAATGAACCATCTGAAGCAAGATGCGGAATACAGATAAGAGTGGCTTCATTGCACCGAGGCTTCCAGCTGAGCGGACTCCATCCATGCTTTCCCTGGAAAAGCTGGCAGCTCACAGGCAGTTGATAGGACAATGTCAATGCAAGAGCCATTAAGCAAATCATGGTTTGCTGACACTCAGTTACCATCCAAAGTGCAATGTATGGGCTTTGAAGCAAGCAGAAACTACATTCAAACAAGCAATGCATGATGTGTTTTCAAACTTTTTGCTTTCTCTCTCTTTTAACATTAATTTCTGAAGATAAAAATTACCTCACAAGATTTCCACGAGGATTAAAAAAATGTATTTAGAAGTTCTAGAACATGCTGGTGAATGTTTAAAACTGGTTATCCATGGGAGGGGCAGAGTTATGATTTGTGCCATTTGCCTTATTCTTTTTGTAAAGTGTAAATACTTCACCAAGGCCAATTTGCAGCTCCTGGTTTGACATGCTGAATGTGAACAAAGAACACACGCTAAGGTAGGGTCTACAGAACCATAGCTAGCTAGGTGCTTTAGACCCACCCCTGAGTGCAGGCTGGAAAGTAAGCAGCAGGCAGCAGGAAAGACTTTTCTTATAATGACATTGTAACCACTTCTCCCCCAAGTGAGGATCGGGTGCTAAACTCCAAAGGAGCTGGGGACTTGTTTTCCAATGTAGAAATCAACTCTCATGAAGGTACTAGGACTCCTCAGTCCTTACAGGGAAAGAGGAAGACCAGGAAGACAATATTCTTCTGCCAAGGTGGAACCCTAAGCCAGTCCTATGAAAACACTGAATGGGAGCTTCCTGCTTCTCCCCAGCTCCACTAGGAAGGAACGCAAATGTCTTAGGCCTGATCTGCACTTATGCCCCTCCTGTTCCTTAAGCCATCAATGAACCCCCATGTGTGCAGAAGAAGGTGTTTTTGTTATTACTTCTGCACCATCGCTCTCCTGTAAGCTGTTCATAGCTCCACTGGGAAGCATGGGCCAGCTCAGGTCAGGAAGATTCTACTTCAGAATTTTCACATCTCAGCTGAAGCAAAAGGGATCCTCCCCATCCTGTCAAAAGGGTGCACGAGCTCACCTGTCTAGAGCTGCTCGTGGCCATGTTACCCTTAAACAGAGGATCCGGGAGGTCCTGTTGATGTCTCAGTCCACGACTCTAGTCAGTCTACGCTCACACTCTCCTGAGCTTTGCTATGTAAACCTCACGGACTGAAGTCAGCCAAGTTGAAGTTTTAATCATTTGCCACCAGAATCTTGATCAACATATCATTGTATTTCTAATAAGCATTTGCTGAATGCCTACCATGTTCAAGGTATTCTGCTTTATTTTACAGCAGAGATAATATAATAATAATAAAGATCCCATGTTAGGAAATTGTTCTCCAAAGTCATGTAAAGGGTAACAGTGGAACCGAGACTGGATTCCCCATCAATTGTCATCTCCACTGAATCTCACTGATAACATTGTCGAAAGCAGAATATATATCACGGGATATTTTCTTCAATCTATGATTATAAACCACACAGCTGTCATGCTTATGTTCTTGGGCTTGAAACAAACCAGAGAGAGGAATGTGAAAAGCTCAAGAACCAACTTCTCACCCCTTCCCTGACCAAAGTCCACTATGCAGGTTTTGTATATGAAAGGCAATGTCTTAGGGACATGGGAGTACCAGCATTCTAATGTAAAACTGCATTTAGCCCACCAAGTCAAAATGGCTTTTGCTCAAGATTATTTGTTTTATTATTTATAGAGAAAACAAGGTTGATAAATATCATAATCAGTTTTCAAACTTGAAAAATATTTCATAACTCAATAAAACTTTTGACCTGAAATCCATTTTAAAATTATAATTTAATGTTGAATTTAAAAACTTTGATAATACCATTTTTTTCTGTTAAGTCATTTTCCAAAGAAGATTGAAAGTGTTTTCCCTATTCTTTTGTTTTCCATAAATGAACATGATCCTGAGCTGTTAGCACCTTATTTGGTAAGGAGGAAAATGTGTACTGAGAATAATCACTTGCATGGCAGCCATAGTGAAACTCTGATTCAATTGGCAACAGTGATTTCATCACCAAGATTAGGGGATAAAACAGAAATGTGTTTAACTCAGCCACAAAAAGCTCAGTCATACCACTTCCAGCCATGATCTCATTAGGTCTCATAATGTAAGAGGGACGGAGACCTTCAAATTAAACACAGGTGCTCACAGGCAATGCGATTCAGGAGACACTGCTATTCTTCAGAGCACAGGGCCAGGGCAGCACTGTAGTTCTGATATTTACTTATTTTTATTATTCTTTGTCTCTTCTTCTATTGTCAATAGTATTTCTTCAGAATCGTAGTCTGAACTTATCACTCCACTCATCAACTTGGAGTACATGGAAGGAAATTATTGACTAAGCACCCTGCCAATTTCCTTCCTGACTGTAATCTCAGGCTTCAAATTCAGTTCTGGTTTCAGCTGTATTGTACATCCTATTATCCCTTCCTGTGTCTCTCGGAAAGCTGATTCATGGTCTGATTTTTGCAGTAAATTTTCAACCTTCCCCCTGCATCCGTCTCAGTCTCCCTGTCCTCTGTCTAGTTTAGAATTGCTGCTTCCTTCTCTACACAGCCGACACCCTGGTGCCTTTCTCTTTGTCTCCTGTTTCCTCACCTTTAGATTCTGTAATAAGATATTTCCAAGGAAATGTCATTTCTGAGAATATTAGCTGTTGGAGCTTTATGACCTGAGACATCTCAGAGCTGGTTCTTCTCAATATCTAGTTATTGTTTGCTTTGAGACAGACTCTCACTCTGTAGACTAGGTTGGCTTCGAACCTACTGAGATCCACCTGCCTCTGCCTCTTTGAGTGTTGGGATTAAAGTGTGTGCTACCACACACCTGGCTTCTTCTCAACATCTAGTGATCAACATGCTTCCATCCGTTAGGGCTAAAATTAGTGCCATTCACATGGGGAGGGTTGTTCGCTTTTTCTGTTCATTTATTTTTGTCAGACAGGGTCTCACTCTGTAGCCCAGATTGGTTTGGACTCACTATGAACCCTAGGGGCCTTGTATCCCCAGCAATGCTGCTGCAGCCTCCCAAAGCTCTGAGATTAAAGGCATACATCACAACAGGAGTAATGCTTGAACATCTGAAAACAGAGTGGCTTGCTCTACCTTGTATAATCTGATCTCATTCTATTATCTATTATTAAGAAAACAATACACAGAGGAGGGAAAAAGAGAGGAACTACATAAAATGTTGATCTAAACTTGATAAAACCAGAACATTTTTGAAGAGATCATCATAAAAATGGATTTTTCATAATTATTTAAAGGAAAATGGTGGAGCAAAGAAAACAAGCTGTTAGTAAATAGTTATATTCAAAGGAAAATGCGGTCTTGAACTGTGGGTTCAATATCCACCATTTGTGGGATGGAAAAGACAAAGGATTTTCCAGCCTTTATTCCAGGGTCGTCTAATCAACACTTTCCCCCTATAAACACATCACAAAATTAAGGAAAAGTCTTCAGAATTTGGCAGTATCATCTTTAATCAACTAGAGGCAATTATATAACCTATCATTTACTTAGAAAATGCTACAACTTTCTTTGGTTTAAAAAACAGTTCAACTAATTGGAATGTGGAACTTCGATTGGAGAGAACTGTATGCCATAAACATTCTATAGGCAAAGGACTTCCTCAGTTCTTAAACATCAATATAATAAGCATTTTTTAAATTGTGACAACTGGGAATGCTTTGATGAAGCAAACGAAGTCAGACACATAAATGCCACTAGACATTTGGTTTGTAACTTAGAATGCTAGTGATGTCTGGTATAATGGGAAAAACATCACCAGAGATTAAAATCCCTCATCTGTGAAATGATGAGAGTTGGCTGAGATTATTCTATGATTCTTCCTAGTCTCAAATTTCGTAGTTTTATAGAGAATGCTCATGAATCTTTTTCTAAACTTAAAATAACAAATTATAGTTGTCCATGGGTGAGGTTCAATGACTCAAAATAATTGTCGAACATTAAACCATAAAAGATTCTATTAAATAAAGCCTAGCCCCTGAATAAAAATAAATGCCTTAACTGAGCCTGGGGCATAGGGCTGTCAACTGAGCTACTTGGGAAACTGAAGCAGGCGGCTTGCTGGAGATACAGAATAAGTCCAAGGCTAGCTTGAGCAACTTAATAAGATCCCATTTTAAAATAGAGTAGAAAAAAAAATGGCTAGAAATATAAGTCAGGGGAGAGTCCTGCCTGGCATTTGCAAGGCCCTGGGTTTAGTCCCCAGTACAAACAAACAAGTAATTTCTTCCTACTCTGGCTTCCTTTTATACATTTGTTCATAATTCTCTTACTATACTCTTATATGATAGTTATTTTTATATCTATTTGCTCAGATAGTCTTTAAGAAGCCAAACTACAGTGCTGTGCACATTTTATTGATTAATTGATGTTTTTAAATTCTAGTCTCGGTATTACTACAATGTATAGTGTTTTTTGTTTAGGTTTGGTTTCTACAAATTTAAAAGCTATGGTATTATAAAGGAATAATATTTACATTAAGGATTCTATACATAGGTCATATGTAGAAACAGTATTGCTATTAAAACACGGCACTATGAGGACTGGCCTCTTGGCCTCCCACTGAGTTCAGCCCCACCTCCTTTTCCTATGCAGGGAAACTAGCTTCCCATCAGTTGTATCCTTTCATATTAATGTTTTTCTTTTTTTTCAAACAGACAAGGCTACATCATGGATCTATTTTCACTCAATTCACTACCATGGCCCTGGCGGTATAGGCAGGCAGATCTCTATCAAATTGAGGCCAACCTGGTCTATATAGCAAGTTCCAGGGCTATATAGTGAGAACCTGCCTCAATAAAATAAAATAATAAAATAAAATAAAATAAAATAAAATAATAAAATAAAATAAAATAAAATGTCCAGTATTCAGTTCAGTGAAATGGCTTTCATATATATATTGTTAGTAGGAGTGTATATTCTTAAAATCTTTCTGGGGAACAATTTGGCAATGTGTCACAAATACTAAAATGCTCTCTTACTTGACTAGAAATTGTATTCCTCCTAATGTTGCACAGGGTATAATCACAGACAACAATGTTTTAGTGGCGAAATGATTAGTGCTATGGTATCACAGGAGAGCAAGAGCTTAAACAGGGCAAGGACTGAACAAGAGTAGAATTCAGTTGAAATAAACAGTGACATTACTACTAAATGCTGTAAAAGATAATGTTCAAAATATACTGAGGGCTGACTATCACATATAAGGACTATACCATTTCATTATACATACATGTGCATATATACATAGATGAACACCTAGAAATAGCATATATTAAAATACTAACAGTGATATCAACAGGAGTTATTTTCTTCGCTTTATCTACATATCACATCAATGTGTAGAAAAGAGCCTGTTCCTTTTCTCTACACTCACACTCACACTGGGTCCTATTGAATCATAGCAGTTTATGATGTTCATCCCTAGAATACAAAGAGCTACTAGGAATCTTATATATACATCCTAACCATTTAAAATTTCTCTTTCATTGTCTGAATTCAAAAGATTAAAGAAGAAACTTAAAAGATGCTAGGAAAAATTGACTAATAAATATATAAAAATATGTACCTTTAACTCTTTCAAAAAAGAAAAATAGACTAGACTTCCTAATTTTACATTCTCATTATGCTTTTCTATTGATTCCATCTCCCACCTCCAATCTGAAACAAGGAACTTCATTTCAGAATTACAAAAGGAAGGGAATTAGGAAACTTAAATTTAATCAGATGTATTAATATGACAACTAATATTAACCATTAAAAAACGCCAGGTGGTAGTGGAGTACACCTTTAACCTCAGCCCTCAAGAATTTGAAGCCAGCCTGGTCTGCAGAATGAGTTCCAGGACAGCCAGAGCTGTTACACAGAGAAAGTCTGTCTCGAAAACAAAACAAAATAAAATAAAATTTTAAAAAGCCTTTAATGATATATTCAACTCTACAATGTATAGACCAGTGGTTCTCAACCTGTGGGTCATGACCCCTTTTGGAGTCATGTATCACATATCCTGCATATCAGATATTTACATTATAATTTATAACAGTAGCAAAATTACAGTTATGAAGTAGCAACAAAAGTAATTTCATGGTTGGGAGTCATCACAACCTGAGGAACTGTATTAAAAGCAATAGGAAGGTGGTAAACCTCTGTCATAGATGGGATGATGAATGGCTTGAAATCTTCAAGATGTTGGGTGTTTAAGAAAGTAAACTTGAACCAATAAAGAAGCCACAAGTCAACACAGAACAGGTGTAACCAGTACCATCCAGGGGCCTTAAATAATCAACAAGATGCCAAGTATGATACTTAAAGTCTCAAATGTCAGGGAATTAACTTGATGAGAATTCACAATTACACAAAATATGGTAGATCTATTGGGATGAAACCTAGATCATGGATTTTGACCATTGCTTTGTTTTACATAGTTATAAGACTAAATTTGAGATTAGCTTATAAAGCTAATTAGTAGAAAAAGAAAGTAAGTGGTCTTTTCTAAAAAAGGTCTAATCAATCTTGTTGCTTTGCGTGCCTCACTTGGCAGGAACTATCGCACAATTTTACAGAAAGCTAGGGGGTATGTCTGCAAATATGAATACATAGTGTTTGCTTGCGGTCAAAGAAACAATTCTCACTTTTTGTCATACTTACTCAGGTGGACAGGGCTCAGTGTTGCAGGCTCTTTGATTTTCAGGTGGCTTACTGTCAGGGTCACAGAAATTGTTCTGGACAATGGAGTTGTCATCCAGTCTTTTACAGACCACTTCTTGTCTTTGGGCACCTATAAGAAAAGGAAGGACATCATTAACTGGAGAGTAGTTTCCCTTCCGAAAGGCATGGCATGTATTGCTTTCCTCTGGGAGTTACTCTTACTGCATCCCTGCTGTCCTATCTGTTCCAAAACACTGTCTACTTCTCCAAAAGAAGAGAAGGACTGGGCATTATAGCCACATTTTAAGCAAAATTATTGTTCTCATATTTAGAATCACAGATGTTTTGAAACTGTGATCAGTATTCCCATTTTTATGTTCATCTTCATGCTTTCTTTTAAAAAATCCTTGAATTTTCCAAAATGCCATGAGATAAAATGTATTAATATGCATTTCAATAGAAGACAATAGATGCATATTTATTCAAAAACAAAATGACAGGGACTAACTTACTTTCTGATATTTTGTAGGACAAGAGGAAACAAGGTCATTTTTCATTAGGAATACATCACACCAACATATTTCACTTATTTTCTTCCATTTATGATTGCATCTCTCTAAAAGCTCATCAAGTTTTGATTTCAAATGTCATAGACCACTTTTGGACTATAAGAAATTGGTCTGTTTATTTTAACAGAGTTGAGTACCTGCTGATTATATCACTGTCAAAGAGATACATACATAGCTCATTCTAATATAACTTAAAAAAAACTTATCTTGCTCTTAAAAATTAGTCCATGTGACTTGTTAGCACAACTAAAAACATTCTCATTTTACAATTTACAAAATTCTTAAGTATATGCTATAATTTATTGGCAGACATACCTACCACAACTTGCTCACATTTCAAGAAATGCGATCACACACACACACACACACACACACACACACACACACACACACTTTTATTTATAAACATCTTTGGTGGAATTTTTATATATACTTATTTTTGCTTTGTATCAGTAATCAAAAGTCAGATATTCAAGATATCAAAGAGAAACAAGTGTTCCAGATCATACAAAAGACACTGTCAACATTTTACTCTTGGAAATGGGCAAAAAACACGAGTCAAGCTGTTCCCTGAAATCACCCACCCTGCCCCTATGAACACATAAGCTGAATAACTCAGTTGTAAACGTAGCACTGACAGCATGCAGGTAACCACAGATTTGCACTCCAGCTAATTCTACACAGTTCTTCTGGCTGCTTGCCTGCCTGCCCACCTGCCCACCTGCCCCCTCCTCCCCGCCTCCCTCCCTCCTTCCCTCTCTTCCTTTCTTCTGGCTATTTTTAAGTTGTAATATAATTTTTTAAAAAAGGAGTTTGTTCACAAATGCGAGAGTCTTGATGAAACAGGATCATCTGATGAAGGAAACTTTCCCCTGAAGAAGTAGACACAAAATGCTTCTCCCAAGGCTGCTTCGGTCTGGGGTGAGCATGTCTCAGCTGTCCTGCTATGGTCACATTTAACTAAACCCTTTGGATTTGAGAGACTGACAGGAGAGACTATTAAATCTACTGATCTCAGGAGACTAAGTCCTCCAGCCTCCATCTCAATGGCGAGTTGCTGAACAGCTGTGGTCTACTTTATTGCTCGCAGTGACAAGACTCCTGGGATCGCCTGCAGTAACATGTTTTTAGGGTCTGAACTATACCCAAACAGTTTACTGCAAAATGTCTTAGAGTATGTTGCGTTCCTCCCTCCCAATCCCTAGAATAGCAAATGACAGCAGTGGAATTTTTTAACTATTAAAATCGAGATTTTTGAGGGAAAAATGATTCATAAGAAGCATAGCTGTTATCCATTCACAGATGTTCCGTGATATTCATCACATTACCTCCCCATTGTGTCATTCCAGTGGGCAGATAACTATGTCCATGTGGTCACCTAGTCAAATATCTCTGCTGTTAGTCACAGAGCTCGGCTACCAACAGTTGCTCAGACGAGCAACTTGTCCACTCTGAAGGAAATGTTCATTCGTATCAAGAGCAAGGGCCATTAACACAGTATGTCTGTAGACTCCCAGAAAAGGCTAAACATCAAAACTACAAAATGGAATTGATGTTGCTTAGTTCCAGTGACAGAAACTGTCAAGTCAGTTTCTCTAGGTTAAGATAAAAGTTCAGTTTCTTTCAGAGAGCACTACAAATGTTGTTTGTCCACACTGTATTTGTTTAAAGCAGCCTTTATATAAGCAGGTCCTCTGCAATTTGAATCACAGATCAGACTGGTATAAGTAATTAGCAGAGATTTACATTTCATTTTTAGATAAATTCTAGCTATGTAAGTATCTTGAAAATGTTTTCTATGTAATATTTATTGCTAAAAACTAAGAAAACAGAGAGAACCACACAGATTAAAATAAACATTGAGAATAGTCTCATATTGTTCTAGAGCCTAGAGCTCTTTTGCTATTTGGTAAAACCCAGCTTCTTGAGTAATGCTGGACTTCATATTAAGAATTACAAATTAATTCAACTTTGGCCATGCCTTCCATATAGCCGAAAACTGGGAACTAAGGGACTTCTAGGTCTTTATAACTTCAGCATGCTGTTTTTTGATAAAGTAAAAAATTAACATCCTTAAAAACATAACTAAAATTGTTCTATATTTTACAAAGATATTTTTTCTTACACTCATCTTTTATTTATTTTCTTCTAATATGTTGTTATCAGTGTGGCATTAATCTATTTCAGATCTTCTCACAACACTATATTATTTTCCTCTAATAGAATACATATTTCCTTCCAGGTTTTATTCTTACACCAGGCAGGCTGATAGTTTTGTTGGCTTTTTTTGTTTGTTTCTGTTTTGAACCTAAGTCAGTATCAACAGGATGACTATAAAGAAATTAATCTAAATGGATCGAATTTAAACACAACCTTTAAATCAAGGTGAATACAGCTTTTAACTTTAGAAAGTCGAAAATACAGATCAAATGGAAATAATCTAAGTGAACAAGAGAAATGGGGTTTAGATTATTTGCATGTGATCATGCTTCATGCACACATAGTCTCTTTTAAAGTAGTATGTAAAACATTGACAAGTTCATTTAAGATCCTATTATAATACAGTTATACAAGATTAGAATGCTTTCAAATCTGAAGACCCATAGTTCATGTCCAAAATGTGTAAGATGTCTATACTAGCAGTAGTGCACATTCAGTGGGAAAAGTTCTCACGACTCAGTGTTCCTAGCCTCTGGAGAGAGGCAGATGGTCTGTGAATTTAATTGACCAAATTAAAACTGACTATATACTTACTGTTAAAAAAAAAAAAACCTTGTTATTAGCATGAAAACTTTTTATACAATCCCTCCATGTTAATAAAAAAGTGATGAATTTAAAGCATTACTAAGGTACAAATAATTTTTAATTTCTTATTTTGTTAATACATATTTACCTTAAACCTTTACAAAGAATATGTCCTATTTGGAACCATTTAACTTGCCCACATTTCATTTTTGATATTTAAGAATCAAATATGACAAATGACGGTTTTAAGTCTAGAAATGTAAACATAACCCTGGGGCTAGAGATGCAGCTCTCAGTGGTACAGCATTTGGCTAGCATGTGCAAGGCATTAGGTTCAATTTCCAAAATTTACAGGAAAAAAAAGACTCCCCCCTCACTTTGGGTCTGTGATCTTAAATTTATTAGATCCTATGTTTACTATTCTGCCAATAGTTTAAAGTGAGGATCTACTTGGCTACCAAGAGCCCTGTTCTACCATACAAGACCTGAACTTGGATTATTGCTTAAATTACACAGCAGCAAACAGTGTTTAGTGGCATACTGTAATAGTATAAAACACAGGAAAAAGCAAGAAACCCACCGGATGGCAAATGAGACCTGGATGAAGCTGTTTCTTGTTCTCACTGTAAGGACTGTACAGGTGGTGGATGTCTCCCTCAGCGAGGAAACTTCACATTCAGGCCAATCCTGAGTGAAGTCCTCAGAGGACACTGAACTTCTTTGTTTCTGATAGTTAAATATTTTTACAGACTCGTTTATAAAACAATATTTGAAGTTATGCTGCTTTTCTTGTGGTGGTTCACCATTAAAGAATTAAGTTCACCAGTTCATTCTTTTTTAAAGTAGAAACCAGAAGTTGGTGCTTAAAAATTTAACTTGGAACAGTGGTACGTGTTAAATCAGGAAGAATGAGGGCAGCAGGGGAAGGGGGGGTGTTAAGGGCAAGAGAAAGACCTAGCCATTCTCAATTCTACAAGACCTAACGTTTCAGTCCTAAGTGGACACCATCAGAAAGTATGATTAAGTCAATATGGGAAAGAATGAGAGGTATAAATGTACACTTGGGATTGAAGGGATAACTGATCTCCAAATAACTGAACAGAGTGGCACAGTGTGTCATCTCTCCCCAGGAAACAGATTTCTGGAGAAGAAGAGAAGAGAATACTCAGATTTTCTACTAAAAATGTAGCTGGGGCTAAGGCAATAATTTGCTTAGCCACAGCATCTAAAGTAGTTAGCAACCAAGACAACATTATAAAACCACAGCATACATAGCATATGGCCAACAATATTAATGTAATCCTGATTTTCAATGCCTATAGCATCCAAAGAGTGACAAGTGCCAGGAAAACAAAACACAAACACAAACAAAACAAAACAAAAACCCCAACAAACGCTGTTTGCTCTGTCCTCAACTGCTGGAACCTGGCTGTTGTGTTGTGTGATTGTTGGCCAGACACAAGCATTTGTAGGGCACAGCAAAGTCCATCTGCCTTGGATCTAACAGCTGGCACCCAGAGTACCAATCCACTCCACCCACATGGCTTCCTTCTTCTGAAGAGCCCACTGATCATTTTTTTTTTTAATCTTTCAAAAGCTTCCTTTCTTTGCTTTCCCAGTGTTTCCCATCTGTCCTGGGCAACAGTAGATGTCCCAAGGAAACACAGAATGATCAAAGTGGAAATGTTACTCAAAAAATATTGTAGTTTTCATTGCTAGTCATGGTAGCATATGCCTTTAATCCTAGCACTTGGAAAGTAGAGGCAGGTGGATCTCTGTGGGTTCAAGGCCATTCTGGTCTACATAGCAGCCAGGGCCACTTAGTGAGACCCTGTCTAAAAAACACATGTATTTTTCTAGAGCAATTGTGTTTAGTGAAGATAAATGAGGATGGGGCACACATGCAATAGATTTACTTGAGGCCACAGCACACACAAAGGGATTGGATTTGTACTATCCACTAGGTAACAGTAACATCTTTCATGAAAAAAAAAATGTCTAAATTAATCTGACTCATTAAGTTCTATCTATGTTTAAGGTATGAATTTAATTACTATGTGGAAAGATAAAATCTTCACCTCAATGAGATTATATTAAAATGGGGTGACAAGAATAAAGGAAAGGTTATTATACTACCTACTTGTCTAATAAAATACTGCATTTTTAAGTCTGATATTTTTATTTGTACACACCTCTCATTTTGTTAAATTACTGGATAATTTCTTTCTTCCTGATCTTCATTGATCTTAAGAACTCTCATAATCAAATGACTATGATATCCTTCAATTTCACTTTATCTTATTTCTATGTTTTCCTTCACCTCCAACTACTTTTAGTTCTAGGCAGTAAATGACCTAAGACAAGGTTTTATTTCTCTTTGCAAAACGAGGCAATCAAATTAGATGACCTCTAATGTTTCTTTCAGATCCAAAATGCTATAGTTTGCTTTTGCCCTTTCTCTTTATTTCAGTAGTTCAGATTTTTGAAGGATTCTCCCTCTTTAATGTCTGTTTTCCACTTGTACTCTATAAAATAAAGAGCGTAGGGATTATAGCTCAGGGTAGATCTCTTGCCTAATATATATGAAGAGCTTAATTTAATTCCCAGAAATACCAGGGGCAGACAGATACACACACACACACACACACACACACACACACGCACGCACGCACGCACGCGCGCACACACACACAGAGAGAGAGAGAGAGAGAGAGAGAGAGAGAGAGAGAGAGAGAGAGAGAGAGAGAGAGAGAGAGAGAAAGGGGAGAGAATAATACACAGGTACATGTTCTGGTGTTGTAGTCTTGTTGTAATCTGTGAGTTTTCACTAGTTCTTTTCATGTGTGCAAGAGGCTGGACAGGAAATGTAAGAATGCTAACTACAAATGGGAACTTTGAAGCTCAGCCTTGTGGTACATGCCAATAAGCCCAGCACTCTGGAGAGGCCAGGGTAGAAGCATCAGAAGTTCAAAGTCATCCTCCACTAAATAGGGAGCTGTATCCCAGCCTGGGCTATTCAATATCCTATTTCAAAGATAAAGCAAAAGCAAGCAAACAAAGAAAGATCTAAGTTGTGTTACTAAACATCAATCTCTATAGTTTCTAGTAGGAGTTTATTTCTCATATTTATTTAAATTTTAAGGGATGATGCTGAGAGTGTAAGGTCTTGGATCACTATTTTTTTTTTTTACACACTGTGACATAGTTATTAGCAAATAAAGAAACTTTAAAATACCATATATGAAATCCCTTTCTTGGGACTAAAGAGTAAATACTTCAGATTTGATTTAAAGTGAAGATATAAGTATAAGCAAGTTGAATAGTTTCATATTCTTCAAGTTCCCAAAAATAAGAGTTAAGAAAAAAAGGGTTTATTTTTCCAAAAGTAGTTAGTTCATATCTATTTCCTAGTAAGGATGCATATTATGATTACTAAAAATGCTATTTTGTCTTTCTTCATTGCCAGCCTAGCCTTTAATGGCTGAGACATCTCTCCAACCTTAAAAAATGCTATTTTGAACAGAATTTTTGTGAAGTGAAACAGCCTGTGTCACACTGATCACTAATACACCAGAAATGCACTTACATTTGTTTTCAGTCTTAGACATTTTTCAGTGAATATAGGCATCCAAGCTCTCTTCATCTTAGTAAAGACTATATTCACTAAATCATTTAAGTTCAGTGCTCCAGAGCCAAGGATCTCAGGAGCTGGGATGGTCACATATGCCCTGCTGTGGGGCCTGGTCCACCTAATCCCATATGTTGAAAGTCATTTCTTCCTTTTCATCACTGGCAATGACCCCGAAAGGGAGCATTGGGAGAGGGTCAATATGAAAGTGCCATAGTCAAGCAGTGATTGGCTTTTGCCTAGTTGTCTAAGTAGCTTACTTTTCAAAAGCAAGGAGAAAATTGGAGAATTTTTATTCTTTCTTAACTGAAGACACTTTCCTTCAGGAGTTTGCCTCTTAGAAGGAGCACAGTGACCTGTGCTATGACTAAGTTTCCTATACTCAGAACTAAAACTCTGAAAAGCCCACATAGTCAGACATTAGCACACTGTACAACCTTACACCAAAAACAGAAATCAATCAAACAAACAAACAAACAGAAAAGAAAAACATTTCCCCAGGGACTTGTTCAAACTATATAACTCATGATAATATGTAAAGTGATCTTAAGTATTAATCTATAGTTTCTACCTGTAATCTTTCATTTAGCTATGAATAGCTATACAGATTTTGTTATAAGCATCAGTTGTTTGTATTTCAGAATTAATTTCAATCAAATCTATTTTGAAATAAAAAAAATTAAAATAAGAGATGGAAAGATGGCTCAAACTGCTCTTCTAGAGGACCTGGGCTCAGTTCCCAGAACCCACATGGTGGCTAATGAGCCTAGGATCCAGAGGATACAACACCCTCCTCTGGCATCTGTAGTTACTGCATGCATAAGGTGCACAGACACACATCAAGGAAACATCCATACATGTAAAAAGAAAAAGAATAAAATATCTAAATTTTTTATTTTAAAAATAATAAGATAAAATATGCTCCCACAAAAAACCTCACCAACGTCATAAACCTCAACCTATTGGGTTTGTTTTCTTCTGTTCTAGATTGGCACCTGTCTATTTTGACTTTGCATCAAAGTTACAGAGTATGCCTACAGTGTTAGTTATTATAAAAAATCAAGCCCCACCACACTTACTTGTATAAAATGACCTCTTAGTGATGTTAAATATGTTAGAAAGACATTTTTGAATTGGCCAAGGAATTAAAAAGACATTTGTTAAGAATGTAAAACATTTTTCTCTGCTTTGTCTGGTCCTGTGAGAATGTTGCCTTTTAGTTGGGCATTAGCTCTGGCCTAAAGATTGTGTTATAGTTCTCTCTCTCCTCCCTTTTCTCTCCTTCTCCCTCTCTTGTTTTGAACGAGAGACAGGAGTTTCAAAACGAAGCCCATGTTGGACTCAAATTCTCCATGTAGCTCAAGCTAGCTTTTAACTCATCAATCTCCTGTCTTTACCTCCCAAGTGCTGGAATTACAGGCATGACCACTAGGCTTGGCTCAACATTACATCTTTCTAGTAATTACTTTAAAACAATTTAAAATGCTATTTCAGAATGGACTGACTAGAATTTAAGTTTACATTATGTTTGTATTGTATCATTCTTATAAATATTAAAATTATGACATCAAAAGATATCACTAGAGAAATGATAAATATCTAATGTTTCATAGGCTAAGACAATTCATTAAGCTAATTTGAAAATTATGTTATTAATAAATGTATCACTATAGATGATTACATAAGCTTGTTGAGTTACAAGAAGTTGCTATCAGAGGCCATTTTTAAATAAGCCCTTCCTCTCACCTTGTGCTTTGATCATGCATCAGCCTTAGACTGAACTAGCAAAGGCAGAAGGAAACATACTCATCAAGAATAACAAATACAGATAAGAAAGTTTACAGATTATCAAAAGCTTTAGATCCCAATTTGCAGGAGCAAAGCATTTTCCATCTTTAAATCCTGAAAATCTCTAGGGCCATAAATTGTGCTTAGACACACTGTTTCCCTCTTAGAAGAATGTCAAAATAGATTGAAAAGGAGTAGGGTGATTTTTTTTTCCTCCCACTCTTAATGACACATTAAAATAAGTTAGGATTTCTCAAACTTTTTCATGCAACCTTTTAGTTTTCAATATTTTTTTTTTAACAACATCTCCTAAGTGGGGGTGGGGGGATCTAAGTTTTGCTTATTAAGGCCCAAATAATTTAATGACAATAATTTGCATTGAATAGAACCAATGTCACCATGTTTCCATTGAAAAAGTACAGTATTTTGTAGCACCTCATGAGCATGCCATTGTGTTGGCCACCTTGGTACCTTTTGAAAAATTTAGCCCTGAATCATTGAAACCCAAAATAGTAGTAGGAAACCATCTTCCAAAGCTCAGAGTAGAAATCAGTTCCAATCTGTACAAGAGTCCAAATGAATCAGGTAATGATGCATACAATAAAGTTAAAATTAGAATTTTCCTATCTGGACAAAAGAAATATGTAAAACAACCTTTATGTTTATATCCAGTTCATTCTCTGTCTCTGTCTCTGTCTCTGTCTCTCTCTCTCTCTCTCTCTCTCACACACACACACACACACACATGAACACACATGCACTCAAACAAATTAGGCTTGTTGGGTTGAGGTACAGCTCACTGATACAATCTTGCCTAGCACTACAAACAAACAAAACAAAAACCAGTCAACTTTCAACGACATCCAGGAAAGGAAAAGAATTTAAAAAGCACCAAACATGAGAAAATGAAGTAGATGATAATATTTTAAATAGTCACTGACATCCAATCAGAAATACTAATACCCATGTAGTGTATATTTTAAAAGACTTTATTTTATGTGTATGTTCCTGAGTGTACCTATGTGCACTACGTATGTACAGTGTGCACAGAGGTCAGAAGAGGGCATCAGATCTCCTAGAATTGGAGTTACAAGCAGTTATAATGTGGGTGCTGGGAACTAAACCTGGGTCCTCTGCAAGAACAGCAAGTGCACTCAACGGTTGAGTCATTTCTCTATATATTAAAAAAACAAACAAAACAACAACAACAAAAAAAAACAACAACCCACGGTGTTCTTTGATCTCTAACTAAAATTACAAATTGGTGTCTGCAATGACTCTGCTTCCTTTCTCTTCCTCAATCTAAGCACAGCTTTACCTCAGTTTTTTCTCCTGAGCTGCAAAGGTAGTATTTAGCAGAGACAGGTCACTCTAAGAAACATAGCAAACTTGAATTCTTTGGCATGCAATTCTTTTACTTCACAAAGAGAAAGGAAAGAAATCCTAGAGGGAAAAACAATGCGGACAAAATATCAGGCAGTTAATAATGCCAATGGAGGACAAATAGTATATTTTAAGTGTAACCTCAAAACTATAACAAATGTACAATGTTATATGCATTTCTGTCTTTTCGTTGCACTGTTAATGAAGAATTCTTTGGTAGTAAAGGTATTGTTAAATACAATTCTAAGACTCTTAGTTACTAGTCTTGAGAGACTTTATTCTAAAAGTCCAAGGACTGTATGAAGTCAGAGAAGAGGCTGCCGGGTAAGTTGTGAAGAAGGTGAAAGGATGGTTTAAATAGTGGAAAATTGAAAGACAGAACACAAGTGTTATCAGGAATATTGCTGCCTTATGCGAGATCCATTCCTAAGACACAACAATCTCCTAATACAGCAGAGGGGGTCCCTTCCTGATTAGAACTGCCAAGAGAACAGAAGTTCTGGGAGTTTTCCCAATGCTGTTAGAACAGGCACTGTGTGCTTCTTACGCTCTGCCTTGCAGCTTAAGTTGGTTGACTGCAGAAGCCATTTATAAGCTGAGCTATCTTATTCAAACTGCTGGAGACCAGAAGCGTTTCCAATACGTATTAATTTAGATTTTAGAATATTTGCATGGAGCGTACTGGTTGAGCATCCCTAATCTGAATAATCTGACATCCAAAATACTCTAAAATCGGGAAATCCAGTGAGCTCCTCAGATGAAGGAGGCTCTGCTCATATCATTTAAGTTCTATAAGTACCACAGAAAGTTGAAATTAAAATGAAAATCTCTGAAAACTGTTTAGCACATTGCAGTTAATTTTAAAAGTATTAATTAGATGAGATAAATGATCCATCAGGCAAAGAAGAAAACGTAAACAAACTGAGATCTGAATATACTCCCTATGGCATGTCCAAGTTCAATGGCCACATTAAATAAATCATACATTGCCATTTTACCACTTCTTCTACTCTGTTCAGTGATGTTGCTCTCTGTTTTTCACCCTAAATGCTCATTCCTGGATCTCATCAACCTTTGCATTTAACTCATAGCCAATTAATAAGAGATGTTAGTGTTTTTAGGACTAAAACTTTTAATTCATAACAAAACCAATAAATGTTAAAATATGGACAGCACCTTAAGAATTGCCAAGGGATCTTTTAAAAATCTGATGTTCAGACTAAACTCCTAACCATTTATAAAACACAGGGGTGTCAGGGGGCCCAAGTATCAGGATCTCAGCAACATTTAGAGCCTTGTCTTTCCAATCTGTGTCAGAATTAAGAGCCATGGTTCTGGGCAAGGTTTCTGAATAAAACCTTGGTGAAGGAAAACTTTTGGGTGGATATCTAGCAGGTTTCTCTATAGAGGTGCTAAGTGGTAAAAAAGCTTTGTTCAAAGTATCAATTATTATTATTATTAGAAAAATGCTATGTTAAAGTGTTAATAGACTCAACTGCTGAACCGCAAATAAAAACTTAACTTGAAGTCTACTTATATAATAAAAAAATCATCACAGTAAAGGTTATTTTGTGTGGTTGTTGAGGATGATCAAAGGATACCAGGCATCAGAATATATTTTATAAACTATATATTATTCATCTGTTATTAAACAGCCAGGTGACAGAGCCACTTGTAATTAAATCAAATAGAGATTGTCACTTAGCTTTACTTATCATTTGTATCTAGCCCAGTTACTGGACTAAGGCTCCTAAACTATCAAGACCTGTACTCCTGAGTCAGGAAATGGAGGCAGAGCCTAGCAATCCTTGTTTTAAAGACACCCTCCTGTAGTTCTGATGTGTGCTAAACTTTGAGAACAACACATCTAGGCAAGTATTAGTAAAGAGGAGGTATGTAATAACCAAAACCAATGGGCAAGTATAAACTGACTGCTGTTTTAACCTTTAAAAGCCACGGAGCAAATATTATATGGTGTGAATTACTACTCAAAAATGGGTTCTAGAGTTTTGTATCATAAAACAATATTACTTTCATTATTAAGCCAAACTTTAACAATTAACACATGATTATGGTTATTAATCCAATAATACAATATTAGGCACTTATTTAAATTACACAGTACATAATAGTTTGGATAAGGCACAAAGAAATAAATTCTAAGAGAAGTAGCAAGGTTTCTGAAAGTAGGAAGGTTTTCATTTACTGGGTTCTCACAGAATAATTACAGCTGTCTTAATAGTCACATTTATCCGAAGACAACACCCAATAGCATCTTAATGTTCCCCATCAGCCCAAGGAAGCGTTTCATCAGTGACTCAGAGCTAGCATCACTTGAAATGAATCATCACCAATGTTTCCTGTATATTAGATTTGTCATCGGGTCTGCTAAGCGACAGAAAAACAGTTTTTTAATTTCTTATCTTCAAATATCTCATCATAGAAAACTATCATTCTTGCTCCCTGACTCACAGTTCAAAGGTCGTGATGTCAGTAAAGCACATACAGAGCAATAATGAATAACACAGAAGGACCTTGTAAGACCCAACTGAACGCTCTTGGAGAGTTCTCACTCTTTTCCCATTTCAAACCTTGAGAGCTTCAAGGCTCCCACTAGCTCCCTGGTGAGGTCAGAGTAGAATATCATAATTAAGAACTAACTTTAGTTTTTCTCCCCAGTTTCTGAGTAAAATGTATGTAGAAATACATTTTCCTAAAAGGTCTTTAACTGTAAATAAACTCCTTTTTTTGACATGATGGTAGATGAGGTAGATGACTATCGCCTCTTTCTTTGATTAACATTCCTGAGCTCTAAGGAACTTTACTTCCTTCAAACACAAGCTTCAGTATTTAAAGAATCTGGAATTAAAAATAGAGGCACATACAGGAGGAATTGGTTCAACAGCTAGTATCTACATCAGGATGCCTATCCTAGGACATCTCATTTCCTACAAGGGAAAGAAGAGGTATACATTTTTTTTTATGTTGAGTTCTAGTTGTCAACTTGACATAGTCTAGAATCACCTGGGAAGGGGGTCTCAATGAAGAATCGTCTAGATTAGGTTGGCCTGTGGGCATGTCTGGGGGGGATTGTCTTGATTAGTGGGAAGACCCGCCACAGTGGTTGCACCATTCTCTGGGTAAGGGATACTGGATTGTATATGAATAGAGAGAACAAGCTGAGCACTGGATGCACACATGCATTAATTCACTCTGCTCTGCTCTTGACTGTGGATGTCATGCAACTAGCTGCTTCAAGTTCCTATGTCTTGACTTTGGGCTTCCCTGCAATGATGAGCTGTAACCTAGAATTGTGATTAATAAGCCCTTTCTTCCTCAAGTTGTTTTTCTCAGGGGATTTTAATCACATCCACAGGAAATGAAAATAAGACATTTGTCAAAATTATTGTTTCATGACCTCATGAGTGCTCATAACCACTTACTGTTTATAAATGCTTATTGTTTTCCTAGAAAGTTCCTGATCTTGCACTAGGAGCAAAATGAGTTCTCAAAGATGCAGACTTCAGTGACCAGGCCCTGAACTCTATATGCCTATGGTGCTAGGTTTCAGTTGCTCTGAAAGCCACAGCGATCCAAAATCTTGTGTGGGCACCAGAACCATCTGGAAGCTTGTGAAAACACAGTCCCTATTCAGTTTCTCTGAAGGAGTTCTGACCTAGGCACTGAATGAGCTGCTCAGTGAATCCCTAACTCATGCTGAGGCAGCTGGTCTCCAGGTCACACTTGGATGAACGAGACAAATGACAGCCCTGCACACCAATCTGCCAACTTTCAGTCACTGACCTCCCTCTCTCAACAAAAGCCAGGGCCTCATAAATGCTCAAAATCACTCACACTCAAGCAGAGTTTGGGTCCCAGAACCACCTCAAATATAAGATCAGTAGCTCCAGATTCAAAGTAGTTTATACTATGGAAAAGAAACCTCTCCTTCCAGGGGCTTTTCTTTTTATTTAGGTTTTTCCTCATTCACAAATCACTTCCATCTTTCAATATGAATGTTACGGAAAAGAATGACTCATTTAGATTTTTCATACGTTTTAATTCAATAAATTCATAGTTCTCTTTTGAATTAAGTTTTCATGCCTCCTCCACCTTTGTCGGACTCTGTGCTCTCTGAACAAATAGAATCATAGGGTTGAAAGAACATTGGGAATTCATTTAATTTCTCCTTGGCCTCAGACAAGACTGTGTCTAAATCATCCTCAAGTAGAGCAATTAAGCAAAAGAACAGGCAGCCAGGCTCCCCATTCCGTGTTCTATGTGTACTTGAAGATACTACAATGCTTTCTCTTCCCTAAATCAGCTGGCCTCAGCTTTAGGGCATCCTTATCAGATGCCTAAACCTTAAATTATTTGGACTCATCCTTAATAAGTTTATTCTACTCTTAATAAGTTTATTTATTTATACTACTTAAATATATGTTATCCTAATGATTTTTTTTGTTGGTAGGTAGAAAGGGGAAGATTAATTCATAGAGTAATTCAAAGTGATTTAATTAGCACAAATAAAGATTTATGTATAGATGACATTAAATATAATACAATGGCCCTTATGGGAACAAAAAGTGAATTAATTGAGAATAATCTGCAGTGGTATTAGTCATTATATTTTATTAAAAGAAGTGGTGATGCAGTATAGTTTTGAAAACTTTATATTAAGAGTCATCAGACATTGTACACATAAAATGGGTGGGAAGAAGAGAACTTTTAAAATAGATTGCAAGTTCTACTTAACCATATTTTATGATATTTCACATGAATGAATATTAATAGAACATTATTCATCTTTTTTTATTTTTCATGTTGTGTAGCCTTTACTATTGAAAGCAGAGCTATAGTAATGGATGATTTTAATTTTTATGACTCAAAAGTATGGGTTCTGTCATATGGTAATCAATTTTCTGAAATTTTTTTTTCCTATTCAAATACTTGAGGCATTTGGAGGTCCAACGGATACATGGACAAAGGTCCATGGACTGTATATGTTCTTGCACAATTTAGTATGCTACTGTGTCATTTATTTTAACTTCAGCATTCTCACTATTACTATTTCAAACGTATCCTTTGGTTTTGGAATGGTGAGGTACTCCAGGCCTCCCTGGCCTTGGAGGATGGGTTTGCTCCTTGCCTACTGTAGTAAAGCTCTGTGGTGGAGGTGGTGCATTCAGTCTCCAGAGAGAAGGAAGATGCTGCTTGCACAGCACTTCTACTCACCAGTCCATGAAGCAGCAAGGGTGTTGGCTTTGAAGGAAGCCAACTGTCCTGCTCTCCCAGCCAGAGGTAAAGAATTGCATTGGTGGCCACTAGAGGGAGGAGGATTAGGAATAGAGTAAATTGTGGGGAAAAGGCACCCATGAAAAACGCACATGGGACAACCAACACATCACCAACCACTGCCTACCAGCTACGGCTACCTCGCTGAGGGATTAGAGTGGGTTCACTACACATCATCAGCCCAGAGACCCAGACACTAATAATTCATGTAGCATCCCAGGATATTGCCCCTTAACTTCGATGGCTGGAGGAGGGAGTTTGGATGGGGTTGTGGGAAACACGCAATTGTACAAACACAAGCATACAAGCACACATACATTCTCATGCCCCATTACAACAAGTTGCATCTGTGATGTCTGATTCTTGCTGGTTTTTAATTTAAAACTCTTGATGTTCTTTACCAAGAATGTGTTCATGAAAAGCAAACAGCCCACCTTCAAAACAGTCTTGGAGAAGCACCAGCAGAGATACTCATTGTGCCAAGATGTATTTTACCAACAAATCTGTGTAAATTACATGAGGTTGAAACAAACACAATGTAATATAATTAAGCAAAGTTTCTTTTGCTAAATTACAGCTTGAAGCAAACCTGCAAAAAATGTTTCCAATTAGCTTCTTTAGCAAACAGAAAACACAGCTCAGAGTAGGTCTGGCTTCCCACACTGCCAGCTGTGGGCTGCCTAGTGGGTGTCTTACCTCCAGCACAGGTAGCTGAGCATTCTGACCAGGGCTGATGATGCCACAGAAAGCCAACTTCATTATCTCCACTGCCAGGACGAGCGATGGGAACGTTGAACTTGTACCTAATTCCCAAATTCTGTTCTTGGAGTAGAACCTGCCATTGAAAACAACTGGTGAAGATAATTAAGACACAATGAGCCTTCATTTAGACATTCATTATTTCTTCTGAAGAAGAAAATGGCACAGAGCAAGTCTTACAGGAAATTTGGAACATGTCTTTATTTACTTTATCTTCTAGACAGTCTCAGTCTGTGGTCCAGGCTGACCCTGAACACAAGACAACTTAAAAAATTATCACATTTTTGTTCATTTATTGGTTAGAGAGGCTGAACACATGCCTTGGAGCATGGAGAGCTCAGAGGGCAGCTTGCCAAAGTTGGTCCTTTCCTTCTATCCTGTGAACCATGGGGACTGAACTGAGGTTGTCAGGCTTGGTGACAAATGCCTTTATCTGATGAGGCATCTCAGTGGCCTCCAAGACAACTTCGAAGCACACAAGTTTACATCAAATATAAACTTTTTCTGTTCATGAGTACTTGGTCACTGTTTTCATCTATACTGCTTGATCATATAACCTTTACTCAAGAAACATGAAAAGCCGGGCGGGGTGGCACACACCTTTAATCCCAGCTCTCGGGAGGCAGAGGCAAGCAGATCTCTGTGAGTTTGAGTCCAGCCTGGTCTACATAGTGAGTTCCAGGACAACCAGGGCTACACAGAGAAACCCTGTCTCAAAAAAAAAAAAAAAACAAAAAAAAAAAAAACAAAAAACAAAATCATGAAAGTCATCTGACAAGAGATCTACGGTCTTCACTCTGCAGCATCTACACCCTTGGGCAAATCATTTTAGCTTTATTGCCTTAGTTCCATCATCTGTAAGAGAGAGCTAATCAAACATGACCCTTTCTAACCCCATAATGTGGAAATTGCAGTAAAAATATAATGGCAAAGACACATTTACCATTACAATGAGGTTTTCAGAGGTGGGTCCTAGGGCTTCCAAGGATTCTGGTTCATCTGTTGGTCTTTTGTAGTGGAAAGCTGTCCCAGAAACATCGAATTTCCTAGGCCAGTCAATAGTCCAGGCACCGTTAATATAGTAATCATCCCCTTCAGATTTTAAAGCTGGAAAGGAGAACAAAAATCCCCCTCAAAATGTTAAGTTTCACTTACTAATAGATCATGGATCAACTACTACACTAAGGTTTATAATGAACGGCCATTTCATTCAGAAATGATGCTGGGCCATCTTCTTTCTCCTCCCTGTTTCACGCCATCTGTTTCTCTTTCCCTTCTTGCTTTTATTCCTCCCAAACAGTTACAGACTTTATTGTGGAGGTACGCCTATTTGGGACCCCACCTTCTTAAATTAACAAGTGCATAGAAAAGAAGGGACTTAGAAACCTTCGTTTTTATATCTTGGGTCCCCAGGTCAGGAAGAAGGTGATTGCCAGGTTGCCTGCCCTTGCTCCCTACATGCTTGCATCCTCATAAAGGTGAGACAGACTAAGGAGCCACAGGGTAGGGTGAGATGACATCAGGCACATGAGAAGTGTGGGGTGTCTATGGCCTAAGGCCAGCCTGGGGTGCAAAGTGAGACCTTGTCTCAAAAGCAAAGCAAGGGCAGCCACTGAGGTTATGAGCTCTCTATGGAGCCCACTGGTCTTGTATTTGGAAGCCTGCTCCTGTTAGCCTCCTGAGCACTTAGTCTACAGGTCTACTGAGGGCCACCATATCATCTACTCCTCATTTAAATGCAAACTGGAATCACAAATTTACAGCAGCTGTGTCTGTATTAGTTCTGCACAGTAACAGGGCCACTAACAGTCAGGCAGGGATGGGAAGGGGCTCAGAGGTCCCTATCCATCACTACTGAACTATTTGCTACAGATACACTTGGGAAGAAGAGAACGTGTTGCCTTCAGTTGTATACCCACTCGTGACACCATCAGGTTCCAGTGGATACTTTCAATTCAATAACCACACAGATGGCCCAGGTTAAGCTAAATGGTCATAAAACAAAACTACAAGTCATACATCTGGGAAAGGGAATGGGGAGGTTGGTAGGGATGGAGGTATATAGGGGGAAAGAGTAATAATAATGAATTACATACATATTGTATGAAATTGTCAAAGAACAGAATTAATAATAATGAAACAATGTCAGCCAAAGAACTGCAATAATTTTTCATATGACTGTGAAAAGGTAATTACTTAAATATTCATAATATCATTGGTGTAAATTAATGAAACATTTATATGAGAGGATAAAAGAAGCATTAAGAAAAAATTTAAAGAGCTGCGTGGCATAAGGGTAGAAGTGAGGGACAGACTTTCCTCTCTAAATATTAGAGAAGTGATTAAATGGCCATGGTGAGGGAAAACTTGTTATTCTGGCACTGTGGGGACCCACAGAGGCTTCCTAGTAAGATCTTACTCAAGGTCAGAAAGTCTGAGCTTGCTTTGTCCAAGAGAGCTGCATAATAGGATGATTTGGCCAAAGGTGTGGGTACTAGGTGTTTTATAGGGTCTATACTTGGCTGTATATTGGTGCTTTGATCTTGAAAGGGGGAGGTCTTTTGCCTCTCTCCTTGGTCATGTATAAAAAGCCCATTAGAGTAAAAGTCTGGGCAACTGGGTATTGACCCAGGGCCCTTCCAAAGCTATCCTGTGTCTGTCTTTCTTATTGTCTACACCTATATTTCTATCTAATACTTCCTCATTCCTCTCCCCCCCCAGGAACCCTTTGACAGGTCGGAGCTGGACCCCCACATGGCACACAGAGAACTGGACAATAGAACCAAAGAGTTAGAAAATAGACACAGGTACATAAGAGAATTTGTCTTTGTCCTACTTAGCTTTAAAAAAAATATATTTTTAAAACTTACTTCTCATATATTACTTCCTGACCACAGATTCCCCTCCCTCCTCTCCTCTCAGTCCTTTTCCCCACCTTTCCTCTTCCCTAGATCCACTCCTCCTCTGTTTCCCTTCAAAAAAGAACAAGCTTCCCAGAGATGTCAACCAAGCATGACATTATAAGATGCAATAAGACTAGGCACATACCCTCGTATCAAGGCCAGATTAGGCAAACCAGTAGAAGGAAAAGGGTCCCAAGAGTAGAAATAAGAGTCAGAGATAGACCCACTCCCACTGTTAGGAGTCCCACAAGAACACCAAGCTGCACAACCATACCATATATGGAGAGGACCTAGATCAGACCCATATAGGCTCCCTGACTGTCACTCATCTCTATGATCACCTATAGGTCCTAGTTAGTTGATTCTGTGGGCTGTTTTCTTGTGTTGTCCTTGACCCCTCTGACTACTACAATCCTTTATCCCCTTCTTCCACAGGATTCCCCAAGCTTCACCTATTGTTTGGCTGTGGGTCTCTGCTTCTGCTCCTATCAATGGCTGAATGAAACCTCTCTGATGACAATCTAGGCTCTGGTCTATGAGTATATCAGAATATCATCAGGAATCATTTAATTGACTGGTTTGTTTGTTTGTTTGTTTGGCAGTTGTATTTGGTTCTATCCTAGGTCTCTGGGCTTATCCAGCCTCTGGTTCCTTGCCTTCCAAGCAGCGTCAGGCATGGGCTCCCTCTCGTGGCATGGGTCTTAAGTTGGACCAGTCATTGGTTGGCCACTCCAAGTTCTGTGCCACCTTTACCCGAGCACATCTTCAGGCAGGACAAATTGTAGGTTGAAGGTTTGTGGCTAGTTTGGTATACCAGGCCCTCTCCACTGGAGGCCTTGCTTGGCTACAGAAGATGTTCTGTCAGTTCAGGTTCCATATCCCCTATTAATTAGGAGTCTTTGCTTGGGTCACCCTCAAATTCCAGGGAGTTTCCATCGCACTAGGTTTCTATCTCATCCTTGAAATATCCCACAACTCCAGTCATCACTCACAGTACTCTTTTCCTCCAATCCACCCCACCTGATCCTGTTTCCATTCCTACCTGCCCCTCAGTCCACCCATGAAATCTATTCTATGTTCCCTTCCCAGGAGATCCATGTGTCCCCATTTGAGCCCTCCTTATTATTTAGCCTCTCTGGGCCTGTGGATTATAGCATGATTACTTTACAGCTATCATCCACTTATAAGTGAGTACATACCACATTTGTCTTTCTGAGTCTTGGTTACCTCACTCAGGATGGTTTTTTTCTAGTTTCATACATTTGCCAGAATATTTCATGATGTTCTATTTTAAAAACAGCTGAGTAGTACTGCATTGTGTAAATGAGCCACATTTTCTTTATCCATTCTTTGGTTGAGGGACATCTAGGTTGTTTTCAGTTTCTGGCTATTATGAATAAAGCTGCTATGACACAGTCGAGCAAGTGTCCCTGTGGTAGGATGGAGTGTCCTTTGGGTATATGTCCAGGAGTGAGATAGCAGAGTCTTGAGGTATATCAATTTCCAATTTTCTGAATAACCACCATATTAATTTCCAAAGTGGCTGTACAAGTTTGCACTCTCACCAGTGGAGAAGTGTTCCTCTTGCTGCATATCCTCTTCAGCATGAGCTGTCCCTTGTGCTATTGAGCTTAGCCATTCTGACAGGTGTAAGACTGAATCTCAGAGTCATTTTGATTTGCATTTCTCCAATGGCTAAAGATGTTGAACATTTCTTTAAGTGTTTCTCTGGCATTTGAAATTCTTCTGTTGAGAATTTTCTGTTTAGATCTGTACCCCATTTTTCAAATGGATTATGATTTTTTTTGATGTCTAGTTTCTTGAATTCTTTATATATTTTGGAGATCAGCCCTCTGTCAGATGTGGGATTGGTGAAGATCTTTCCCATTCTGTAGGTTTCTTTTTGTCCTGTTGACAGTATCCTTTGCCTTACAGAAGATTTTTAGTTTCAGAGGTCCCATTTATTAATTGTCCATCTTAGTGCCTGCACTATTGGTGTTCTGTTCAGGATGTTGTCTCCTGTGCCAATGTGTTCAGAGGCTATTCCCCACTTTCTCTTCTATCAGGTTCAGTGTATCTGGTTTTCTGTTGAGGTCTTTGATCTACTTGGACTTGAGTTTTGTGCAGGGTGACAGATATGGAGCTATTTGCATTCTTCTACATGCCGACACCCACTTAGATCAGGACCATTTGTTGAAGAGGATGCTTTTTTTTTCCATTGTATATTTCTGGCTTCTTTACAAAAAAAAAACCAGGTGTCAATAGGTGTGTCAATTTATGTCTGGGTTGTCATTTCAATTCCATTGAGCCACCTGTCTATTTTTACGTCAATACCATGTGGTTTTATTACTATAGCTCTGTAGTAGATCTTGAAATCAGGGCTGCTGCTGCTGCTGCTGGAAGTTCTTTCATCGTACAGGATTGTTTTAGCTATCCTGGATTTTTTGTTTTTTCCATATGAAGTTGAGTATTGTTTTTCAAAGTCTGTAAAGAATTGTGTTGGAATTTGATAGGGATTATGTTGAATCTGTAGATTGCTTTTGGTAAGATTGTCACTTTTACTGTTAATCCTACTGATCCATGAGCATGGGAGATCTGTCCATCTTCCCATATCTTCTTCAATTTCTTTCTTCAAATACTTAAAGTTATTGTCATACAAGTTTTTCACTTGCTTGGTTTGAATTACCCCCAAGATATTTTATTTGTGGCTATTGTGAAGAATGTTGTTTTCCTGATTTCTTTCTCAGCCTCTTTATCATTTGTATATAGGAGAGCTACTGATTTTTTTTTTTTTTTTTTTTTTTTAGTTAATCTTGTATCCAGCCACTTCAGTAAAGGTATTTATCAACTGTATATGTTTCCTGGTAGAGTTTTTGGTATTGCTTGTGTATACTATTGTATCATCTGTGAATAGTAATACTTTGACTTCTTCCTTTCCAATTCATATCCCCTTGATCTCCTTCTGTTGTTTTATTACTCTAGCTAGAACTTCAAGTGCTATATTGCAGAGATATGGAGAGAGTAGACAGTCTTGTCTTGTTCCTGATTTTAGTGGAATTGCTTTGAGTTTCTCTTCATTTAATTTGATGTTGGCTATATAGGCTTGCTGTAAATTGCCTTTATTACATTTAAGAATGTCCCTTTGTTTCCCAGATCTATACAAGACTTTTATCATGAAATGGTGTTGGATTTTGTCAAAGGCTTTTCTAACATCTAATGAGATGATCATGTGATTTTTTTTTTTTGGTTTCAGTTTGTTCAGATAATGGATTACATTGACAGATTTTCATATGTTGAACTATCCCCGTATCTCTGTGATGAATCCTATTTGGTCATGTGGATGATCTTTTTATGTGTTTTGGGATTCAGTTTGAGTATTTTATTGAGTATTTTTGCATCAATGTTTATGAGGGAAATTTGTCTGTAATTCTCTTTGTTGAATCTTTGTGTGGTTTGGGTGTCAGGGTGACCTCATAAAATGAATTTAGCAATGTTCCTTCTGTTTCTATTTTGTGGAACAATTTCAAGATTATTGGCATTAGCTCTTCTTTGAAGGTATGGTAGAATTCTGTGGTAAAACTGTCTGGCCCTGACCTGGGTGTTTGTTTGTTTGGTTTGGTTTGTTTGTTTTTTTTTTTTTTGGCAGGGAGACTTTCAATGATTGCTTCTATTCCCTTTGGGGCTATAGGTCTATTTAAATTATTTATCTAATCTTGAGTTAATGTTGGCAAGTGGTATCTGTTGAGAAAATTGTCCATTTCTTTTTGGTTTTCCAATCTTGTGGAGTAAATGTTTTTAAAGTATGACTTAATGATTCTTTGGACTTCCTCAGTGTCTGTTGTTATGTCCACCTTTTCATTTCCGATTTTGCTAATTTGGATGTTCTCTGTCTGTCTTTTAGTTAGTTTGGATAAGGATTTGTCTATCCTATTTTCTCAAAGAACCAACTCTTTGTTTCATTGATTCTTTGTATTGTTCTCTTTGTTTCTATTTTATTAATTTCAGCTCTTAGTTTATTTCCGGCCGTCTACTCCTCTTGGGTGTGTTTGCTTCTTTTGGTCTAGAGCTTTCAGGTCCAATGTTTGGTGCTAGTACTCAGGCTCTCCATTCCTTATCTAGGCATTTATTGCTCTGAACTCCTCTTAGCAATGCTTTCATTGTGTTCCATTAGTTTGGGTATGTTGTGCATTCATTTTCATTGAATTCTAGGAAGTCCTTAATTTCTTTCTTTTTGCCTTGAACCACTAGTCATTAAGTAGAGAGTTGTTCAAGTTTCATGAGTTTGTAGGCTTTCTGTTGTTGAAATCCAGCTCTTTAAAATATTTATTTATTTATTTATTTATTTATTTATTTATTTATTTTACATCCTGGCCAAGGTTTCCTCTCCCTCCTCTCCTCCCAGTTCCTCTCCCCACCCCCTATAAACCCACTCCCCAATCTACTCCCCTGCCCTGCCATTTCTGTTTAGGAAAGGGCAGGTCTCCTATAAGTATCAACAAAAACATGGCATATCAAGTTGCAGTTAAGACTAAGCACTTCCCCATGTATTAAGGCTGGGCAAGGTAACCCAGTATAAGGAGTAGGGTCCTCAAAGCCAGTAAAAGAGCCAAAGACAGCCCTGTTCCAACTATTAGGATCCCACAAGAGGACCAAGCTATATGACTAACACGCAGAGTGCCTACTTCAGTCCCATGCAGGCTCCCTGGTTGATGGTTCAGTCTCTGTGAGCCCAGAATAGTTGATTCTGTGAATTTTCTTGTAGTGGAAAGGAAGAAGTCAAAGTGTCATTATTTGCAGATGATATGATACATGATGAACCCCAAAAAACTCTACCAGGGAACTCCTACAGCTGATGAACACCTTCAGTCTAGTGGCTGGATGCAAGATAAACTCAAAAAAATCAGTAGCCCTCCAATATACTAATGATAAATAGGCTGAGAAAGAAACAAGAGAATCAACACCCTTTACAATAGCCTCAAATAATATGAAGTATTTTGGTGTAATTCTATCCATACAAGTGAAAGACCTGTAGGACAAGAACTTTGAGTCTTTGAAGAAAGAAACTGAAGAAGACATCAGAAGATGAGAAGATCTCCCATGCTCATGGATCTGTAAGATTAACACAGTAAAAATGGCCATCTTACCAAAAGCAATCTACAGACTCAATGTAGTTACCATCAAAATTCCAACACAATTTTCTACAGATCTTGAAAGAACAATACTCACCTTCATATGGAAAAATAGAAAACCCAGTATAGCTAAAACAATCCTATACAATAAACAGCTAACAGATTGTATCATTATCTCTGATTTCAAGTTCTGCTACAGAGATATGTATATAAAAATGACATGGTATTGGCATAAAAATAGACAGATGGATCAATGGAACTGAATTGAAGACCCAGACATAAATCCACACACCTATGGTCACCTGATTTTTGACAAAGAAGCCAAAATTACACAATGGAAAAAAAGAAAACATCTTCAACAAATGGTGCTGGTCCAACTGGATGTTGGCATGTAGAAGAAAGCAAAAAATTCAAGTCCAAGTGAGTCACAGACCTCAACATAAATCCAGTTATACTGAACTTGGTAGAAGAGACAGTGAGAAATAATCTTGAATGCATTGGTACAGGAGACAACTTCCTGAACAGAACACCAATAGCACAGGAACTAAGATAGACAATTAATAAATGGTACCTCACGAAATTGAAAAGTTTCTGAAAGGAAATCCAGCTTTTAATCCATGGTGGTCTGATAGGATAAAGGGGGTTATCTCAATTTTCTTGTATCTGTTGAGACTTGCTTTGTGATCGAGTATATAGTCAATTTTGGAGAATGTTCTGTGTGCTGCTGAGAAGAAGTTACATTGTTTTGTGTTTGGGTGAAATGTTCTGTAGATATCTGTTAGGTTCATTTGGTTCATAATGTCTGTTAGCTCCATTATTTCTGTTTAGTTTTTATCTGGATGACCTGTCCATTGGTGAGAGTGGGGTGTTGAAGTCTCTCACTCTTAACATGTGAGGTTCAATGTGTGATTTAAGCTTTAGTAATGTTTCTTTTACAAATGTAGATGCCCTTGAGTTTGGGGCATAGATATTAAGAATTAAAACATCATCTTCGTGTTTTCCTTTGATGCATATGAAGTGTCCTCCATCTCTTTTGATTAATTTTGGTTTGAAGTCTATTTTGTTAGATATTAGAGTAACTATACCAGCTTGCTTCTTGGGTCCATTTGCTTGGAAAATCTTTTTCCAACCCTTTACTCTGAGGTAATGTCTATCTTTGATGTTGAGGTGTTTATTGTATGCAACAGAAGGATGGAACCCATTTTTACACCCATTCTATTACCCTTTTATTGGGGAATTGATTTCATTGATATTGAAAGATATTAATGACCAATGGTCGTTAGTTCCTATTATTTTGTTGTTGGTGGTGGTAGTGGTAGTGTATGTGCGTGTGTCTCCCTTTTTTTGGTTTTGATGGTATGAGATTATTTATTGTGTGTGTCTTCATGGGTGTCGTTAACCTCTTTGGGTTGTAGTTTTTCTTTTAGTACCTTCTGTGGGGCTGGATTTATGAGTAGATGTTGTTTAAATTTGACTTTGTCACAGAATATACTGTTTTCTCCATCTATGGTGATTGAAAGTTTTGCTGGGTATAGTAGTCTGGGCTAGCATTCGTGGTCTCTTAGCATCTGTAAAATGTCTGTCCAGGCCCTTCTGGCTTTTAGAGTGTCTGTTGAGAAGTCAGGTGTAATTCTGATAGGTCTGCCTTTATTTGTTACTTGGCCTTTTTCTCTTGCAGCTTTTAATATTCTTTCTTTGTTCTGTATTTTTAGTGTTTTGATTTTTATGTGGCAAGGGGATTTTCTTTCTTTTCTGTTCCAATCTATTTGACTTTCTGTAAGCTTGTTGTACCTTTGTAGGCATGTCCTTCTTTAGGTAAGGAAATTTTTCTTCTATGATTTTGTTAAAATATTTTCTGTGCTTTTGGGCTGGAATTCTCTTTCTTCTATTCCTATTACTCTTAGATTTGATTTTTTTCATAGTGTCCTAGATTTCCTGGATGTTTTGAGTCAGGAATTATATAGATTTAACATTTTCTTTGATTGATGTATCTATTTCTCCTATCGTATCTTCAACGCCTGAGATTCTCTCATCCATCTCTTGTATTCTGCTGGTGAGGCTTGCATCTGTAGTTCCTGTTCACTTACCTAGATTTTCCATTTCCAGAATTCCCTCTGTTTGTGTTTCCTTTATTACTTCTATTTCCATTTTCAGGTCTTGAACAGTTTTCTTCAACTGTTTTTTTTTTCTTGGCTTTCTTTAAGGGATTTATTAATTTCCTCCAATTTTTTATGTTTTCCTGGCTTTCTTTGAGGGATTTTTTTTTTCATTTCCTCCAATTATTTGTGTTTTCCTGGATTTCTTCATTTCCTCTTTGAGGACCTCTATCATCTTCATAAAGGTGGTTTTGAGATCATTTTCTTGTACTTCAGCTGTGTTGGAATATTAAGGGTTTACTGTAGTAGGATGCCTGGGCTGTGGTGGTAATATATTGCCCTGGCTATTGCGGATTGTGTTCATTCTTATACTGGTGTCTAAGCACCTGGCTGTGCAGTGATTATAGGTCTAGGTGCTGATTTCTGAGTTTGTATTTGTTGGATGGGTGTTTTGTTCCTTGGTTTCTGTTTCCTTTTGGGACTTCTGGTCTTTGTGGCCTGTATTTGTGGCAGCCAGTGTGATCTCTGGTCCAGTAGGGAGTCTCCTTCTGAATTGGGGCCTGGACTTTTGGCAACTAGTGTGGCCTTTGGTCCAGCAGAGGGCTTCCACCCAAGTTGGGGGCTAGGTGGGACACGGTGATGTGGAAGGGATTGGAGACTGGGGATAGTGTGTGTGTGTGTGTGTGTGTGTGTGTGTGTGTGACTGAGAGAGTGGATGAGGTCCGCAGGTGGGCTGCCTATCTGGCGTTCTGGTGGTCAGTGTGGCCTCTGGTTCTGCAGTGAGTCTGCCTGAATTCACCTATCTGTTTTTCTGGCTGGCGTGGTGTGCACCTGAGCTGCAGATATTCACCCCAGGTCCATCCTACTTAGCTTTAAATGTCAACTTGACAAGGCCTGGAGTCACTTGAGAAGGGAGTCTGGACTGAGAGATTACCCAGATCAGCTTATCCTGGAACTATATGTATGGGGGATTGTCTTGATTATTAATTTATGTAGTAAGGTTTAGCCATTTTCTGGGTAGGTGAGTCTAGGCTATGTAAGAGAGCTAGTTATGCATGAGTCAGTGAGAAGTTAGCAAGCAGCATCCTCTATGATTTCTGCTTTAGGTTCCTATTTAAGCCTGCCCTAGTTCTCTCAATGATGGACTGTGACCTTGGAATGTAAGCCAAATAAACCCATTCTTTCCCTAAGTTGCTTTGATTAAGGTTTTTGTCATACAACAGAATGATAATAGAACAATATTACTACAAAGGATGCATCATAAATTAGAAATGTAAAAAAAGATATAGGACTAAGACAAAAGACTAGTGTTTGGGGGGAAAAGTAATGAACTAATATCTCATTCTTAAGAATACCCTATGCAGCTATCTGGAACAATCTAAAGCACTTTCATACTCAAATACTTGTACACATTATGTCAATAGTTCCGATTTCCAAACACTAATCAATGGATGAATGCAAAAATAACTCATAGTACAGGCAATATAATAGAATATTATACAGACATAAAAAATGAAGTATTAATGCCTACTATAATGCAGTGGACCTCAAAAGTGTTATTCTAAGTGTTTATGTGCTTCCTTTCTCTGATATATCCAGAGTGGGTACAAATCCATAGATAGCAGGGTGGTGGCGAGGACTGTAGAAATAAGGAAAAGGGGAGGGGGATGCTTAATGCATTCAAGGTTTCCTTTGGGGTCTGCAAATGTTTGGAATGTACTAAATGATGCTAACTGTTCACTCTAAATCAGTGCTTCTCAACCTTCCCAATGCTGCGACCCTCATGTTGTGGTGACCCCAATCATAAAATTATTCTTGTTACTACTTCATAACATAATTTTGCTACTGTTATGAATTGTAATGTAAATATCTGATATGCAGGATCTCTGATGCATGACTCCCAAAGGGGTCATGACCCACAGGTTGAGAACTGTTGTTCTAAATGCTTAATCTTATGTAATATGAAAAACAAGGTTAAAAGAAAAAGGATAAATAAATGCCAGATAGATAAATATTTAAAAATAAATATAGTTAAACCACTCAGTGCCAGAAAAAGTAAGAGGAGACTTTTTTTTTCTTGTAACATTAAGGTCTGTGAAATGTGTCTAAGCATGACAAGGGTCTCAGAAACTATATTACATACAAAGGTTACCTAGTTCAGAGCACTTGCTCAGTATGAACACAACTTTCAATCTGATGCTTCTTTAAAAATCTACAAAGGAAAAGACCAAAAGATATGCACACACCTATGCATAACTTTTAGAAAGCTATTAGAGAAAAGATGTAGTTTAAATGTATACATGTCAAAGTGGTATTTCAGCGCCTCTTTATAGAACTCAAAACTAAATTAGTGAGAAAACCGTCAGCTTGACTGAGGCAGCAGAGCAGCAGCATGAAGGGACTGAAGGACCAGGGTGTGCAGTCTGCTCTCTAGGACATTTTGTCCTCCCTCGCCCAGCAAGTAGGTCCGCACTTTCCTGCCTTCAACTACGCTGTAAAAATTCACTCACCTCCCCCATGGCTAATCAGACTCTTCCAGAAGACTATGTCAGCCTTCTCTCAGTCTGTCTCTCTCTCTTCCCCCAACTACCAACCCCGGCTCCTCTCTCCTGCCTCTATAAAACAGGGTCTCATGAGGTAATGCAGGCTTACTTTCCACACTCAGTCCTCCTCAAGATACTTCAGGCCCAGACTACAGGCGGACTGCACATACCCAGTTTCAACTAGACTGAAGCACTATTTGGTTTTGATTTTCTTTTTGTAATTTTACAATTCTCATTTTCAGGTGTTGTGTCCAGTAGTATTCTTTTTCTCTCTGCCTCTCTCTGCTTCACCCCCCTTCCCTACTTCCCTTCCTTTCTATAATATATAATAGGTTAAAAACCACATAGGACAAGTATATAAATAGCAAGATCGAAGGCTTAAACCAATGATATTGGTAGTTATATTAAATACAAATTATCTAAACCAGAAGAGGACAAACTATGGAAAACCATCTAATTTTACATGAAGTTTTATTGAACTGTAGTCATACCCATTCATCTACATCTACGTCTACCCTCTTACTAGAAAGGCAGAACTAAATAGCTTTGCCAGAGCCTGTATATCCACAAAGCTGAATATTTTCATTATCTGGTCCTTTTCAGAAAATGTTTACTAGAAGCCCCAAATATATATCCAGAGATTATAGTTTTAAAAGATAGACTGTTAGATACAGTAGTAAATCAACACCAAGATACATGTAATATATAAAAGGCCTAACTTAAATTGAACTTATCATTAGTATGTGTGTGAGCATGTGATTGCCAGCACATGTGTGCCATGACATATGGTGGTGGGGGGAGTGCGGTCACAGGGCAACTTTTAGGAGATGGTTCTCTCTTTACATTGTGGGGTCCAGAGACGGAACTCAAGCTGTCAGGCTCACATGGCAAGTGCTGTTGTATACTGAACCATCTCACCAACCAGCCACATTTTAAAGTTTTTAATCATTTTAATTTAGTGGTGTGTGTGAAAGAGAGAGTGTGTGTAAGCACAAGAGCTATGGAAAAGCATATTTCTAAATATAGAGGTGCCTACATATAGAAAATGATGGGAAAAAAGATTTACCACATGACTTGAAAGTTTAAAGGGAATGGTGTGGTAGACAGATTCAAGTCTGGAGATGGGGCAGGAAGATGGGAGAGAGGAGAGAGTATGCGGGGAACAACCAAAACTAAGTTTGTTTGAAAATACCGTGAGGAAGCATCTTAATCTAATTTGTATACTCATTTTAAATAATAAAATAATGCCTGCTCAAATCATGAACCCATCCTGAGATCAGAGATGACATGCTACACTTAGCAGCTGATCCACATCTATCCAATTGCATGCATGAAACCAGAGACCACAAGTCACCTAGCAAAGCCAGGTTCACCTCAGCTATTTCATCCACTAATTAGCCCCAATTGTCTCTATAAATGAACTTCATGTGTCCCTTAGCTTAAGCACGAGCAGCTACGCAGAGGGACCACCAGACCACTCACTTAGCTCAGCATAACTGTGTGAGAAACATATTCTAAAAGGTAGGAACACATCTCATTTCCAGGCATCAGGCCAGAGCCAGATCAGGAGTAGGATCCAGAGCAAACTCAGACACTAGTCCAGAGCAGTCCTCAGAAATAGAGATGCAGGAACAACACTGCCTTTGGCAGAGGAATTGCCAACAGCAAGGCTGTCTTCTAGGAATCAAGAAAGAAACACGAGAGGCACCTGATAGTAGAACACAGTCACCAGGGAATTTATTCCTAGGTAGTGTCTATTATTTCAGTCAGTATTCATCTCAGGGGAGGACTGGGGGTTGAGCAGGAAATGACACCCCAACCACACTACGATTCTAGGACACTGCAAACACTCCCAGTGAAAGAAAGGTGACCAATACCAACCAAACAAGTAAACAAACTCCACAAATCCAACTCCTGATATGCAAATCACAACACAAGTACACAAATAATATGAAAAACAAAGATAACTTGTCTCCTCCAAAAACTATCAATCCAGATAGTGGCCCCAAATGAGAAACACTTACAAAAATTCCAGAAAAAAATTCAAAAGAATGACTATAAACATGCTCAAAGAAATGAATGAGAATATGAGTAAACAGTTGAATGAAGAAAGAAAGCTGACATACAACATGAAAATGGAAGGTAAAATACAGATGAAAAACCAAATTGAAATGTTAGAGATGAAAAAAATCAGTGAATCAAATAAAGAGTTCGGTTGAAAGCCTCACCAATAAAGAGAACAGAACACGGGAAAACAGGCTAGCAGAGCTGCTGACAAAGTGGAGGAATGGGTCCATTCAGTCAAGAGCATGGATACTTGTAAAAAACGTATGAATGGAAAGTGCAAAGATCTTTGGGATATTATAAAAACACCAAATCTTTGAAGTAGGGATATGGAAGGAGAAGAACTACATATCAAAGACATGGAAATATTTTCAACACAATCATAGCAGAATATTTCCCACATCTAGGAAAAAAGAAGTCCATCTAGGTATAAGAAGCATGCAGAAGACCAAATAGCTCCAGAAAAGAAACTCCTCACTCCATGCCATAGTCAAACACTAAATACCTAGAAAAACGAAAGTGTATTGAAAGCTGCAAGAGAGAAACACCAAGGTACATATAAATAAAGGCCTAGCAAAACAGCTGAGTGTTTAGTGGAAGCTTTGAAAAATAAGAAGGGCTTGGAATTATGTATTTCAAATTTGGAAAGATTACAGCTGTTAGCCGGGCGGTGGTGGCGCACGCCTTTAATCCCAGCACTCGGGAGGCAGAGCCAGGCGGATCTCTGTGAGTTCGAGGCCAGCCTGGTCTCCAAAGCGAGTTCCAGGAAAGGCGCAAAGCTACACAGAGAAACCCTGTCTCGAAAAACCAAAAAAAAAAAAAAAAAAAAAGATTACAGCTGTTAAACCAGATTGTGCTACTTGGCAAAACTATATGTCATGCTGTGGGGAGAAAGAAACATTCCATGATAAAAACAGGCTACAGGAGTTTATGACCACTAAACTACCCAACAGAAGATACTGGAAGTAATTCTTCAGACTGAAAAGAATGAGAAGCATATCAAAGAGGCTAAGGGGTGCAGGACTAAATGGTGCTAGAACAGCAGTTAAGCAAATGAGGAATAGGAAAAGACCAAACATACAACATCAACAGAATGACAGTAATTAATATACATCTTTCAATAACAGTCTTAATTTCCCAATCAAAAGACAAAACAAGCTCTTTTTGTGGTAGGTGATGCTTAATGCAGAGACTTACACAGCACTTATCAAAGTTCTGAGAATGAGTTTGTTGGCAAGCTCAGTCCTAAATGCAGGCGTCTATCTCTATCACTCCCTCCAAGGCCCAGAGAGCACCAGAAGAGAGGAAGCAGAAGGAATGTGAGAGCTGGAGGATGGGAGGAGAGCCATGAAATTGTCTTCTGGATATGGCATGGCTATTGCAATCAAGAACACACAGCATCTCTGACTACCTGCTCTAGACCTGTACAAGACTGAACCCTTCAACACTGATTCATGGATGGAAAGATGCTCATGAGACCTCACTTTCCTGAAGTGTTATTGCAGTTAATGGTGCTGGCTGAGGGACTGCCACAGTCTTCAGTGGTTAGTAAGCACTGATTACCAGTTTCACTCTACTTGAAGTTCTGTTGTTTTCTAGATTATTTCTTTTTAAGTGGAATGATTATTGTTCAGTTAACACGTCCTCATGTTTCTAATGTATACTTATATTTTTCTAACAAGTATATATTTGAGTTTCTTGCTTAGTAATTTATCTGCTGTGGTAGTTTGAATGAGAATGCCCCATAGGTGCATATATTGGAACATTTATCACAATTTTGAGACTGTTTGAGAAGGGTTAGGAGTGTATCCTTGTTGAATAAGTATGTACTTGTTGAGAAGTGTGACATTGGAGGGGACTTTGAGGTTTCAAAAGCCCATACCAGGCCAAGGCTCTTTCTTTGTCTATTGCCTTTGGATCAGGATGTAAAGCTCTCAGTTAATGATCCAGCGCCATGCCAGCCTACCACCACACTCCCCACAAATATGGTCACAGATTAACCCTCTGAAACTGTAAACAATCTCACAATTAAATTTTTCTTTTATAAAAAAAAAAGACAAAACAAAAGATTGGATTTAAAAAAAGGAACCATCTATTTTGTGCCTGTAAGAAACACAGCCACCATCAAAGACAGATACTAGTTAGGGTGAAAGAATGGAAAAAATATTGCAAACAGATTAAAATTAGGAAATAGCAGGTATCATTATTCTAATCTGATGGAATCAACCTCAAACCAAAAGTAATCTAAAGAGAATAAGAAGATCCCTTCATTCCGACTGCATCAGTTACTTGTCTTGGTGTGGTCATAAAGTATCTGGTAGGAAGTAAATTTAAAGGAGGGTTTATCTTGGCTCACAGTTCTAGTGAACAGTGAATCATGAAAGAGAAACCATGTGGTAGGATCATGAGATGCCTGGAAACACAGCATCCTCAGTTAGGAACCAGACATGACTGAGGGTACATGACTGCTCAGCTGGCTTTCTTTTTTACTCAGCCAAGGATTCCAGCCCATGCAATGGTACTGCCCACATTTACAGTAGTTCTTCCCATCTCAATTAATCTAATCAAGATAATCCCTCATGGGGCTTGCTAGAGGCTAATCTAAGGAAGATAGTCATTCATGAGTGTGTCCAGTGGCTTGTCTCCTAGATGGTTATAGATTCTGTCAAACTAATCAATAAAACATCACAGGGATCAATCCAATAAGAAGACATTACAATTCTAAACATATATAAATTGAACATAGGTAAACTTAATTTCATGAAACACAAACTACTAGATGTAAGGACACAAGTTAATCCAGTCACCATAGTAATGCAACGACTTTTATATCCCACTCTCACCAACTGATAGACCATCTCAGTGCCACCAGATAGAGAAATATTAGGACTAAATGACATCTTAAATAAAATAATCTCAACAAACATCTGTAGATATTCCATTCAAAAACTGTATAATATACTTTCTTCTCAGCAGCCCACAGAACTTTCTCTAAAATAGATCATATATTACACACAAAATAGTTGTAGTAAATATAGAACACTTGAAATAATTCACCAAGTGCGTAATTCATTTTATTCTATTTGATCACAGGGATTAAGGCTACAAGTCAACAGTAAGAATTATGGAACAAACACAAACTTATAGCGATTAAACAACACACTATTGAGCAATGAATGAATTGAAAAATCAAGAAGGAAACAGCAACAAAAATATCTCTGGAATCAAATGATAATGAAGACACAATATACCAAAACCTTTGGGATACAATGAAAATAGTACAAAGAGGGAAGCTTGGAGTTCTAAGTGTCTACACTAAGAAATCAGAGAGATCTCAAATAAAAAAAAAAACTTTATAATACACCTTTGGATCTTGGAAAAGTGAGAACAAGCCAAACTCCAAATCAGTAGATTGAAAGACATAATTAATAGAAGGGCAGAAATGAATGAAGTAGATTCTTGCAACAACTACTTAAACAAGAAGGCAGAGAATACAAATACAGAAGAATGGACAAAGCTACTCAACTGTTGTAATCTAGTTGACTAAATTTATGGAATACTAAACTCAGTAACACTACAGCGTACACTCTGCTCAAGTACACATGTGATGAGCCACAAAAACACCTCAATGATAAATAGCCACACACACACACACACACACACACACACACAATCCACCTTGAAAAATATCTAGGACATGCTGTCTATCTATATAGGACTAAACTAAAAATCAGTAATGAAACATATCTGGAAAGGCTGTAGATATTTAGAAAATGAGTAATTTCTGTATAAAGATAAGGAACATTTAAAAACAAGTGATAATGACAATATGGCATTTAAAACAATGACAACATGAAATTTAAAGTGAAAAACATTAATTTTATAATAGAAAAACAACAATCTACATTTTTATACTGAGAAGCTACAGAAAATAACAAATTAAAACAAAGTCACTAAAAATGTCATTAATAAATAGAAGAGTAAGAATGGTGGTCATGGAAAATAGACAAAAAGCCATAATCTTGATCTTTGAAAAGATCAATAAAATGAATAACCCTTCACTAGAGTAATTAAGAAAAAGAAATAAAAGATACAAGTTAGTAGTCTGGAGAATGAAAAGAATGATGCCTATATGTTTACAGACATCTAAAGAATAATACAGCAGTATTATATATAATATTATGTCAATAAGTTGGAAAATTTTGTAATTACAGAACACATTTCTCAATAAAAACTTCCCATAAAGAAAACTGAAGCCCAACGAGTTTTACAGTTAAAGTCTATCCAACATTAAAACATAATATTCATTTCCCCCAGGTTCATTGAGAAAATAGACAGGAAAGAAGTGTTTCTCAACTCATTTTATAGAGTCAGCTTTATATCAATAGAGGTATCACAAGAAAACACAAGAGACTAATATTCCTTGTGAACATGGGTTTAAATATCCTCAAAAATATTAGAAAATCAGTTCTATTGATATAATTAGGATAATACATTATGATAAAGTGATATTTTTATTCCAAGAATACTAGATAGATTTAAAATCCAAAATCAACCAATGTCTTTATTACATTAATAGTGGATAAACCCTATACAAACATATCAATAGATTCAGAGAACTTCAATACCCATAGATGACTAAAATCTTCAGAACAAAGCACCCTTAACTTGATAAAGGCCATCTACATAAACTTCTAGCTAACATTATATTTAAAAATGGTTAAAAACTGAACATTTTCTCTTAAGATTGGAATAATAAAGGGATATTGGGCATCCTCATTTCTATGTAGCTTTGTACCACATGGAAAATATTAATAGTAATAAAGATTGTAAATAAAAAGGGAAACTGTCTTTGTTCAAGGTTGACATGTAAAAAACAACAACAACAAAACCATAAAAAACTCAGAACACAATTTAATAAATGCTCTACAGCAAATAATTGTAATTAGGTCTCAAAATAGAAGGAGTGTATACAAAAAAACTTAGTCGGGGGCTGGAAAGATACAGCTAAGGGCTAATGCCACTCTTACAGAGAACCTAAGCTCACTCCCTAGCATCTGTGTATGCTGGCTCACAACTGTCTGTAACTCTAGCTTCAGAGGAACTGAAGCTACTCACATGCACGTACCCACACACAGATACATGCACATACATATAACTAAAAATAATAAAAATTTATCTTAAAAATGAGTTACATAATGATAATAATTTAAATTGGAAAATAAAATTGAAAATATGAGTATCATTTATAACATCATTGCAAAGAAGAAAATCAAGAGGTGGAATGTAGCTCACTGGTAGAGTGCTTGTCTAGCATGTACAAGGCCCTAGATTTGATTCTACCTCTGATCTCTCAGAAGAGAATAGTAATAAATGTCATAAAACATGTGCAAAACCTATGCACTAAAATATCAAAGAAAGCAATCTAAAGAAGACTAAAATAAACAGAGGTGTATCTCACAGGTACTGATAAAATATATTTAAGATATTAACTCTATACAACTTAAGTAGAAAACAAAATAATTTTGAAAAAGTAGCACATATTTGAGATTTAATGCCTGTGACTTTCAGTCCTGACTGAAAGTTTCCTCTATCCTCTATCATACCTTTGGTTTAAGGATAGACACACAGATCAAAAGTCAGGAAGAGAAATAGCCAACAACAGACCTGTGTGTTCAGTTGACATCTAACAAAGGCAGCACCATAATCCAACAGGGGAGATGGCATGCTTTCCAACACATGGTGCTACAGAAGTTCAATATCTATATGGGGAAGATGCATCTCAAGCCTTCCTTTACCTCTTCTATACAAACTAATTGGAATGGGCTATGTGTTTCCTGTAAAAGTGAAACTATTCTTTGTTTTGTTCTTGCTTTTTGGTGATGGGGAATCAGCTGAGGGCCCTGTGCATGGTAAGCATCCATTCTACCTCTGAGCTACATCCATCACTTCTTGTTCAGACTACAGCAGCATATACTACAACCACTTCTTGAAGAATATTGAAGAGAATGTTTACAACCTTACAAAACACAACTCTAAGATAGGACATGAATGGAAATCATAAGAGTTTAATAAATTAGCTCTCATCAAAAATTAAAATATATTACCTAAAAACAATAAGCAAAACACACACTAGGAGAAAATATTCATACAACATATGGAGAAATCTGAAAGATTTCTATCCAGAGTATATGCAGAACACCTAATTCAAGAACATTTTTACCCGAGGTAAGAGGATCACAAATTCAATCCAGCTCAGACTACACAGCAATGTTCATATTAACCTGGGCTACATAGCAAGACCCTGCCGCGCCCCCCAACAAAACAAACAAAAACAAAGGGTAAAAACAGCTAACATATTTGTTAGATACTTCATGGAAGAAGGTATCCAGCCTGGCGTGATGGTTCATGCCTTTAATCTCAGCACCTGGGAGGCAGAAGCAGGTGGGTCTCCGAGTTCTAGGCCAGCCTGGTCTACATAGTGAGTTATGAACAGCTAGGACTACAGGGTGAGACCTCCCAAAACAAAGCGAAACAAATGATTTCCATATGGGTAAAGACTATCTCATTGAGTATTGATAGGACCATGAAGAACTGGAATTCTTTGGAATGACATGAATCCATTTTAGAATACAAGCATATATTTCTCTTTTTTTCCCTCTGAGTATATTAGTGTAAAACTGAAAAGTTGAGGAATTTAAGGTTTACAATGTGATGACCTGACATACACTGTGAAATAACCACTGCCTAGTTAGTATTTTTGAGTGTGGTGAGATGACTGTGTGTTCTCTTAGGAAATTTCAAGCATACAATTGTTGTGTAGAAGTTTCCTGAAATTAAAACTTTCCAGAAGGAAACTTCTCACAACAGGATGTTTACAGGAAGGTAAAGCAATAGGATGTTCTAAGGGGAGAGAAGTACTCTGAGAAGCTCCTTAAATCAGGAAGTAAACACCCAGTAGCTTCAGAAGTCCCTGGAACTGAGCAGTCCTCCTTCCTCAAGTCCACATAAACTGTAAAGCCTACTGAGTCACTCTCAGATGAGCCAGGGCATAAAGAAGACTCAGGCTAGCTGCCTGGAAGCAGCAGAGACCAGCCAATCATCCTGAAAATAGCAGAGACTTACCAAACTTCCTAGAAGAAATAAAGACCAACGGAGCCACTGGGAAAGGACACTGTCCAAGCTATTGAGCTGCCTGCAGGCTGTACAGTGTGCTCGGGTTCCCAGCTTTTGTGAACTGCCATCCATGCTGGGATGGGCTAACCCCTATTCCTAGAAGTAACCTTGATGAAACTGGTCACCAAGTTGGGCCTGTCTTCTGTTTCCTACCTGTAGAGTGGATGTTTGTTCACACCTCCCCAGGAACAGTGTCATACAACAACAGTACATTCTTATTAGACACAGTATGTTAATAGTTCCAGGATTTATTCATCATATAACTGACTTTATACTTGTTGACCATCATACTCCATCTCTCCATCTGTTACTCTCCTTCCAAGACCATAATCAGCCACATTTTCAATGAGATTTTTAGAGCATACATAAAAATGATGTCATGCGCTATCTATGTCTATGTCTGGTTTATGTCATTTTGCAAAATGTCTTTTGGGTTTGTTCATGTCACAGCAGGATTTCCTTGCTTTATTGTTCTTTTTTCCAATTCTTAAAATTAAAATATAATTATATAATTCCCCCCACACTTCCTTCCAACCCCTCCCATGTCCCCCACTTCCTCTCAAATTCATAGACTCTTATTATTTAAATATTATTATTGTTACATATATATATATATACATATATATGTATACATAAATAAATATATAAATGCAACTGACTAAGTCTGTTTAGTGTTGCTTTATGTACATATTTTAGGGCTGACCACTTGGGATTGGTGATCATTTAGTGTACCCATCTATGGGAAAGATGAATTCTCACTCCCTTAGCAGCTTTTAATTGCTTGTAGCACTCAATCTAAGAGTAAGGCCTTGGGTAATTTCTTCCACCTATGTCGGCATGTCATTGTTCAGGTCTTGCTTAAGCAGCCATATTGTTCTTTTTCACTTTTAATTATGTGTATATGTGTGTTACGTATGGTCTGTGAATGGAGTGCAGTACCCCCAGACCCAAGAAGAAGGTGTCCAATCCCATGGAACTGGAGATGCAGGTAGCAGTTAGCTGCCCAACCCAGGTGCTGAGACCTGAGCCTTAAAAATAAAACAAATGGAGATAGCTCAAGTGTTAAAAGCATGTACTGCTTTTGCAGAGGACCGGGGTTCAGATCTCAGGCTGTTGTGGATAATTCTGTAATGAACATGGAGTTTAGTTATATCTTTGAGATAATGACATGTACCTGTGCGCGCGCATGCGCGCGCGCGCGCACACACACACACACACACACACACACACACACACACACAAAGAAGCTTTATTTGTAATAGTAAAAGACGATAAATACGTCTCAAATATCCATCAACAATTGAACAAATATATTAACATTACAAAATTGTATTACTATAACATGCATATAAACACTAGTATACCATACATATATGAAAAATAAAAATTCAATTAAAATTAGATCAATGTTTGTCTGAGACCAAGGTTGGGACTAATAGAATTATCCTCTAAAGAGGAGTGAAAGGAATTTAACTGCAAAAAGGAATAAATTTTAGAACCATGGAAATGTTTTCTACTTTGGTTATAGCATTTATATGATCATTAATAATATTCAAATGATATAGTTATCATTATGTATTCTACTCTATGCAAGCTATACTTCAATAATATTGAGGTAAAATCAAATAACACAGTGAAGTGTAAGCTTGAATGTATATGGATGTATCTTGAAACATCTTTTTTTCAGTATTAGATCTTTCACATCATTCATTAAAAACAATCTAGCAAAATAACTTACCAATGTAATTTTTTGACATGGAAACTTCTCGTACTTCAATATGAACAGAACCTCTTGGTATCTGCACCACTTCCATATATCCTGGAATACACAAGATGGCCCACAATAAGCAGCCAACTAAAAATGAGTGCTTAGTAGCCAGCTAATATTTGCAATGAGGTTTATTCCTTCATTTCTTCTTTGACTTTGTACTTCATAATTGCAAAATAAGAACAAATTTCCAGTGGGTCTATGAAGAGAAAAATGTTTGACTAGGGGATGGGAGGGAGCTTGAGATAGACTATGACCATGTAGTCCTTGGCTGACCTGGAACTCACTATGTAGACCAGGCTGGCCATGAACTCATAGACATCTGCCTGCATCTGCCTACTTTTTTTTCCCTACAATCATCTCAAGATATTTTACAACCTTAACATGTGTAGTATTGTTCCACCTTTCTTTTCTCAACATGCTCTCCTCACACCAGTGCTCTGTGGGTTATCACAGTTTAAAGAAACATGGCAAATTGGAAGTGGCAGTGTCACCTACAGTCATAGCTTCGCAATGAGGCTGAGAGAACAGGATCACTAATGCCTGGGAATTCAAAGCCAGATAGGATAATTTAAGTGAGATCCTATGTTAAAGAAAAATGTAGGGCTGGAGGTGTAGCTAGCTCAGTGCTAGAACATTTGCCTAGCATGGTCAAAAGCTTATTTTCAGTCCTCAACAAACCCTCCTCACAGAAAGGCTAACTGAAGTAAAATAACATTCTTTAAAATATCTTCATGAAACCACATTTAACATGTAAGAGACTGAAAGGACCACTGTCTGGGGAAAAGACACTGCTGGCCTACATCACGGAAGTTTTCAGTAGGTAGGAAAGGAAAAGCAAGAGTCTTTACTACTGCAGGTCACCAGAGGAAGAGTTCTCTCCATACTCACCTCCTCTGGGCAATGAGTCATTGAAGAACCCTTCAATGGCATCACAGGTACTTCCGTCCCCACCACAGACTCGGCACCTATCTTCCCTAGCATCAGATCCCAAAATATTATCACAACCTACATGCTGAAAACAGAGAATATTCAGTGTGTCAAAAAGGGAAATTCTTGGAACCATAACTAATCAAATACATAGAACTTAGTTATTTACTTGTATTTCCAGTAAAGGAAATCAAAATATGAAATATTTTCCCATTTAATGTCATTCTCTAGTAAGTACAGCTAATATTTCTAAATACCTAAACAAAAAAGAAAATTGATTTCCTAGATACATGACTATTTCTAACCTAGATTTCTCTTTGATTAATAGATATCATGTTCTAATCTTTAAAATGTTATAATTTATTAGTAATGGACTCCTTCACCTCTAGTCTAGAAATTAAAGAACTAGGAAAGATGATTTATGGTCCTCTATAGGACTACAACAGAGGGTCCCACTGAGCTCATCCTCTGCATGGATATAATAGAGGGTCCCATGAGCTCATCCTCTGCAGGGATGTAATAAAGGGTCCCACTGAGTTCATCCTCTGCAGGGTTATCATAGAGGGTCCCATGAGCTTATCCTCTGCAGGGATATAATGGAGGGTCCCACTGAATCCTACTGTCTGTCCTTCCTAAACCATGGCTTCTTTCAGGCAATTGGTAGTGCTAGATGCTAATTATGAAGTTAATACTGAGTAAGTTTTTAAAAAATGAATACATGTTTCTTGTTTGGGAATCAAATTGGCATAAATACAAAGGAGATGTAAACATGCAATTTAAGAAGCTAAGATTTCACCTTTTAATTTTGTGTTTCATTACAAAAATAAGGATTTTTAACGTATATGGCATATATTTTGGTACCTGAATTTGTATATCTGTAATTTAGCCATTGATATAAAATACAATTTTTAAATAAAACTGTAATTATATCTTATCTAAAAAAAACTGTTATAAAATATATTTTACTTTAAGAAGATAAGGTATCTATACAAATATACACAAGTATACACAAATCTCTCTTTTTCTCTTTACATGCACACATACACACTTATACAAACACAAAGCACGTACACAGACACGCACACAGACAGACAGACAGACAGACACACACACACACACACATTAACTGGATCATCGGATCTAGAGGCAAGTTATCAAAAGGAACTTGGAGATTTTGAAGCTAAGCAAAACACTGGTTTTGAGCTCCTTTTTCTCAGTTTGCATCACTTAGCAATGTGCTTCTCTTCAGAGTAAAACAAGCAAAACAAGTCATGAGAACAGTGGTTTTGTGGCTTTTCTTATTATGATAAGATCCATGAATTTGATCCTATCCTTTCCAAGTCATCTGGTTAATGCTAAAGTAAATGCTTTAATAAGACTGACTGTGTAATGAAAACCATCATAATGCCTCAAACAGAGATAAAGTAGGTGGAACATAGCTATTTCACACTTTGAGAAAAAAAAATTACACTATGAAATATATAAAGTCTTCCAGTAAGAACATATGGTAGCCACATGAAGAGTTGAATTCCTATTCCCTCTCTTTTTCTATTATTTTACATATAAGCCAAACAGGAGGATAATGTAAATGAAAGACAAAAAATGTATACCCTTGGCAATTATTATAAATATAATTAAAATTTCAGAGGAAATCACCTTTTGCATGGTTTTGTAATATAGATGGGTCATTCTGATGTGTGTGTGTGTGTGTGTGTGTGTGTGTGTGTGTGTGTTTAAAAAAAATGAACATAGAAATCAACACAAGTAACTATCTGAGAAAAAGACAAAGTTCTTAAAGACCCCAGTCAAGATAAGTCAAATCTGAGGCACCTTGCATTCTCCATTGATACAGATATCCAGGGAGTCAGCATTGCACTGGGTTCCATCTATGACTGCAGGGGCCCGCTCAGTGTAGAAATTGTAACCTTCAGCCAGGCAGTTTAAAGCGCAAGGTTTTACCCCACCTAGACAAATAAAACATAAGTGAAAAAAGTAGAGTGGTTCTCCTAAGAAAGAGGGATTCAATGTTTTTGTTTATTTTATTTATTTATTTATTTATTTATTTTTGGTTTTTCAAGACAGGGTTTCTCTGTGTAACAACCCTGGCTGTCCTGGAACTCGTTTTGTAGACCAAGTTGGCCTTGAACTTACAGAGATCTACCTGCCTCCTGAGTGCTGGGATCAAAGGCATGTGCCATCACACCTGGCTTCAATGTTATTCTTATCAAATTGACAATTCACATATACACCATCCCAGAGTGTACACTTCAGTGTATAGACTTCTATCCTTTTAAAAACTTTGTGTTTATTTTTATTGCATCCATAACGGAATGGAAAGGAGTACCTGCTGAGCAGCCTTGTGCTTGAAGCCTTTCAAGAGCATCCACTACATATTACAATTGATCTTGGGTCAAGTGAATCATAGTGGAAGTCACCGAACAGTTCTTGTTAAAGTATAAAAGGGAGGTGTTTTAAAAATGAGCTAAGGAAACACAATTTTAGGAGATATGAACAATAACTTTTAGAACAAATAAGAATTCTGTTATATACTCTGTTAAATCCCATACAAAAACTGTGCTGTGTCGATCAACCAGGAATACACACTATTAAAATAAAACTAAATCTGTCCATGTCTGAAAAACATCATACTCAAAGGGGCTGGAGAATAGTTTCATATGAGATCAGCAAATCAATGATAGAGTTAACAATGGCATTATGTTTATGCAATTTTTATTAGATTAATAAAAGAAGACAATGTGAAATATAATATTTTAGTTATTGAAATAATATATAGTATGTTTTATGAAAAACATAATAATGGCCATTTTAATGTCTTAGAAATGAGTGTATGTTTATGTGTGCTTGTGTGTGGATGCACATGTGCCACAGTGTGTGTATGTGTGTGTGTGTAGGTCAGAGGACAACCCATGGGAGTCATTTCTCTCTTTTTACCATGTGGGTCCCAGGAATCAATCTCAGGTCATCTGGCTTGGCAATTGAGTTATCTTGATGACACAGACATGTTTATTTTTATGGTTAATGTGTTAAACAAAAATCAGCAATCCATGTATCATGATTTTATAGAAAAAACAGATATAAATGTAGTCTTACTGGAATGGAAAGAGCACATGTATAAACTATATAAATAAGTGATTACTGATTAAGTTTATGAGTTAAAGTATTTTCTTTATAGCTTTATTTCATAAGGTTAAAAAAAACTGGTTTTATTCTAGTTAGGCTGACAAAAATTCTCTTTGAAGTAACAACGTAAAATTATATGTCTGGATTTCAATAAAGTTCTTAGAAACAAGGTTTCCAAAGGGTGAAAGTAGGTAAAAGAAGAAAGCCAAGTGCATGCTGGGTTCAATAACAAATTAGAGCACATCCCCTAATGAGGTCACTGTTATGATAAGGATGTCCCAATGTTGTTAGATTTTTATTAAAGCCAAGATGAAAGCACAGATTCTATTCCATTTAAACGCTTCTGGTTTTTTGAAGGCTGACAAACTGCTCTCTATAGGATGGTTGGTACCTGAAGATGATAGAGAAACAGCAGCTTCTGGATTGTGCAATGGATGAGAACAGTCAGGGAAAAAAAGAAGAGATAATCTCTGTCTCAAAGATAGAATAATTGGAAGAGCACTGGAAATCACAGAGGGAGGCTAAGTCAGCTGAAAGTGAGAAGAAACAGATGGGCAATGTGGGGTGGGGCTGGAGGTGGGGAATAGCAAGCCACCCTATCCTAAGGAGGAAAAGCAGAGGCAGAAACCTCAAACCAAGGTGGTTTGTTTTCTTCTCTATTAGCCATATTGGGGATTACTCACTAAAATTAACACCAAATAAACCCAGAGCTATCCAAACCGATGGGCAAACTGCAACATGGGAGCTGAAGAAACATGAGCAAGCACGGTGACATGACAGTTCTAGGAGATCACAAGCTCTCAATTACTAAACCTAAAGGCTCTGAAATACAGAAAGGCCAATTGAAAAAAGTCAAAAACACTTCCAAAAGTAATAAATGACTTCAAGAAAACAAGCAGGCAGAAGAGTAAAGAAAATCAATTCAAGATGTAAGACTGTTAGCAGTACAGAAGAGACATCCACAACATGGATGAGAAACACAAGAAGGGAACTGAGATTACGAAAGAAAAAAAAAAAAGTCAAACAAATGCTAGAAATGAAAAGTCATCAACTAAATCACATAGTGGAAAGCATCACCAGTAGACTAGACCAAGAGAAGAAAGAATATCAGAGGTGGAAGGCAAGGCTGAGGCAATGCAATACTCCAACAGCAAGAAAGGAAAGAAGGAAGGGAGGGAGGGAGGGAGGAGGGAGGGAGGGAGGGAGGGAGGGAGGGAGGGAGGGAGGAAGGAAGGAAGGAAGGAAGGAAGGAAGGAGAAAGCAGTATGTCTATTGCATTTGAAATGTCTATTGCATCTGAAACTGTGGCAAATGATTAAGGGGCCAAACAAAGAATGGATGTGGTTAAGGAGCCAAGATAAAAGCTTAAGTCACAGAAAAGCTAGTCAATGTAGTGGTATCTAAAATTTCCTCAGATCTGGGGAAAGAAATGAACATTCACAATCAAGAGTGACTTGGAACACTAGATATGCATGACCAAGGAAGAGTCTCTTCACAACACATTATAGTCAAGATGCTAAAATTATTCAGTAAACTATTAAAAATTATAATAAAAAAGCCAACTCAATTGAAAAGGCAAAAGCATCCAAATAAACAATATCAGACATCTCAGCAGCAACCTGAAAAGCCAGGAAAATTTCAAGCTCTGATATTAATCATCAACCAAAATTACTAATTCTAGCAAGTTGTCTTATAATATCAGTATGGAATGAAGATATTTCAGGACAGGCAAAAAATTAAGGCATTTATTACCATCAGGTCTGCAAAAAAATAATCAAAAGAAGCATGATGCTCAGAGGATGAAAAAAGATCGCTGTAATCATGAGGAAAGTATAAATTTAATGAGAGAAATAGATTAACAAAGGAGAACTAAGAGGAAGTTAACCATGCAACACTGAGGAAGCCAGCAACCCCCCAATACACATAGGGAACCAAAAAAAAAAACCCAATAATCAAATTTAGAAAAAAGTCAACAAAATTATAGGAATTGCTACCCCCTCCTAAAAATAATAATCATAATTCTCCAAATAAAATATGAAGATTAGCATATTGGATCAAGTCTATAATGACCTCATAGAATGCAGGTAGAAGAGCAGGGGTTGACTGGCGATGGAGACAGAAGGGCAGGCAGAAGAGGGAGCATGGAGAGGGACGACTAACAATAATTACCTTAGAAAACTCCATAGGGAGTGCACTACTGAAAACCTTTCTAAAACATACACATATTCATACACACAAGAAACTTAGAGGAGTTATGCTATAGTGAGAAGACAGTGTCTCCCCCAGCCACCAAAGGCCATCGAATGAAAAGCCCAGTGCTAGGTATGGGTTACTCATTTTTTAGTTGTTGGTCAATGAGGTCCCATAGACGCTCCAGAAAGCATTATAGGCTATTGCTGTTGCTCTTGGTTACCCTATAGAATTTGATGGCAATATTCTATACTGAAAACACCGTAGAGCAGGGAGAAATCTAGCTATTACTGACCTGGAGGCTTCATTTCTATTGACCTGCTTTCATGTTAGAAAGTGTTGTGCATGCTACAAGGGAATAAAAATAAAAAAGTCTTTCTAGGGATGAACCCTGCAAGCTACAATAAGACTGGCTTAGTAAGACATGCTCATTGATGCAATATGAATATTATGAGAATGAGCAAACTATTTTCTGATTGGACTTAAAGCCTGCACTGAAAGATGGAACCCATGCCTGGAACTGTTGTTAACAGGGCCCCGAGTCTGTTGCTGGCTAGGCCACAGGTCCCAGTGGAGAACCCAGTATTATTTAGCTAAATAGACTCAGTAATAAACTGCCTTGTATGTTCTTATCTTTACACTCAGAGATTAGTGTCTGTCAACCCTCATCAGACAAGCTTCTTTGTGCAGTAGATGGTGATCAATACAGAGATCCACATTTGTTGAAGTGTGAAAAATAAAAGACTGTACTCACATCCATTTTATACCCCTCCCCCAAAGGTTTGGGGATCATTTTGGAAGAGGGAGTGGAAAGATTTTAAGAGCTAGAGTTAGTGGACATCTACAGCAAAAACTTTTCCTGTATAATGGCTGCACAAAAACACAAGAAGCTGTGACTGTTTGCATACGACCTGCAGCATGGGTTTGGGAAGGTCTCATGAAGTTCTGTCCCTGGCTGTGATAGAGCTACTGGCAATTGATGGCTGATGGGGAAGAGCAAGTCCTTTTTCTTCAGGTGGCCGGCTACACCCCAACAGATGGTCCCACACTCACACACATACAGGCAGCATTAAGCTGACTCAGTGAGTTTAAAAAAAAAAAAGAGCAAGAAAAGAGAACATGAAGTTGGGAGGGAAAAACAGTAGTGTGGCTGATAATTGTGAAATTGTAGGGGAGGGAAAATGGAGGTGGATTTGATCAAAATTCATTATATACATGTATTGTGAAATTCTCAAACAATAAAAAAGAAACAAGCCAGGCATAGTGGTGCATGCCTTTAATCCTAGCGCTTAGGAGGCAGAGGCAGAGGCAGGTGGGTCTCTTGAGTTCAAGACCAGCCTGGTCTACAGAGTGAGTTCTAGGACAGTCAGAGCTATACAGTGAGACTCTGTCTCAAAAATATAAAACAAAATAAAAAATAAACATACCTTACTGGCAAAGACATAAACAGTAACACAATCAAGCCACTGGAAGCATAAGTAAGAGGAGCTGCATTTCCATCTAATAAAGCGGCTGAAAACTTTACAAAGATCACTACCTATTTTTGTTAAGGAAACAACACATTCAGCTGCTGTAAAAACCATAAATACACAGATAGGCACTAAACATTGATGTACCCAATGTTTATAATATACCCAATTTAATAAACTTTACACTAAATGGCCAGTTAAGTCCAAATATAGTAATAATTAAGTAACTTCTCAATAGATCAACCAGATAACCCAAAAATTCACAGAAACTTGATAGTTAAATTAATCAAATGGACTTAACAAGTATCTACAGACTACTGTACCTAAATGTCCTCTAAATTGGATCACATTTTAGGTAATAAAAATTAAAACAAACCAAAACCATATAATATCTTGCATTTTATCAGATCATAGCAGAATGAGACTAAATGTCAATATAAAGAGAAATTATAGATAATATACAAATACACAGAGTGATTCGCAAGTCATTTGAGAAAATAAGGAAGGAAATTAAAAAATTTAGGTGAAATGAAAACACAATGTATAAGAATCTTTGAAACACAAAAAAGATAATTCTAAGAAGAAGGCTTTTAGCTGACTCCCTTAGAAACTACATTGAGATATTTTATCTTTAGACCTTCCTACAAGTGGCCACGGGCACCCCTAAAACTCTACAAGCCTCCTCCCTACTTCTCAAGGCCAGCAGCCTAAATGTGATTCCACAGACAACAGATGGAAATTCCACAGACATCTGTCCCAACTTTGAAGAAATAGAGAGAATGCACACCATTTGAGCATTTTCGGACTATTACCCCAGGGAAGAAAAGTAGGAGGCTCTCAGTACCTGGGTTGTCTTTGTGCATTCAGAGAGGGCATACAATCTAAATAATTCCTTTCTAAGGGAGAACAATTAGTGTGTAGTTAACCCACTTATAGTAAGCATCTAGCAGAGGCTAGAATCCCTAGCTGAGCTGATTGGTGAAGATATTTGGCTATCTAAAAGCCAATCAGTAGAGATTTTAGGAGACCTTTAATTGTGAGGACATCAACATGAAAGCTTCATGTATGATAAAAATCAAGAAATACGACACTACTAATAGAACACAAAAATATTCCAGCCAAGAACTCCAACAAAATGGAGATTTATGAAGAGTTTAACAGAGAAATTGAAATAATAGTTTGGGCTGAGATTATAGGTCAGTGACAGAGTATATGAGCTTAGCAAGCTGGAGTCCCACAGATCAATCTCCTATACATATAGAGAAGCAAAAATTACATACAACATAAACACCACACATACAGAAGTTTAAGGAAGCTAGAGCATAGATGAACAACTATTTGAAATCAGAAAAATAATATATGAACAAAAGGAGTTAAATTGAGATAGACACAGAACAGAAATCTTGGAGCTGAAGAATATAACACATAAAGCTGAAAATGTATATGAAAGCAGTAACAGTTGATTCAATAAAGTGAAAGGAAGAATCCATGACTCAGAATAAGGTCATTTGGAAAAAAATAAGGAAATAAAAGGAATAAAGAAAACCTACAGGATTTATGAGAAACCATCAAAAACATTCACACTGTGGGACTCTTGAAGGAAGAGAGAAAAAAAATGAGGAAGAAAGTTTATTAAAAGGAATAATGGCACCAACCCCTCCCCCAATTCTGAGGAAAGAGATGAATATTTGGGTGTGTGATACATGAAGTTCTCCAATAAGTTTCAACCAAAGATTTCACAGAGCTATATTATTATCAGGCTTTGGATGTAGCTCAGTGGTAGTGTGCTTACCTAGTTCGTGTTAGGTGCTGAATGAAACTCCTGGTCCCACAAAAACAAACAAACAAACAAACAAACAAACAAACAAAGCTACTAAAAAACAAAGAAAAAGAGTGCTGAAAGAGAAGATAGGTTTATAAGGTACAAGGCAACTCCACAGATCTTTCCATGTATTTCTATGCAGAGCTGTGTGAAAGCAAGGTGACAGACCCAAAGTGTTGAAAGGAAAACACTGCTAGCCATGTGTATTTTATCTGATAAATCTCTTCTTCAGAAATTTCAGCATGATGAAGACTTTACAAGATGTGTAAGATCTGAGGGACTTCATAATGACAAGACAAATCATAGAAAAAAAAATGCCAGAGGGAGTTCTTCAAAATGAAATAAAGAGATCCTAATTAGTAACATCAAAGCACAAAAATCAGAGGTAAAGGTAAGTATACTATTGAATTAAGACTAATATTAATACCACTACGGCAGCATGTAACTGCCCATAATTCTGGCATTAATGGCTAACAGGCAAAAGTATTTAACACATCTATAGCTACGGTTTGTTAATAGATGCTGTGGTGGTTAATCTCCATTGTTTACTTTGCTAGATTAGAATCATCATGGAAGTACGCCTCCTGGGTTGTCTATGAAAGTGTTTCTAGGAAACTCTAACTGAGCAGGGCAGACCCAGACTGAATGTGGACAGCACCATCGAATGAGCTGACGTGCCAGGCAGAAGAAAACAGAGAAAATCAGCCGAGCATCGACATTCATCTCTTGGTTGGTGGTTTTAATAATGGCCCCTGTAGGCACATATATTTGAATGTTTAGTCACCAGGAAGTGAAACTCATTGGACATGTAGCCTTATTGAAAGAAGTGTGTCACTGGGAGGTGGGCTTTGAGGTTTCAAAAGGTAATGCTAGGCCCAGTCTTTCTCTGCCTCTCTCTGCGTATGCATCAGGGTGTAGCTCTCAGTTACTCCTCCAGCCCCTGCCTATCTGCATGCTCCCCACCATGATGATAATGGACTAAACCTCTGAAACTGTGAGCAAGCCCCCATTTAAATGCTTTCTTTTATAAGAGTTGCCTTGGTCATGTGTCTCTTCAGAGCAACAGAACACTGACTAATACATCTCTCTACTTCCTAAGAACAGAAGTGTCAAGCTGCCATGTGATCCTGCCACCATACATTCCTTAAACTGTGAGCCAAAATAAATCTTTTCCTTAAGTCTTTCTTACTGAATATTTTGTCACAGCAACAAGAAAACTTAAAACACACACACACACACACACACACACACACACACACACACAAGTAAAATGTGTAAAAATTGTAAAATGTGGCATTATAAACAGAAGTCAAGAGAGTTAAAGTGTATAAATTTTCTATGTGATCAAATTTAGATTGTTGTCAGCTTAAAATACATCAATATAATAATAAAATATTTCATGCAATCCTCGTGGAAACCCACAAAGCAAAAACTAGTAAATACACAGAAGAAAAATGCCAAGGGGGTTAAAAAAAATCTATAAAACAGTCAAAATAAGTGACAAATGGTGATAGAAAGTTTTTGCCACAAACATTTATTTTAAATTTAAAGGCAGATTAAATTCTTTAATTAAAAGATGTAGGGGAGACTTGAATGCATTTAAGAAAGATTTAAAAAGACTCAAGTTTACATACTGCTGATATGTAAGCCACTTCAGATTTAGAGACACGTTAAACTGTAAGTGAAATCATGGAAAGATTCCATGCAAGTAGAAATTAAAAAACAGCAGTAGGAACTATATAAGAAAACAAAGGACACTGAGTGAAAAAGTACAGTGACAAAGAAGAGATTATAAAACAATAAGTAGTTAATTAAACAAATGCAATTTACATTTGCAAATACATATACATTCACCAATGGAGCACCAATACACATAAAACAAATGTCAACAGATCTGAGGGGGGACATACACACTGAGACAATAAAAGGAGATTTTGATATTCCACTTTCAACAATGGGTAAATCAGCTGGACAGAAAAGCAAGGCAAAAATATTGGAGTTTAGCTTCTTGTAGACAAAATAGACACACTATATAAAGGTATCTTTTTCTGAAGTGTGTGCAAAACATTCTTTAGAGTAGAAAATAGGTTATGATTAACAAATTTAAGATTAGAATAACATCTAGCATCTTTTTCTGTCTACCATGATTAAGTAGGACTTACACCATGGATAAAAGTATGGTCCAGGATATACAAATCAATAAACCTACCACATCACTATTATAAAGCAAAGGACAAAAATCTCAAATGATCAATTAAATAGATACAGAAAAAATTGACAAAATGCAACCAACTTTTCATTATGAAAATTTCAATTAATTAGGAAGAGAAGGAAAGCATTTTAACACATTAAAGGCCATCATGATAAATCCATAGCTAACATACTACACAACTGAGAAAAGTTGAAGGCCTTTCCTCTAGCCTATGGAAGAAAAGAGATGCCCATTCTCATCATTTCTAGTGAGCACAGTACTACAAGTACTAACCAGGAAAGAAAAGGAAATAAAAGGTATCCTAACTGGAAAGTAAGAAAATTGATCGCTTTCACTGTGATTAGAGAACCCTCAAGACTCTGCTCAAAAATCCTGTTAGAAATAATGAGCAAAAAAAACAGAAAAAGCCTTCCCAGAGTTCTTAAAGACTCACAAAAGACACTGACTAGCCACAGCAATCTTGAATAAGAATAAAGCTGGAAGAATTACACTTCCTGATTTCCCATTGTATTTCAGAACTGAAGAAATCAGAGTCGTGTGGTGATTTCTAAAGCAGGCAATGCAGTGATGAGACATAATAGAAGTCTGTGAAATAAACCCATGCATGCAAAGCAAGTGATCTTCAACCAATCTGCCAAGAATGCATAAGGATAATCTTCTAAATAAGTCGTGGTAAGAAAATTAGACATTCACATGGAAAAAAATGAAATCATAGCCTTATCAGACACCACACACAAAATTGACCAAAATAGATTAAAGCCTTACACAGGAGAGCCAAAGCTATAAAACAACCAGAAGAGAACAAGGCTAGCATTCCATGACTTTGGTTTTGGCAGAGGATTTTTGGAAATGACACCTATAGCATAGGCAATAGATGCCAAAATAAACAACTGGGGCTGTATAAAATTAAAACACTTTTAAAACTGAGAAAGTAATCCCCCAAATGAAAAGGCAATCTGTGGAATGCTAAAAAGTATTTGCAAGGCATATATGCAATAAGGGTCCATACCCAAAATTTATAAAGAGCAAGGAAAATTTAGTAAACACAAGAAATAACCAGTTGAAAATTGGCCAGTTGTATAAAATAGACATGTTTTCCCCAAGAAGATGTACATAGGGCCCATAGGTACTTGGGAAAGTGTCTTTTTTTTTCACCAGAGAAACACTAGCCAAAACCACAGCGAGATATTACCTCACAAGTACTAGAAACCTATTGATTAAAAGTCACAATGTAAGAGGTTGTGGCAAGAATTTTGAGAAAAGGGAGTCTTTATATATCATGGCCAGGAATGCAAGTTGGTACTGCCATAATGGAAAACACTATAGAGGTTCTTCAAAAATTAAAGGCAGCACTACAATACATCCTAGCAATGTGGCTTCTGGATAAATCTCCAAAGAATAAAATGGCTGTCTCAAAGCTTTTACTACATTCTCATGTTCACTGCTGTTGATTTCACAAAAGCCAGTCTCTCAACAGATGAATAGATACAGAAATGGTGAGATATACAAACACAATATGTTTGTAGACATGAACATATATACACCACATGAACACGTGAAATTCAGCCTTTCTAAAGAAATGATTCCTAAAATTTGAGACAAACTGAAGAACTCACAAAACATTACGATAACTGAAACAGGCCACTTATAGAAAGACAAATTTCATGTGATCTCACCTAAGTGGAATCTAAGAAGGTCAAACTTGGAAGAGCAGAAGGGAGAGAGGTGGTTACCAGAGACTGGCTAAGATGGAAAAATGGGGAGATTTTGTCAAAGGATGAAAAAAGTTTTAAGAGAAATTCTGGAAATACTGTAGTTAATAGTAATGTATTTCTACTTGAAATTTGTTCCGTACACGTAAAATGTAGTTACGGTCTTAGGAATTCCCATCACACTTAAAAAGGAAGAATTATGTGGATTGGTGATATGTTAGTTCACAGTGCACACATGCATGAAAACATCCTCTCAGCCTACATACAGTTTATAAATTATTTCTCAAGAAAGCTAATAGAAAAGGAGGCATAATTACACATGAAGGAAAGAACTTCAGGGCCAGTGAGATGGTTCAGTGAGTAAAGGTGCTCCTTTTGTTGACCTGAGTTTGACCCCTGGAACTCAGAGTAATGAGTCAGCAAACCGACCCCCCCAAAAAGTTGTCCTCTGACCTCCATACAAAAGCCAATGCATGCACGTAACAGCACTTTCACATACATATACACACATATTGATAACAAATAACTTTGTAAAAGAGGAGACCAGAGGGGACTCTGTAATTAAAGACCTTATCAACCAATTAGATTAAGTTATATCTCATTACAAATTTAGAGCTAATGGACTATGCAATAATTACATAAACAGTAATTATTAAATCTCTGAGACAAATAATCCTATATGTATATAAACCTAAGGAAATACATTCAAATACATGTGCAATAAAAGTCTGGAGAGGAAGTGGATCCATACAGTAAAAACATATTGAACATACTTCTTTCAATAGCTGGTAGAACTAGAGCAGAAAAAAAATAGAAAGAATACAAAAGATTATATACCAGTCTCAAGCAGGATGCCCTCATGGATATGTACAAGAACACTGTACCCAATAACTGTAGAAAACACATCGGTTTTACATACACACACAACACTCATGGAGAATACAGGGTATTCACTGATCCTAATGTGGCCAAACAAAGAAACTATTAAGGATGCCCTAAATGTAGAGGCAAAAGAGTGAGAGTTGTCATCATGGAAATGCATGAAAGAATAAAACTCACAGGTAAAGGAGATGGACAGATGAAGCTGGGAATAGAATCGAATTTTATCACTGTGGAAGACCACCAAACCACAAGGCTAAAGAGTGTGAGAAATAAGGATATGCCATGAGATCACAAAGTAATTGAGAAAATGACTGAATCAAGTCCTCACTTACTAAAAAGGACCTTGAATGAAAATGGACTAATATTTGTAATCAAAAGACTTAATGCAGTTGAGTGGATTTTTAAAAAAGATTTGTCAATATTCTCCTTACAAGAAACTCCATTCACTAGTAATGATACATATAGATGTACATAAAAAGCTAAAAAGAGAGATTCCATACGAACAGAGATGAACGGTGAGCACAAGTAGCTATATTTTCATCAGCAAACACAGACTTTACTATAAAAGGAGATGTGGTCACTGTATAGTTCTAATAAATAGGTCATTGACTAAGAGGAGGTAGCAATAATAAATAGCTCATATATGCATCAGGTCTACAGCATCCAATTCCACTACACAGCAAATGGACTTCATAGACATTTACCGAACACTTCATCAAATACACATTCTTATCAGCATAGGGAACATTCTCAATGATAGAACAACAAAAACTATTAAAACTGATAGGTAAATTAACTAATATTGGAATACATAAAATCAAGACAGAAAAGTAGCATTTTATACATCAATAATACATTTGATGAGAAAATCAATCATAATTACCATAGTTTTTCTCTGCATTCTCTTTTATTCTCTCTTTTCTATACATACACACACACAAACACAGAGGAATACATTTAAATTATATGGTGTAGGCTACAAAACAAGACCTTGTTGCAAAAAATAAAATAAAATAAGCAAAAAAAATATATAATAATAAACTAACAAGATGGGCATGGTAGCATGCAGTGGTATTCTCAGTACTTTGGAGGGTGAGATAGGAGGATCATGGTCATCCTGGGTTACAGAGCAAGACCCTATTTCAAACAAAACAAGTGGCCAAATAACCTGATTTAAAAATGGGCAAAAGGCTAGATATCTCTCACCTTCACACAGATACCATCTCATCTCAGTTGGAGCAGACATCTTTAAAAAGGCAAGAAGTAACAAATACTGAGTGCTCTGGAGAAAAGAGCACTTAGGCATGATGGTTAGGGATGTAAATTAGTATAGCAATTATGAAAAATAGAGAAGTGCCTCAAACAACAAGAAGTGGAACCATGACAGAAAACAATAATGTTAATAACTGTGTATGTTCAAAGGAGCTGAGATCCTTGCATCAAAGACACACCTGCATACACGCTTATTGCAGCAGTATACACTACTCTCTACACCCAACAAATGAAATCAGTGAAGATGCCTGCCAATAGATAAGTGAAGTTTTCAGTGTGGGAAGTAAACTTGATGGAATATCATGCAGCCATGGAAAGAATGAAGCACATCATTTGTCCCAGTGCCGATGGAACTAGAATACATTGTATTGGGTATAGGACAGGTGGACAAAGGAAGATGCCACATGTTCTCCTTCTTCTGTGAAAGAGAAAAAAGTTGATCACACTGAAGAACAACAATGGTCAGTATGAGATAGAAGTAAAGTGGTAAGGGAAATGGAGAAGAGTTGGATAACAGATGCCAACATTTGGCTAGATAGAAGAAATTAGTTCTCCCAGACAACTACAGTCTATGACAATTTGTTATATGCCTCAAAATAATTGGAGAAGAGTTTGAAGGCCCCATAACGCATAAATAATAGTGTGTACTACCAGTCACACAATTTTGATTTGATGATATGTTCATCAAAGTCCTCAAATGACCATAATGCACCACGTAAGTATAAATAGATATCAATTAAAAATAAATTAATAAAATTAAAAAATGGTTTAAAAGGAAAACAACTTTGAGGAAAAGATACATAAACAACAACAACACACAAACAACCAAGTACATGAGAGAATGCTCAACCAATCACCTGAAAACGCAAACTAACTTTCCAGGGAAACACCAAATACTGGTTAGGATGTTGGAGTAAATAGAACTCTCAGCCGCTGTTGGTGGGAGTGTAATATGGTACAATCACTTTTTAAAAACATCAGGCATTTTCTTTTAAAACTCAACTCTCACATGTTCTATTGCATAATATTCCACCCCTGCTCATTCACCCAAGAAAAAGGGAAACATAGGCTCATAAAAGACCTGAACAGAACAGTCACACCAGTTTGCTCATGCATGACAAATGAAAACTAAAATCGACCCAGGTATCCATACACAGCAGAAAGCAAAACAAAGTGATTATTACAGAAGAATACCACTCAGCAACAAAAAGATTAAACTACTTCATATCACAACATGGATGAATATAAAAAAGCACTGGCTAGAAATACTAATGGGCAAGACTATATGAAGTTCTTGGGCACGCATTATGCAAGAAAGATGAGCAATGGTTACCTCTTGGAGAGTTGACTATGGATGTGAAGAAATATGAAGACTGTTTTGGGACTAAACATTTATGTCCTCTCCAAATGTCTATGTTCAAAGCAGAAGCCCAATATAATGGTATTTGAAGAGGGAGCTTTGGGAAGCAATTGGGCCATAAGAATTAGGCCCTTATGAATTGGATTAGTGTCCAGGAGCTTTTCCATCTTGTATCATTGTATCATGGTAGGAACAATGAGAAGATGATAGTTTGCAACTCAGAAAAGGACCCACCCTAGAATTCACCCCTGCAGGCCCCCTGATCTTTGGTTCTAGTTTCCAAAACTGGGAGCAGTCAATGTCTATTGCTTAAGACTGTTAGTTTATGAAAAACAGTTATAGATATCAACCAGTAAGGACTAGGGTAATGTTGGAGGTAATGGTGACATTCTGTATCTCACTCAGGCATCATGGGTATACATAGCTGGCAAAATTCTGAGAAAACACAGGTAAGATATATGCATTCCATTGTCCATATTCTTAGGGCAAAAGAAAAAGTGATCAGTCAACTGAATGATGGCCAATGGTACCCATGCCAAAGCATTCAGAGGAAAACAGCTACAGGTTAATTTAACATGCATCAAAACCAGCATGATTAAGAAGTGGCTAGGGAGATGAGCATACATGTATATAATAAAATGATAATGGTAAAATATTGGTGGTCAGTACACAGGTGTTATGCTCAAAAACTTTTTAAAAGTATTCTGTCTTTGTATAATTTTTTAAAGCAAGATTTTATAAAACAGTGCTTTTAATAGTGCATTGAAAATTTCCATACAACAAATTATACTTTATGTCTTGAAAGTAGAAACCTAATCTGCTTAATGACAAATATTAGTCTTTGATACATATCCAAATTAAGCAGCAAAATGCTTTCAGACAAGGAAAAACATTTATTCTAGCCAGGCATGGTAGCACACAATTGCATATCCAGTGTCCAGGAAGCCCAGTCAATAGAAGAGTAAGTTTGAGGCAAGCCTGAGCTACATAGCAAAAACCTGTCTCAAAAATAAAACAAAACAAAAGTCTCACCTGGAACAAAACTTAAGATGTAGCCAGTAAGTTAGCTCAATGGGTACAAGCTCTTGCCACCAAGCCTTTGGACCTGACAAAGTGGAGGACTAAATTGACCCTGTGACTTGTCCTCTGACTTTCACACAAGAGTTCTGGGGAAGCCCGTGCTCATGTATGCACACACCATAACTTCTAAAAAGTAAAATTAAAAGCAAATCCAACAATAGACCTTTAGAAAGATCATTAGCCTTTGACTAAGAAAAAAAGTAAACAGGTTTCTTTTTCTCTTTGGAGTTGGTTGAATTGATTTATGTCAGCATATTTTGTTTTAAGGAGATAACTGCAAATATTCAATGATTATAATTTACTTCAGGAAAGTCTCAAGCAGAGTTCATATTTTATAAGTTTTATGTGTCTACATACTTTCTAGAAATTTTTTAACTTATTAAAGAGAATTATTTTTTAAGATATAATTTTTAATAATTTTTAAACTGTTACATATAAATTATCACAGGGATGCTAAATATGAGACTTGTAAAATAACATGAGTATTTTCTTCCTTTGACTAGTAAACACTAATTCTAACTAACATGTCCATGAAGGTCTGCTTGTGTATATTTACATACTCTTAGATTTGCAAAGCTCTCAAGCATGAGTGCTCTGCTGGGTCATACGTTACCTCCAGTATAGGGTTTCCAGTTATAATGCTTTCCCCGGAAAGGCATATTGTCAAAGTCTGCACACTGTTTTTCTCGAAAATCTCGGGAACCCAAAGGGCATGGCTAAAATAAAATAAAATCATAAATGGTACCATTGTTGTAAAATATCAAAACCAAGGGACAGTGTCCCTAAAATTTGTATTTACTGACCACCACCCTATCTCCTCTGGGTTTCATCTGACTTTTGTTTTACCAGTCTACAATAAAGACTCACACTGGGATGTCCAAGTTGTAAGTCTAGGTGAAAAAAAAAATGACCACAGTGACTTAAACTAAGCACTAGAAAGCTGCCATGGAACTTTACATGTTTCATAGCCATTATACCTCCTTACAGAGACACATGGAAACCAGACAAGAACCTAGACCACAAGACCCCTTGGTAACCATGTCTGGAGCCCAGGTACCATAGCTCGCTGTAGATTTACTTTCAGGCTCCAAGACACACAGCATTGAGATGGCATCTAGCTTGTAAATTGACATTTGTACCCCGATCACTGCAGATGCTTCCGGATGTAAATCAGAGGTCAAACTGGGAAAAATGCTAGGATTCAACTCCAAGCACCTTCAAATCAAGGGGTGTGGACTTACTAAAATGTAAACTTCACATTTTAACATCACAGAAAATGAAATGACTCATTGTTACCAAATGTGCACATGTTTTTAGGGAGAAAGGAAATGGTGAGGAAACAATAACTAGTTATAAAAGTTTGGAATGTTTCCTTTACCTGAAAAATTTAAAGAGAAAATCCTGCCAGTCTAACTAGGTCTAAATTATAAATGCCACAGTCATTCTTTACTCAACTCTAAGTACAAAGATTGAAAGTATAACATCTCATGAAGTGTTTCAGCAATAGGACAATTTGATTCATCTTTTAGATTTCTAGAACATTGTAGCACTTAAATAATAATAATAAAAAAGCTATAAATTTTGAAACACTGAGAAAACTTTCCACTTGAACATAGAACAGAATATATCATGAAAGAACAAGATGGGAGGAAGATAATGTTGGATATCCAAGCCAGGCTGGCACTGTAGATGCTGGGCAGTGACAGAATGTCACTGAACCACACCCCCAGTCCAGGAAAACTTAGCTCAGAATGACAAACAAGTGACAAGTGAGTTACAGGCATCCTCAGACAATCTTGAGGACCTTCTTAGCACCTCGCTTAGACATCTTCCTTTGTAGGTCTTAGTACAGTGTCCAAGATCAGTAAGTAATAGTAAATAGTTTCTATGAAATGTGTGAAAGTAATAGACCATGGTGTGCAAATATTTACATGGCTTTCATTACTTACTATAGGCTATGGCTCAAAATTTTTAGGATATGAAGTCCAAAGTCTCAGATTTTAAAATAGTGGCAGCAGCTTTACATTATGTTAAGCACCTCAAATCTTTAAATGTACTCAGTATAGTGGAATACACCACCAAACCAAAGCTAAGGCTTCTTTCTGTGTAGTTACTCTTTTGCCTACTTTTAGTAAGTGTGTTGTCTTATGCTTGCAAACCCTTCTTTTCATTGTTTGCTAATATTTGGATCTTTGGAACCCTGACATGTGACATTGCTACATGACATGCCTTTACATTGCTACATGACACTGTCATCTACAAAGTTCATGGTCAAGAGACAATCATACTACAATACATACAAACAAACAAAAACCTGCAAAAACAAAAGACAAAAAAAACCCTCACAATCTTTTAAATGTTTATGATTTGGGGAGGCCATAGTCATAGCTGTCATTAGTTATATATGTCTGATAAACATGGTTGAACATAATAAATGTTTTCTTTTCCAACCTATTTTCCCTTTTTTAAAGACTAGTTTTTATGTTTAATTATGTGTATGTGTTTAAGGGGGCAAGAAAATATGCACATGAGTGTAGGTAAACAAGAATGCCAGAAGAGGGAGCCAGATTCCCTGGAGCTAGAGTTACAGTTGTGTTGAGTCACCCAACATGGGTTCTGGAATTGTACTCAGATCCTCCGCAAGAACAGCATATGCCCTCAACCACTGGGCCATCTCCCTGGTCCATTTCTAAGCTATTTTCAAAGACTCTTTCATGAGAGCTAAAGTTGTCTGTCAGTGGTTTTACCAAGCACCAAATCTGTTTTTAAAGTAAATACCAATTTTAAAAATATATGTAATTTGAACTGTAGATACATGTTTTCATCTAAAAAAGTACCACCCACCTAAAAGTTTTGTCCAAGCACAGTTTTTAATCTAGTTGAAAAGACCAGATTGAGGTGGGAAAAGGACATAACTACTTCAAGAAACATAAACAGCAAACAACAATATCTTACAGCTTGTCTATAGGTGTTGCATGTGTGAAAGAAAATGTGCCATGTAATAAGTTATGGAAATACTGAATTTGAAAAAAAAAAAAACTTTGAGTGTGTCCTAAAGTATGCAACTAAGATAGTTAAGAAATAAAAAGGATTTGAGGAGATTATTAAGACTGTGCTAGGGGGTTTATTGAGAGGAAAGCTAAGTAAAGTTATGCAGGCAGGAAGAGATTATATGTTCTGAATGGTGAAAAGACCATCCTATACCAAAGATAGGAACTGTACAAGATCCCAAGGAGAAACAACAGCTCTTGCGCAAACACCAGTACAAAGCTCTGAGTTAACACATTAAAGCATTCGCTGAAAGCAAAACTAATAATGCTGCTTTCCAGTGTGTTCTGAGGACCCTTTAAGACGGAGAGAAAGCAAAGAGTCAATGAAAGGAGCTGCTGTTTAATGAAGCACCTGGATGACATTACATGAAGTTTCTTACCTATTCCTCTCTTCTGAGTGCCTCTCCTAGGGTCAGCTACAATAAAATTAAGTCACTGTTGAAAATGCCACTTAACTAGTTCTAAGAACACTGTGACAGACTTCAGAGGTCTTTAGGTGTGTTGGCTACTTAATCCCTCATAGCACATTCATGAAGCAATCATAATCATTTTATAATGAAAGAATTGGGCGTATAGAAAGGTTGACTCATAAAAAATTTCAGGGTATGAGGATACCCGCTTCACCTGAATGGAAACACCCTCTTATTCACTCCAAATGATACAACAGCATAGGCTTACTGTGTAAGAAAATGGTCATGTCGGTGCTGCAATGGAAGTATTTACAAAAGGAAGAGACAGGGCAGATTGGATCAATGTTTGAGCAAGCACAGAATCATATCTGTGAAGAACTGCTGTGGGAGGCGATGGAATACTGTTTGAACAGATACTTGGGCTTTATCTATAATTATCCCCAAATCAGTCACCCAATTTGTAGAAACACAAACAGAAGGACATACATACATTTTTCAGAGAGCTATAACTGTTAGCGACTTCCTTACTTTCCATCAGAACTTGCCTTTCTACAACCAAGTGGTTTTTATTCTTTCTTCTGAATCTATACAGATCTTCTTAGACTGAATGATACCCAGGCCTCGATAAGTTTCTTCTATGTACATACTAATTAGCCAGTAGTCTTCTTAAAACAAGTGACAAAGAACTGGACTAGGTTCACTTAACAGGTATTTATACGTTGTATAATATGTTCAGATAAAATCTAGGGTTTGGGAATTACAGGGAAAAAATAAAACCTTAAATCACTGCTTTCAGGAAACTTATTGTAGTTTGACATGAGAGCAATGAGGAAACAGAGTAGAGAGGTCGGTAGTGCGGTGAGAGAGAAGTTGTTTGAAGCACAGGAAGAGTGAAAAGAAACCCAGAGGACTGAAGGGCAAACGCCCTGAGGCAGAGTCATTGATGCTTTCACATAATGGGGGGGGGGCTTAAGAGGCTCTGGATAGAACTGTTTCCATGTCTTTGTTTCTAGATGCTCTGATTTCAGTTCTCACCAGTGAATGCTCTGGATATGTGAAGCTAAGCAGGAATCACATTTACTGGTTTGGAGAGTGGTCAAAGTGGAAGGAAGGTAATTTCTGGGAGAAATTTGCAAAACCTATTTTTGTTTAACTTTTAAAAAATGGAGGACTTAATATGTAGTGTGTTTCTTAGGTGACTTAAGATGATAATATCAAGGCTGTCCTAAAGCCAGTACAGAAAACTATGTGAAAACTAATCAAGCATCCTCTCCCCACTCCAACAAGTAGGGCCCTATGGGCCCAAGAGCAATGCCACAGACCTCAGCCTCCAGGGTTTGTAAGTGTTTTCAAGTTAAAAACAATAACAACAAAATCTTTATCACCTTTTTTTCCAGATCTGTAGGTATTAACGCAATTTATACACTACATTAACCTTTCAACTATTTGGATATGTAAGCATTTCTTTTTGCCTAAACTTAACACATTTTTATTGGTAGATCAATCTAGAAAGAATTCTAATCTACTGACTGGGTGTAAAAATTGCTACACAGGAGTTTCAGTGCCTGCCCGCAAACTTGGAAGTGGCATTTCTGTTATAAGATCTAATACTGGTTTTGTCCCTGGGAAGAGGCAAATTCCGCGTCCCTTTACATCTTTCTTTCATTTGTAAAATACACCTCAATGCCCTAATCTGAAAGAAAAAAACATCCCAGATGGACATCTTACTGGACACTGAGTGAGGAATGGGCTGCAATGAAACCCTTTCTTTCCCTCTTCCTCTTCAGACACTGAAGGAGACTGGCAGAATGGACAGCATCAATTTCCACATCATCAGACATAAGCGGGAGAGCTGTTCCACTCTTGTGTGCTACTCATTCCCACATTTTCCACTTTTCTCCATTCTGTGTGCATGTCAAATACACACCTGCTTCACTCTTACTACACTGGACCAGCTTTCAACACTCTCAGAGGCTTCCTTCTTCAGGAGAGCAGCACACTCTGCTTGAAACCCAAATGCTACTCTACTTAGCAAGTAATACACATGGCAAGTTAGTGTGAAGCATGGACACATTTGATTGTGTAGCCCGTCAGACATCTTTGTCTATATTACATAAAGATACGGTACAGGCTAATAGAGGTATAGCTTTTGGACTTCTCTTCACAAAATCCCCAACTCCTCAGTTATCACATTCTATCTACCTGTTGAACTAATGCCATCCATACTTGGGTATTTCCAAAATTAAATGTGGTGGTCAGTGCATATAGTGAATGTGGTTGTTTGAATGAGAATGGTCACCATAGGCTCATACATTGGAATGCTTATTTCCCAGTTGGTGGAATTGTTTGGAGAGGATTAGGAGGTGTAGCCTTTGTTGGAGGAGGTGTGTCACTGGGTCTCTCTCTCTTTCTCTCTGCAAATCCTTGCAGTTCTCTCAGTTTCTTTTAACTCAGATAAGGTTGTAAGCTCTCAGCTACTCTCCAACATGATGTCAGCCTGCCTTCTGGCCTGTTCCCCACCATGACGGTCATGGACTCTAATCCTCTGTAACTGTGAGCCCCAAATTCAACATTTTATGTTATAAGTTGCCTTGGTCATGGTGCTTGTTACAGCAATTGAAAAGTAACATTCAGTCTCACTCAATCCTCACTTTAATATTTAAATTACCCCCCCCCTCTCTCTCTGTGTGTGTGTGTGTGTGTGTGTGTGTGTGTGTGTGTATGTGTATGTGTGTATGTGTGTGCAGTTGCATGCATCTAGGTGGGTACAAATCACTTATATCTCACATGTGGAGGGCAGAGGACAGCTTGCAGGAGTCTGCTCTCTTTCCACCATGTGAGTCCTGGAGAGCTAACTCTAGTGGTCAGGTAGAGTGGCAAGCGCCTTTACCTGGTGAGCATCTTTGCTAGCTACCTCAGTCTTCATTTTGATACAATTTTCTCATAGTTTTTCCTTATGTAGTTTCTAGATGGTTTTGATGATGTTGCTTGTTTTTATTTCTAGTAGTTTCAATATTGATTTATTCATTTGTAGTACTGGGTAGAAACCCAGGGCCTTATTCGTGTTAGGTAAAGACTCTACCACTGAGCTACATTCTCATTTACTTTCATGAAGGAAAAGAAATGAGACTAATAACCTAGATATTCTAAACCTGAACCTAGCTGTTAAGTTTGATACTATAATCTTATATGCAAGCTTTTCAAACTAAAATTATTTCTGCATTATATACCCTGAATTTAAAATATACAAATATCTATTTGTAACACAATTTTCCCTAAACATAATAAAAAGTTTAAGAAACAAACTTATGCTTTGTGATGTTTAAGTCTCTTGAATAAAATACATCTCTATTCTGTACTTTAAGAACTTAAAGTTTAAGAACATAAAGTCTCTTAAGAACAAAATACACCTCTACTCTGTACTTTAAAAGTGAATCCCTACTTCTGAAGACATAGTACATGCCTGAAGTCATGCACACACACACATGTATATTGGATAGATTTCTAAGAAAAACAATAGTTGGCACGTGTCTGTTTTTTAGTTGTAATCTGGGACACAGTTGTAGCACTGATAATTAACGGATCAACTCTACCTTGTCATCACTTACCCTGCATCTCTCTCCCTGGGGACAAGATCTGTAGTTTCAGAACGTTCTCAGCTATCTGGTTCTGCTGGAGAGTAAGGTTAGACTGGAAGTGAGACAATGTCAACAGTGGCCAAGGCTTCCAGGGAAGCCCGCTCGGCCACTTCACTCCTATGGCTCCATCTGTCGTACCAGCACCAGATTACCAGGCAGCAGCTCTTCACATGACTGTGTCACTTGCATAGCGCTAGCCCACTGCTGAGATTTAATCTCATTTTTTAAAAAATGCTTTTAGAATAGCTGCCCTTTTTCATAAAATTGATTTGAAGATTGATGCAGTTATTTTTATATGAAACTACATTGCAGCCCACAATTCATAGATGTAATAATAGCTATACTCAACTGGTTTGTCTATTTGGTAATAGAAATAGCTCTTAGATGGTTTATGTATCTTCTAATTCTCAAAGCCTTGCAAGTTTGGTATAGTTACAACTTATTATTTAGACACTGATGGAAGTTGGATGAGGGGAGGTGGCCTGACAATGTCAAAGAGAAGTGGAGTCAGAGTCAGGATTCAATTCAAGGCAATTTCATTCCCACTTTTTTCACCACAATCCTAGCTCCAAATACATGCTCTAATTTTCCTATCTACACAACCAAGACAACAATACTATTAAAGATTTAAGCAAAGAACTGAGAAAAGAAAAGTGAATAAGGACTTATCAAACTTACTGAGAACACCCCCAAATACACCACACAGTTTATACTTGGACTTTAGGACAGATCACAGAAGACCTGACAGTCCTTTTATGTCAGAGTGTTACTGCACACTGAGTGCACAAAGGAGACCAAGAAGATGGTTAAGAAACTAGAAAGATGTGACTTTCTACTCCAGGAGCTTAGGCATGTCACCAGTAGTTCTGTTCTAATCTTCTGTGACAATAACTGACAAATAACAAATAAGAAAGACAAAGGAAATTCTTCTTAGAAATGTAGGTAAATCTTTTCCATAGTCCCTAGTATTTTTTATTTAAAAAATATTTTAAAGACTTTGTGTAAAATTTGGATCATTTGTTGCAAAGAGAAGTTTCTTTGATGAGGGGTGAAGACTACCCTTATCTGTGGCATAGGATAAATATTTAGAGTACAGTTATAGATTATGTTGGTTTAGTAAAGTGGTGGTTATAGGTTCTCCACTAAGATCCATGACTTCACTAGCCCTAGGTAGCTGGCTAGGTTTCCAGTACCAGGCACAACTTTCCTCTTGTTGAGCAGATCAAACAATTAAAGAGCTGCTGGTTACCACCAAAGTGTGGATACCACTACTGAAGAACATTATAGAAAACCACAGCCAATCGAAATGCAGAGTTTTGGTGCCTGTTCTCAGTAGATACATCTACAAAACAATTCCCATACCTAAGTAAGGCTCAGGGAACACTGCTGAAGATTATAAGAGTCAGAAGATCAGAAAGTTTGCTGTGAGACAGTGTCTCCTAGTAATGTCAGAAGCTCCACCCATAGTCCTACCAATATGACTGCCTAACCATGAGCTAAACAAGGACAACAACAATAGACGTGTCAAAGCAGATGGGGGAAATTCCATGAGACCTCAACCATACACAAAGAACTAAAGGCAAATAAGGAACACTGAGTGTGGGAGGAATAGTGTTATCCAGGAAATACCACATCAATTGGTTATCCAATATCAATGGTGAACCCTGGAAACATATATATACATACATACATATATATATATATATGTGTGTGTGTGTGTGTGTGTGTGTGTGTGTGTGTGTGTGTGAATAAGAATATACAGACCAAACAGGTTATATTTAGGAAAATGTATCATATACATATATAAATGTAATAACAATTAATAAAAATGAAGACCATGAATTTGAATAAGAGCAAGAAAAGATATATAGGAGGTTTAGAGGAAAGAAAGGGAGAATTATGAAATATTGTAATCTCAAAAATAAAAGAAATAATTTAAAAATTTAGTTTCTGACCATAATATAGTACAGTCAAAATTTTCGCTTTATAAAGATTAAGTTTTCCAGTATGGTATTGATAACACTAACTTAATTCATGCTACTTAAATAGTATAATATATATAAGAATCTCTACCTTCTTAGAGCATTCCACACAATAGTTGAAGAGAGAGAGGAATAAAAAAAACTGCTCATGAAAACAAATTTATCGTTTAGTAGTCAATATAGTTAGGTGCCAGTGCAGAGGATATTCCACACAGGTATCAACTAAAAGGCAATTTTCGAGCAACTCCTAAGCAAACTTTTTTTCTGTAGGATTAAACACAGAACAAATATCTTTACTTTTGACAATGGCCTGCTAGATAATCACATCTTTGCATACCTTTAAACTCAATAAAAATGGTCAGAGATCACTGACTTATCTTTCACTCACAAATAGAACTGCTTCCTGAGTAATGAGCCCTTGGCTTTATGCTTTGCATATAATTATGCTAGTCAAACCCAACTTCCAGTAAGCTATGCTTATTAGATTAGCTAATGATGTCAAATACTCAGGTGCTGAATGAGGAGAACAAACTGTTTCCAGTTCTTTTATGTCTTCTAAAAAGATTTTTAGATTTTATTTTAGGTATATAAATATTTTGTCCACATGTATGCTGATGCCTGTGGAGTTAAGAAGAAAGCCTCAGACTTCCTAGAACTAGAGTTATAGATGGTTATGAGCCAACATGTAGGTGCTGGGAACTGAACATGGTGCTCTGCAACAGCAGTGACTGCTCTTAACCACTGAGTCATCTCTCAGCCTCCTTCCAAATTTTAAATAAATGTTCCTGGTCTTTCAGTAGCTTCAAGACGAAAAGTCTATTAGTTTCTCCTACAGACACAAACATTGGCATTATCTAGTACACATTATGTGCATGTGAATAAAGGGTCTTTGTCTAACAACTTTGGGAGACTCTACTGTGACCTTTGGTCATGTAAGCAACAAATTGCTTATCTCATACATCCTAATGAAATTATCAGCCTCACTGCACAGAATCTAAAAGGGCTCATTAGTTTCTGTTAAGAGCAACAGGCCAGGGCCCGAGAGATGGCTTAATAACTAAGTGTACTTGTTCTTTGAGAGGACCCAATTTCAGTGGCTCAAAACCATCTGTAACTCCAGTTCTGATCCTTACTTCTGGCCTCCTAGGGAACCAGACATGCATTGGTGCACATACACACATGCAGGCCAAACACTCATACACATAAAATGAATAATTCTAAAAAAAGTATTTTTAAAGACTGACAGGTCAATTTTATAACTGGATACCCATTTGTGATATATTTTTATGTCTGTATTGAGTCTTGTCTTAATAAGTTCTCTAGTCTATCTTTACCAATATTTCTTTGAACTGGGATAAGAGAGTTAATGGGAACACTGCCCCCTTTAACCAGTGAGCCCTTTTCTTCCTGCCCTTGATACGTCTGTGGTTGGAATTATATGACACTAAGGAGAAACTGTAGATATCTGTTTGTGTTTGCTATTGGTAAGACTACTTGATGTATGTTGGTTCTAGGCTTTAATTTCCCTATAACTTAAAAAAAGATTTATGACTTGTAGATTGGATTGAGTTTTTTCAATCCAATTCACCATTGCATGGCTGTACGCATGGAATACCAAGCTTCGAAGCAGTGAAGTGTTCCAGTATAGATGCAGCTCCTTTGGGCATGTCTACAGATGCTGTAGATCTTTTGCCTCTGTGCTAAGTTATTTCACTGAGACTCTTAGACTAGAAACTGTGAGCCACCTTTAGTAAGTAGAAGGACCCTGTGGTACATATTTAATTCACTGATTCTATCCCAGTTTTATATTGTTTCCATGTTCCTCTGATTTTCTTTCTCCTTTTCCCAAGAAATCGGTTTCCTTAAGGGTTTTTCATATATGCTTACTTTGGAGTAAACCATAGCCTATCACTTCCTCTTCCCTGTGCCCCCATCCTCGTCCATACTAAAGCTTTAACTCCCTATATATCCACCTTTATTTTATCATATGTGTTTACTATACCTTCACTTCTTAACACCTCTCACCTTCCTCTCAAGTCCCTTTCTAGCTTTTTGAGCTCTGTACAGGTACTACAAGTTAAACACACAAATGTAAATACCCAAGTGTAAGATCTACATATGGAAAAGAACACAACCTTTCTGGGCCAGGTCACCTCACTTAGTATGTTATATTCCAGTTCCATCCATTTTCTTGCAAGTTTCATAATTTCAGTTTTTTTTTATAGCTGGATAAAATTCTATTATATATATATATATATATATCATATTTCCATTTTTCATTCATCAGTTAAAGGACATCTAAACTGATTCTATGCCTTAGCTATTATGAATAATGCAACAGTAAACATGGATGCTCAAGTTTCTTGATAGAAGGATATGGAGCTCTTTGGGGATATGCCTAAGAATGGTATAGATGGATCATATGGCACTTCTATTTTTTGCTTTTAAGAAGCTTCCACATCAACTTCCACAGAGGCTGCATCAATTTACACTATGACTACCAGTAGATAAACATTCACATTTTTCCACATCCAGCATTTGTTGTTATTTGTTTTCTAACTGAGTTGTGATGGAATCTCAAAGTCCTAATGTCCATTTGCTTGATATTGTCTGCTTCTCTCTGTCTCTGTCTCTGTCTCTGTCTCTCTCTCTCTGTGCGTGTGTTTGTGTGTGTGTGTGTGTGTGTGTGTGTGTGTGTTGCATCTTGGAGGCAACAAATACACTGTTCCTGATTTTTGAACCAATCTACTACTGTGTCTTCTGATTGAGGAATTGAGATCATTGATATTCAGTTATTAAAATTGTGCATTGATTCCTGCTATTCTGTTGATTTTGTAGTGTTTTTCCTCCTTCCTCTCTTATTTAGTATTATTCTAGCATGGTTTATTAATTCCTGTGGCCTCATGAATGGATTTGCTTTTCTCTTTAATTTGAAGGATTCTTTTAAGTTTTTACTGTAGAGTTAGAGATTCTTCTCCTTTTTCTGTGTCTTTAATTCATAAATATGATCTTTTCAATGTGTTGTGAATACCTTGTTTTCATGTTCAGATATTCTTCATATTCAGTCCACTCCTGCTCCATTCTATTACTAAGATTTCCACAGACTTTTAAACTTTGACTTGCTATGTGTTTTTTTTTTTAATTTCAGCATTTTGGATTGTGTTTTCATCAGAGTTTATCTTTGCTTTTTATTTACCTTTCATACCATCTATCACCTTCCTTATTATATTCTGCCATTTGTTCATGCCTTTGAACATACTTAGAATCATTCATTTGAGTTCTCTGAGATTTCCTTTAACTCACTCTCATCAGATGCCATTGCTACAGGGCTAATAATTTTTGGAAGAGTTATACTGTCTTGTTTTCTGTTTCTTATGTACTGCATTGTAACTTACACATCTGGTGTTATTTCTTTGCTTTGTTAGGTTATTTTTAATCAATTGTGTTCTTCCAGTTGAAGTATTTGCAATGTCCAGTGTGACTTGGATATGACAGCATTGAGTTCATAGTTCAGAAAATAATTCCTCAGGCCAGGAGCTCTGGATGTCTGGTATCAGGTTTATATTATTCCCAAGTAGGATATTAACTATGAATACAATCAGAGTTGCTTGATATTAACACTATTCAACTGTTGTAGCAATTTATAACAGTGACCCTTTACATTTCCATAACTGTTGGAGAATAAATAACCAAGGGTAGTATGGGGCAGAATGGAGCATACTCAGATTTTAATTCTCTGTTTTTTCTAACTTATTCAGTTTTTTAATCATGATTTTCATGTAATGCTAGAATAACTAATCAAAAATTTATAACCAACAATTACTAGTAGCATTTTTAAAACTATTGTTTTATGTGCATATGTATGTATGTGTGGAGAATTATGTGTTCATGTATATGTGTACACATGGTGTTCAGGTGCATGTACATATGTGTATGCAAGCATGTAGAGGCCAACTGATATCTTCTCTAATTGCTTTTCACTTTATTATTTGAGATGAAGTCTCTAGCTGAACCTGGAGCTCATTCATTCAACTAGGCTGAGTGGCCATTGAGTTCCAGGACCCTCCTGACTCCATTAACCCAACTCCAAATGCTGGGGTTACAGACTAACTAGCTTTTTGCATGGGTTCTGGGGATTCAAATTCAGATATTCATGCTCACATAGCAAGCACTTTACCAACTGAGCCTCCCAACACACACACACACACACACACACACACACACACACACACACACTTTTTAATGTAAAATGAGAAATAATCAGAAATGCAAAGTATTAACCAGCCAGTCACAAGAAGGAAATGAGCAAGACTTCCATATTATATAGGAAATTGACAAGCTATTTTGAATAGATTGTGTGCCCTAGAAATAACTCAAGCAGAATTATTAAACACACATGAGCCAGCCAGTCCCCTAGGTTTTCCACTTTCTATTATAATGTATATTCTTAACGAAAATTTAGAAAAGCACAGAGCATACCTAGTCATGAGAAAATCTCTAAATAAATACATACACACACAATGACTTTGATGTTAGCTGTGGTGACTCACATTTTGAATCACAGCACTTGAGATGCTAACGCAGAAGAATTGCCAACAATCCAAAGCCAAGTGTGGATACATAGTTGAGTTTCAGGCCAGCCTGGGCTACGGAGTGAGACCATATCCAAAACAAACACAAAACAAAAGGACCCTTGTTCTGCTCTTTGACTGCTTGACATTAATTCCGGGTTTTGATTTACAATTTTTTCCAGGATCATTTGAATTTATAATTTGTATTATTCATACTTCAGTCTCAAGAAAGCTTTTGGCTCACAAATGACCAAGTCAAAAATGCTTATAAAATGTTTTCTAGTTGTTAACTATCTATTTAATTCTAACTAACTGGAAACATTTCACTCACATCTCATTTACAGGGTCATAATATGATGCACATAGGATTGAGTTATATAAGCACATGGTATGAAATGAGGCTGACCTGGTAAAAGTGTATTCTTTTATCTCTTTTAAGTCAGAGTAGTTCAGACACAACAGAAACCTGGGCAGTATATAAAAAAATTAACATTTAAACTGTTGTGCATTTAGGTACACAGAAGGGAATGAGCAAGACTTCTACATTATATAGGAAATTGACAAGCTATATTGAATAGATTGTGTGCCCTAGAAATAATTCAAGCAGAATTATTAAATACACATGGGCCAGTCAGTCCCTAGGTTTTCCACTTTCTATTTAAAGGACACACATGATAGTCTTCTAATAACCCTATAGTAATGCTCATTCTTTGCTAATAGGAACACAATGAATTCTAATCTTATTTAATCCTACTACAATCAACTCGTCCTTCGTGATTTCTTACTAAATTCTAACCTATAAAATGGAGTCTTTATTTCAGGAATCCTTCTGGTACATTTTTAATGTATAGGAGTTTTTGTTTTATCTAATATGATATATAATCCTAAAAATCTCTTTCACAAGACTGCATGGTAAAAATAATAGCTTTTTAAAACCTGGGTGGAGACATATAATTCAAAGACAGTAAATATTCTTACAACGAAATACTGAAGTAAGTATAAGACTTTCTTATTTGAAAAACTGAAATGAGTAAATATGGAAGAGTCAAGTCTACTGAGCTACAGAGTCAAGAGGCAAACATAAAAGAATAGGCAGAAGCTGGGTGGTGGTGGCGCACGCCTTTAATCCCAGCACTTGGGAGGCAGAGGCAGGTGAATTTCTCAGTTCGAGGCCAGCCTAGTCTACAAAGTGAGTTCCAGGACAGCCAGGACTGTTACATAGAGAAAGTAGTCTTGAAAAACAAAACAAAACAAAACAAAAAAAACAAACAACCCACCAGGCAGAAACATTCAAGGACTCCTGACACGTGTGACACAGAGCATGTGCAAAAGGAAAAGTTGTAGTACGGTATAGGACTACTTCTGCTTAAGCTCACCTACTATACTAGCTAGTGGCACAAATTAATCAATGATGAGCTAATTTGTTCTACAAAAACACAAGGTTACAAGACGACAGATTATACCAATAATTATCCTCATCATTGTTCTTCTAAATTTATATTGAAAGAATGGAATTTTAACTGTCCTAAGCCGACTCACTAGTGAGAAGGGGGAGTATTCTTTTTAATCCAGATAGAGAAGGTGATTGCAATTATGGTTGAGTACATTTAAGCACTCAGTAAAATTTAGTACCAGCTACTTCTACTATTACTTGTAAAACTGCTATTTTAATTTTTAATGGTGATATTTAAAAGAGTTCAGAGGTGAAAAGCTGTGCTTTACACAATGTCTATTGTTTCCTGATTTCTTCTTAACAAAACTCTTTTAAGAATCTGCTTCTCAGGAAAGTTGATCTTAAACCCTGTATTAAAGGTAAATCAGAAGTAATGTAAGTGAATTATGATATGACTATTGTATTTGCTAGTGACTGATTTAAGGATAAGTATATAGCTTCCTGGTTAAAAAAATGAATGAATAAATAATAATAACAAGTAAAATAAAGTTTATTGAGGGAACGAAGTCCATTGGAATAACTCTTGTGCTATCTCTGTCTTCAGAAGGAATCACTATGACACTTTGATCTTTTTTTCATCTGTGAATATTGCCAGGGCAAAAGTTCTACAGACACTTTAATGGCCCACTTTTTTTGGTACTCCCACTACAGATACCAAGGGTCGTGGATTGTATAGTTATAAACATGGTATAGTTTTTGGTTGTTACTTATGGCACATATCCTCTCATATAGTTTAAAGTATTTCCAGATTATATATAATGCTTAATATAAAGAAAATAATTGTTATAATTTATTGTGCAGGAATAAAAATCACAAGAAAAAGTTTTTTACATATTCAATACAGACTCATTTTTTTTAAATTTGTTTTTGATTTGGCTGAATAGGCCCAGTGTGAAGCCCACAGATACAAAAGACCAATTGTATTTTCTAAATGAATCAAGATGTATTTGCTTTGAAAGCTTTATGTATAACACTTACAATTATCATAATAACTTCTATTGCATAGGAAAAGCTAGTTCTGTATTGACCAACATGGCTGCCACTAGTCACATATGACTGTTCAAATGGAACTGAAATTTCTGTTCTCCAGTTACCCAGCTACATCTCATATCAAATGCACATTAGTTAACCAGGTTAGTGTCAGTGGCTACCACGCTTGACAGTAGATATATAGATCATTTCCATAACTTGAATCAAGTTCTATTAGAAACTTCTGGTCAATATTATATATTCTAGAAATTTTTAATATTTCTATACTAGATAAATTAAAGCTAGTCCCCAACACAAGTTATATCCAGACAAGCCTATTAATTTTAATAAATGGAAAATAAATTTTAGTATGGTAAGTGAATTACTTCAAGTTCTAAATTGGTAAGGTCAATATTAATGAACAAACATGATTAATCATATATGCATCATGATTCAGCTATGTTAACATAGCTATCTCCTTATAATTCATTAAAAATTGAAATAAAAGGAAAAAAATAGTAATAGAAATGTCAGCATACCAATACTACATTCTATAATTTGAGCTTCTAATACTGTCATGAGTATAGGCAATGATGTCTGTCATTTTTTTCATGTTCTATTTCCTAACATACATTACTCATATTTTATAATGCCTATATTATTGTATGTTCACTCTTTCAATTATATAATAATGGAAACAATGTTTCACACTCCTAGCTAAGAGTATGATACAACGATAGGTCTTCATTTCTAACCTTGTATAAAATCTCTATTCTTCTGACATTGGTGCCATTAATCTAAATCAGTTTGGGGCTTAATAAGTGAGGGCCATTTTCTCTCCTGGGGGTGAGATCAAGGCATATGAGTGTTGAGACAGTCTCACCCTACACACCTAGTTCTTTAACAATCATGTGGAAGCGATGTCAGTCTTCCTGACTAGGAAGTTCTGTCCACTTTGTCTCCACTCAGGTTTGGGCAGGCACTCCATCACCGCCCTCTAGACTTGGCATCACTGTGAATGTGCTCACTTGTTACATCCTAAATTCAAATATACTTCTTTCTGATCTCAACTTCTACCCAATTCACTTTACCTTTCTTATTATACTAGTCTTGCTTTGTTTTGATTTTGGTTTTCCTTTGATGGCCTTTTAAAAGTCTGTTTCTAACTTCCTCCCCAATAGCCCTCTTTCGACTCCACTTTCATCCCTTGTGAACAGCCTCTGTCTCAGCACTTCAGTCATTACATTCTTCTTAACATATTTACTGTTATGCTGTACTCTTGTCTTTCTCCATCCTCTTCACATCTAAAGCCACAATCGATAGCTCTTCCTGTGGCTTCTAAAGGTCTCAGAACAGACAGCAGACTATTAGCACACTGGCCTTGTGCTTCATTCTGCTTTTACCTAAAATGTTTTTATCATCACCCTTTTCTCTGGCCAACTCTCTTTGCCTTTCAGGTCTCTCAAGCTTTCTATGGAGATGAATCCTTAAATTCCTAATTAGCTATGGGCCAATTCTACATACTTTTATAACATATGATTTATGTCAACATATTGTTATTATTTTCTGTTGTGACTTCATGCATTTAAGTGATTTCTTGAAAATATACATGAGGTATTCAATTTAAGGGAATGAATAGTGTTAGTAACTTGAAAAGCCTTATAATTGAAAGTACATGTAATTACTCTGAGACCTCTTCAGCAGAATAAAATGTGATAAACAGGAATATTAAGAGGAGAGAAAAATAGAGGAACAGATAAGCTCACAGTTTTCAGCATAGTCTTCAGGACAGGCCTAGCTGAGAAGGAAACAGTCGAAGAAAGATGAAGGGAGAGACAGCTGTAAGTGCATGAAGCAAAGGGAGCAGTCAAGACAAAGGTGCTAGGGAGAGAGCATTAGCAGCACATGTTCGGAAGGAGATCCATGTAGTTGGGGCAAAGAAAATGAAGAAGAATGCTAACAGATCAGTTCAAAGAAGCAATGGAAGTCAGACTGTACAGATCTTGCTAGCTTTTGTAATAATTTCATATTTAAGAAAACAATGGGTTGCAGAGGGTCAAAGCGTAAGGATAATTGGACATATTCTGCCTCCTACATTGGGAACTGGTTTGGGTATAGGTTTGGTGGAAGCAAACCAACTCATGAGGGTAGTAAAGGAGCTGATGGTGAAGTTCAGTGGTGGGGCACTTGCCTGAGCATGTGTAAGGTCCTGAGTGCAGTGACAAGGTCCTCGAAAAACAAAAATAAAAGCCTATTAAAGTGATAACCATAGATACCAGTAACTCAGAGCAGAGTAGATGAGGCAGAGGTAGTGAAAAGTTGTCAAATCTGAGATGTATTTTTAAGGCAAAATACAACAGAATTTCCAAAGGATTAGATGGATACAGACGAGAAAAGACTGGGGGAAAACAAACAAACAGAAAACCTCTAGAATTTTGACTTACAGTGATGGAGCTGACATCTGAGGGGAAAAATATTGACAGAGAACAGTGTTGAATAGTTTTGTAGATAATATTAGTATACACTAATACCACATGTTTATTAAAGGTCTAGTCAAGTAGTAAGATATGGGCCTGGTGTCCATAAATGACAACTGGGTTGCAAGATATAAATTTGGGAATTGAATGATATATAATAGTATCAAAATCACTGAAGCTGGATGAGATGAGAAATAAAATGAGTATTGATAGAATGGAGAAACAGTCAAGGGCAAAGCCCTGGGTAGTCTAACATTAGGAAATCAAAGAAAAGAGCAGGGACCAGTGAAGGAGAATGAAGAGAAGCAATAATAAAATAGAATAATCAAGAAGTTCAAGTGAGTAGAAAGATGAAGACTACAACCAACCATAGGGTTTAGAAAGTATTGAAAGCATCTGTGACTTGGTAAGAGCATGTCAACACTATGATGGAGGGAGAAACATAAAAAGGCAAGCTCAGGAAGAAATGAGAAGACGTGAATTCAATTCAGTATATACAGATAAGTCTTTGGAGGAATTTCTTTCAAAGGGCAGCAAAGAAGTGATTGGAATAACTGGCAGGGCTTTTTGTTTGTTTTCAGGTAGAAAGATGTTTGTGTGCTCATGGAAAGGCCCAGAAGAGGACATGTAGGAACAATAATCTACACATTTATGAATCTATAAGGAATTAAGACAGGAATAGACTTAGTTTGGTAGTATTCCAATGTTACAAAATAAAATACTGTGTTTTGTACACAGGAAGGAGAAAGAATGATCTGGATGGAATAATCAAATGAAAGATAATCAATCTACTACCAGAGGCAGTCCACAATGACCAAGGGGGAAAACAAGAAGCTCCCAGTTTGCAAACTAGAAAGGAAACAGTAGATTCGAAGGAGGGATGGTTTCCATTAAACCAAGAAGGTAAATGCTGTTTTTTAAAACAAAACATCTCCCAGAGACTTGTGTTTAACACCTGGTCTTAAAGGTCTATAACCTTCCCAAACAGCTGGTGGTGCTGACTGGGAAGGTTATGGAACCTTTAAGAGGTAGAGTGTTGCTAGTATGTCACTGGGGGCTAGCTGGGAGGTTTTGAAACATGGCCCTACTCCAGTTTCCTTTCTCTTTCTGCCTTGCCGGCGCAAACACAAAGGACAGGCGTCATGTGCTGCTGCCATGCTTTCCTCACTGAGATGGGCTGTACCAGTTCTGGAGATATGAACTAAAACAAGCACCTTCTCCCCTAGGTTTCTTTGTCTGGTTATTTCATCACAGCCACAGAGATGTCAGACAATGGAGTTCTGCTGATCATGGATCATGAATTCCTGAGGGCACAGAAATGTTTTCATAGTCGCCGGTGGCAGGGACATGATTCGGGGTAGAAGAGACTATAGGCTATGATGTTGAGTCTTAAGGGACTGGATGCCAAGAGATGAGGATGATGTGAGAGTCTGAGGCTTCTCGCTGCGAGGAACAGAAATCAAGCTGAAGAGCATAGTACGATTGATCCAGTGGACTCAAGACATGCAGCGGCAGTGAGGTTGGGAGTTGAGGCCAAGTTATTCAGGGCATGTGTGGGTCTCTCTACTGGGGAGAAGACTCTTCTGGAGCTTCCTTGTGGCCTTACTAATGGAACTGACAGCGCTGAGGCTAGCTTCTAGGAAATTCATGTGACCCTTACACATGTGGACTTCTGATTAAAAAGCCTAAAGTTAAAGCTTTCCCTGCTGGGAAGAAGAGTAAGCTAATTATTCATAACAAATATGGGGATTACTTACCTCTGTGTTGCAAGAGCGATATCGTTTCCTTTCCCCAAGGCAATATTTTCCACCTCCTGAAGGTCTGGAAAACAACATTGGTTTAACATGTTGTTTATATATATAATGCATCTATCACACAAAGACTACATATATTGTTTGATGAAAACATCAAAAGTGACTTTAAGAAGATATCAAATGTGGCATTTTGTCAATTATTAAACTAATGATTGTTGCTGGAGGGCTTCTCTCCAGGTTCCCCAAGCCCCACAGTCCCACAATCCACTTATAAAATAATCACTCAGACGCTTATATCACTTATAAACTGGATGGCCGTGGCAGGCTTCTTGCTAACTGTTCTTTTATCTTAAATTAACCCATTTTTATAAATCTATACCTTGCCACGTGGCTGGTGGCTTACCAGAGTCTTTACATGCTGCTTCTCCTGGAGGTGGCTGCAGCGTCTCCCCCTTAGCCTTCTGCTTCCCAGAATTCTCCTCTCTCCTTGTCCCACCTACTTCCTGCCTGGCAACCTACTTCCTGCCTGGTCACTGGCCATCAGTGTTTTATTTATATAGAGCAATATCCACAGCAGATGATAATTGTTAACAATGAGTATGGTTATTCAACATGAAATTATGGCAGTATATATAAATAATTTACAAGACTTAAGAGTTATTATCTATATTCTCAGGAAAACATAATTAAATTAGTATATTTAATTATAGTATAGTGCTCCATTCAATACAATGACTTGAAAAAACTTATCTATAAAGAAAAGCCACTTAAATTATATTCAACACAAACTATAATCTTTTCTTTCAGGTAGAAAACAATGAGATAACATTGGGAATGGATCCAGTTCAGAGTAAATAATACAAAAAATGCATTTTCCTTTCAATTCAACACAAAGTTAAAAACATCAAATTAAAAAAGAAGATGGCAAAAAGATAGCTTTGCATTACATTACTTCCAAATTAATGAAAAAGACTATATCAAATATTTGCTTTCATAAATTAATCTTTAAAGTATTTAGAATTAAGGAAAAACATATGCCATCATTTGGACATGCTATTATCGAGTGAAAAACATCTTCTTTGAAGAGGTTCAGGTCATTCCTTTACATATCTGAGTCTGTTAATATATCATAAGGCTTCATATTTTGGGATAATAGTTTTTAGCAGCCTATGTTGAATTTAGGCTAATTATCCTTGTATTTGCTTAAAAAGGAATCAAATCCACTGGTACCAGTGGATTTGGAATATGTTTTGAAGACCAGTGAATTGATCAGTTTGAACCAACTTGGAAGAAAGAGGTTGTGAGGCCAAAAGAAGGTTGTGGGGATGGTGGCAGTCATGAATCGTTTATGAATTATAATAGGAATCTCTGCTAGGAGGGCAGTAACTGCTAGAAAGTGGGAAGATGGAATCTAGAACGATTATAAAGAAAATATTTTTAAATTAAAAAGAACAGAAATGAGGCACTTGAAGAAAGCTAAGAGTCCTGGGTTAAAATGAGAATAAATAAAGAACTAAAGTAGACTATCCTTTATCCTTTATTGGGGTGGGTGGGTGGGTGGGTGGGGGCAGTTCCCACCTTTTCCAGGGTACCTATGAGGAGGAGAAAGGAATAAGGAACTTGTAGATAGAAGAATACTCCTAGCCGATGAGAGGAAAGAGAGAAACAGGATAGCTTCAGGAGGACCTGGGTCAATACCCAACAGCTCCTTCTGTCTCTTCTAAAGGGCTTTTTAAAGGAATGCCAAGGGGTGGGGCAAAAGACCTCTCCCTAACACAACCAAGTACAGACCCTTCCAAACACCTGGTAACCACGCACATGGTCAATCCATCCCCTTATGCAGTCCTGCTGGGTAAAGCAAGCTCAGATCTCACTAGGAAACCTCTGTGGGCTCCCACAGGTGGGGTAAGTAGAGATGTTATAACATCATTCTTCACCAAAGGAGCAGTTCTAGACACAATGGGTAGGTAGCAGGCTGCAGCCAAGGAGCGGGTGAGTCTTCAGCAAAGGAGGAAAAGTGAACTAAAGAAACAGTCTACATGTACATTGGTAGAATGGAGAGAAACAGAGCTGGCAAAGAATACTGGTGGGCTGGCCTTGCCCCGTGGAGACTATGGCTGGAGAGTGGTAGCAGATGAGCAGGCTGGCCTGCATGGAACAGTCCTGGGAGATGACAGGAGCATAGGAATGGAAGCCACTTTAACACATGGGCAATGTTGTCTTCACTGTGATTTGTGATGTGAATCACGGCATATCAACCCCTGAAGTGCTCTCATTGGTCCTTCTAATAGTAATGTGGCAGTAATAATTTTATGTGACATGTGAAAAGCCCTTCTTTTTCTGGGAGTAATGGTAATGTAGCACAAACCAGGTCTGGATTCATCCATAATTCAGCAGTCTTCAGAGGAGGAAATCTGATTATTACTAGCTTATATAGACAGACAATGTGCTTCTATTTTAAAGGTTTGAGATCTCTCTCTCTCTCTCTCTCTCTCTCTCTCTCTCTCTCTCTCTCTCTCTCTCTCTCTCTTAATTTTTACTTATACAATAAGAAGAAAAGAAGAAAAAGAAAGTCTGACTAACAAAGCTCCTTCACTTTCCTGGACCGCTTGCTTCTTCTGAAGACAAGCACTTGGCTTGCTAGAGAAACATTTTTACAGATAACATGTGAAACCACAGCTTTGAATCCTTTCCAACTGTGTCTTTTTGTTGGCTCTGGCTTACTTTAGCTACTTACGCTGGACTGTCACAGTGTCTTAGGGATGAAGAGACGCCTCCCCCGCAGGTCCTGCTGCACTCGCCCCATAGCGACCAGGAACCCCAGCCCCCATCCACGCTCTGAGGCCAAGTGCCGAAAGGAACACAGTCTCCCTGATAACACCACTGTAAGAAGGCACAGAAAACACAGAATTAGCTTTTATGCAGCTACAAGACAGAAGTCCATAAACTTTCATAAAAGTCAGGTAATGACCAATTTTAAGCATTAGCATTCTCAAAAGTAGAGAACAGGTTTTTAACTGTGTTTAGACAATGTAAGGGTGCATACAATTTTGCAAACTATTTCTAACTGGTCATATTTATAGTCTCCAACATGTACCAGTTCTAAAAGCCCTGATTTTGGCAGTTTTCTTTGTTTCTCTTTGTCCAGACTTTTAGTGTTTCTCATTATAGAGTTAGCTATAGGCCTCAAAATCATTTTTAGATATTGTAGTAATTTCTTTTAAAAAATCTTTATATTCCACTATTATTAGACTTGTGGAATGATAATGCACTATGGAAAGTTCTCCAATAAGGAGACTTTATGATGGTAATTGCAAGTTCTTTAGAAAAAGAAAGAAAAACTGGTTGAGGCTACAACAGTAAAAGAATGCTTTGTGGCATTTCATCCAGGAGCAGCACAGACATAATAAATGTAATGCCAAAACGCTAGGACTGGGCACAAAAACCTTATATACATTGACTAGCCCTCGGTAAGGCCCTGTATGAACACGTGTACTCGAATTCTGCTCAGTTTGACTCTGTGCAATAAACCATACATACTGCACCTAAGGAGAGAGCCAGGAATCCTTTATCAGAAAACAGACATCATATAATCAGTTCATAACTCTAGCATGATAAAACTAACTTGCAGTACATGGCAAAATAAAAGTGTTCTTTTAAACCAAGCATTTATAGGTTTTTGTTGGTGCATTTTTCTAACGCATCAAACATTAACAAATCAAACTAATCTATAAGAGAGGTATGTTTATATGGATAACAATATCAACAGTTATTAGAGTTAAATGTGTGTCAACGGGATCACACTATTAAGAAATTCAACCTTATAATAAGATTGGGACACTTAGAAATGAATCATTTCATTGTCCTGATTCTATCACCAAGCTTGTTGGTTTTAGCTCTGAGATACACTGGGCATTTTCTCCATGTCCCCTTCTTTATGGCTGCCACCCTAGATAACACCCAGCGCCTCACTTGGTGACTCTGTCTGCCTCCATCTTTCTCTGCTAGAATTTATTTCCCAGAAAGAAGTCAGGCATGGCTTTTAAAGACACAGCATCACACTATTTTGACTTCAGGCTGTTATTATTTTGCTTAAAAGGCCACAGCAGTGTTTACCATCTCTTTTAACCCCAGACCCTCGCAGGCTTCTGTAGCTTCTCCTGCTTTGCAAGGAAGGCAGCAGTCACATTGTTTGTTAGTTTCTCTCTCTCTCTCTCTCTCTCTCTCTCTCTCTCTCTCTCTCTCTCTCTCTCTCTCTCTCTCTCTTCCTTCTCAACTTGGTCCCTCACTAGCACATTTGCTTATCCCTCAGGTATCATTCTTCTAGCAATTGACCCCACAAATCAAACAGAGGGTTGCATCCATGCTAGGTTGTCTACACTGAGCCCATCCCTAGTCCTTTTTAGTCAGTCAAGAGAGGTTTGGCCACATAGCCCAGGCAGACCTTGAAACTAATGATCCCTGAGTTTTAGTCTTCTAAATGTTGGATTCCAGGTTATGCTATCACACTCAGCTTCCAGTTCTCTACATAGATGTCTTCTGACCATTTGTATCAGATGAAGTGCTATTTCAGCAGACAGCTTTTTCCAGGACTACTCATATTCTAAAGAGGCACCTCACTATCCTTTCTGGCCCCAGGGTTCTCCTTTTTATTATAGAAGAGTACTTACTTATGCCCTTCATTTCACTGCTCTAACTATTCAGGACGACTTTAATTATCTTCCCAATTTCTTCTTTCTTCACTCCCCCTTAAAATTGCAAGCCTTAAAAATATCATATGGCTACTGTTAATTTCTAAAATTCTGTTCCTTAGACTAGCCCCATTTTAAGGATGTCTTAGCAACACGTAGCAACATATTAGACAGAAGAGGTTAAGAGCATTCTCATGATCACAGGCACCCTGTTGAAATGAGAACTGCCTCCAGTACTATTTGGTATCTAGTATAGATGCAAAAATCTATTAGATGAATTATTAGAGTTAAATTGCAGAATTTTGCATCACATTTTAGTCATTACATGTCAGAAAGGAGCTAGAAAAGATTAAAGTAGACCAAGCTCACATTTGTTTCCTTGTCATTTCCTGAGAATACATACGATGTGAAGAGAAATGTTTTACTTTTTAATTTTTTCTTGGGATTGAAAATTAGTGAGAACCATAAAGATACTAAAAATACGAATTTCAAACCATTTAAAGTATTGCTATATATGCTCACAAAATATAGGGCAGTGAAAGAGTCACATAAATTCTCGTTTGCATTTTGAACCTTATTTTTGGGCTAGAGTGGAACCCAGTAGTAAAATAGATGGTTAGCATTTGAAGATCTAGATTCAATCCCCAGCATATACATAGACAAATTTTAAAATAATTTTAATTAGCACACAAAAATTGAGATTTCACTGTAACATTTTCATATATGTATGTAAATGCAAGTATATTATATATGTGTAAACACATATGTATATATTTATATTTGTACTCTTCTTATTTGCTCCCAGATCTCCCAAGTCCTCTTCCTCATCACAAATAGTTTATCTTTCTTCTTTCATGACATACATTTCATTTTCCACTCTTGGTCCCCACCCCAAATTTCACATAAATATATCTCCTAAAGTGAACAATAATTGTTTTATTATTTAATTTATAAAATGCCGCTTCCATTAGTTTTTGGAGACTTTGAGGCTTAGGTGTTTGGGAGGCAGGCTTTCATGTAGAACAGAACAGCCTTGAATTTGCTGGGCAACCAAGGCTTACTTTGACAGTCTGATCCTCCACACCTGGCTTTCTCATCATTAGTTAAGACCTAAACGATCATAGTATTCCATAAATAGTTTTCAAGAAGACATTTGCTGTATAAATTATGTTTCCATAATTATTCGATGGGGATAATAAAAACAATCAATACAAAAAATTAAGTAACAAAGATTAATGGGTAAAATAATAATAGTAATAGTATAAATATCAGGTACCTCATTTCTAATAAGACTGGCCTCCAATTTGATAACTAGTTAACTAGATAACTAGCTTACAAGTTACTGACTTGTAACGTGGAGGAAGCTTTATATTACTATTATTAGGTCTCATTCTAGCAATATGTTAGGTTCCAAAGCAAGTCACCTGATTTCTTTTATTTCCCTAAATATACAATGGGAATCAATTTCATCTCTTGACTCTACTATAGAGTAGAATAAGAAAACTTTATAAATTAGTTCAATGCAGACATGCATTAAAAGAAATTAAAATCTACCAAGCAACTTGTTTCATTTTGATTTTCATCAGGTGTATTCTTTTACATCTTGTTTTATTTCTCCCTCCTTTGTACTTAACGTTTTGCAGTTTTTGCGACTTCGCTCTGTTGTTAGTAAATTATCTTGATGTAATATATTATTAAAAAGAAGGAAGTTATTTAGCTGAATAATAAGGCTTTAAGACACCTAGGAGTTCACATGGATCAAGCGATATTTGCATTAATCAATACATTTAAATATTTCAGTGTATGTAAATCATGCATAGAATAATTAGACTACACTAAACAAAGTAACTTGAAGTCGATAGATCCAATAAGCATTTAAAGGTGAAACTTTTGATTGCTGTACTGTGTTTCTATTCTTTTTCTATCATAGAGTTGTAAGACAAATGTTGTATTTTCAGAAGGATGGACTCTTCATTTTAAAGTATGAAAGCTTCATATATATATGAAATCCAGCTGCTAACCTTCACTCAAAGGTTATATCCAAACTAGTAATCTTAGATGGTTCTAATTAATAGTCTTGTTACTATAGACTCAATTCTCTAGGTAAGTTGGATATTTGGTCTTCTTTCTGCTAATTTAAGTGTAGTTAAAAATTCATAAAGGTGAGATAAATGAAACTTCATATTTCCAAAATAAATCTCATATTGTTTCTTCTTATTTTTCATATTTCTTTTAAATTAAATAAATATGCTTAAAACATTATCTAGAAAGCAGCGATTCTTTTAAACATTTTCTTTAGAAACAGTCTCACTTGCTATTGGACATTGTGTAATTATACAATATTTATAAATGAGTTTTTGTCTTTTGGGGGCTTATAGAGACAGTCTTACTCTGTAGCCAGCCAAGACTAGAATTAACTTTGTAGCTCAGCCTGGCCCAGAATTCATGGCAATCTTCCTGCCTCAGCCTCCCAAGTGCTGAAATTATAGGTGTGAGCCACAATGCTTGGCACACTATTTTCTTTTTACCTAGAACCATTTTAGGATATAATCATAGAATATCTTGTTATAACCAGATCTGGATCATATAAGCATATGGAATGAGAGATCTCTAAAGAAATCCTAAAATGTTAAAGGAAACGATATTGGTGATTGAATACAGAGCAGTTTGAAATCAGAAGAGCATGGGCATGAGTACAACGCTACTAAGAACCTAGTCTTCCCACTGAGCAGGTCTGTGGCTGATCAGGCTATATTTCAGCCCAAACTCCCAATGAGAGCTTGTCATCCATACTATTTACATTTCTAGAGCATTTGGAAGAACTATTCTTTCCTCACTCTGTTTATTTGGTGTCCAGTCAAAACATATTACATTCCACCCTAGGTGAATTAAGAGTAAGGTTGCAAATGCCCTGCTATATATTCAGTGTTTTAAAAGGCATATAATAATCCTTCCCTAATCCAGCCCTATTTTCCCATGCAAAGATATTAGGGATCAATGTCACTTATATGTAAACCCAAACGCTGGCCTATATCTCTAATTGAATCTTATAGAATCATTAAATGAATCTTCTGGCAATAAACCAACTATTTGATACTTTCTTTGTGGTTACGAACAGGGATTATAAGGATTGGGTTTTGATTACCTTCAATATCCTGTACAGTAACAATGCCAACACTACTACTGAAGTTCCTACAGTATAAATCTTTATTTACTATTTCATCAAATACAGCATCCCTGATTCCTACCCAAGGGCTATTGCTGATGCTACAAAGGAAAGATCTTTGGCTGAAATTTATATTGATTGATTTGTAGGAGATTGACCCATGGACACACAGTACCAGCACACCGTCTGGGCTCATCAAATTTCTTCCTTTAGTTAATGCTACTGTCCCTGAGCACATCCATTCAGGCCATATGGTTCTTATTCAGTCCGTGAATGGCTTATTCAGGCAAACATCCAATGGCTGTAATAGCAATGTCAGACCCCCCAGGACTCACACAAAGATCAGTTTTTAATTTTTTGGCCATATTTCTTACTCCATCTGCTAAATGTGCATGGAACAGTTGTGGAACATTTATGGAACCGTGCCTGCGGGCAAGGATCCCACAACTATTGCAGCCAGAGTTTGACGAGATCATCATGGATCCAATCCTCTGGCTATGCCTGTGCTATCACTCCAGTGATATTTCTAACTCCTCCCTTTAAAAAAATGTATTCAGACAACTCTGAGCAGATTTGGTTTTATCCACTGGCTTGGCTGGCTAGATTGGGTATAGGTTACTTCTTATTCTTTTTGATGGGAATAGTTTTGAAACTCAAGGTTAAAATCAACTTTGTGGATATTCCATTTTTGAGTCTCTGAAGCCATTTGTATGCTGTGTGGTGCCCACCACTGCTAGTTATGATGTGTAAGGCTGACACATAACAATAATACTGAGAAATGACACTAAAGTGATACTAAGAAAGCCTGTGAAAAAGATCACTCCTATCTCATTATCTCATCCCACTATCACTGTCAAGTATGTAGATATTTGTTTGCTCTTCTATTAATGATTACATTATTTTATTAATGTTCATATAAGCATATATTATTATCCCACATTGACTTCTTTTGTAATTCCTTACCAAACAACTAACTGTTACATGTGGATAAATGAGAATTCCACTAACTGCACTAAAATATGCTGCCTACCTTATGCTGATTGCTTTACTTCATATCTATAACCATTCAATACTGTTTTTTTCAATATACAATTCCTTATCATAAGATAAGTTAAAATGAGAGGATTTCAACTATGACCCAGAAAGGCCAGTGCTGAAGCCTCAGCAATGGTATGAAGTTACTTTGTAGTGCTGGCTTTTTCAGCCTTTCTTCGTCTGTAAAATGAAGTCAAAACAGTACCTGCTTCATTGAGGTTTTGTCAACAGGAAAATGGCAACATGTACCTGGCATGACATAAGTCTTTTAAAAACATTGTCATTGCCATCAGTATTATGGGGAATGTCATCTATTTTTATATGCCTCGTTTAGACTAACCACAGGGTCGATCAGGTCAATTGAAATTGCCACTTTAATTTTGTCACTAGGACTCTGCATAGTTTTTCTTTTTTTCAGTCAAAATTCTGAGTTCTGAGTTCTCATTTAATTTTCAAATAGACAAAGCTATGAGTGTAAAATCTGTACTTGGCAACAGTAAATATAGATCACCCTTAAAAACAAAAATTCATTGAGAATAGTAGTAAATAAAGTCAGTGAGTAAAAAGTATTGAACTCAGTCATCTTTGCTTTTTGTTTTGCTTTAAAATGCACGTCTAAAGTATTTTTTAAAAATTCAAAGTGTGTGTGTATGTGCGCACATGGTAGCCTATTCAACTAGGACTATATGCATGACACCAGAAAAATATTATCTCATTAGGCTATCCTCAACACACCCTCAGTTTCAATTTTTATATTGAATAGGGCCTCACTAAATTGCCCAGGCTAGCTTAGAACCCACAGTGTCCATGCCTCACAAATAATGACAATTACTGCCATGTGCCATCATATTAAATAAATTCAATTTTTTGTGGATATTTTGAAGGTCTCCTAAATTGTTTTCTAATATTATTTTCCCTCTAGGGATCTACATTTGCCTTTTTCCCATAGGTTTATTCATTTTTAAGGTTTGTTAGTACCATTTTTAAAACTTCCCATCTTCCATGCTTCTGGGAAAATGAAATGACTAAGATTTGCTTTATATATTAATTTTAGGTGATCATATCCTTCATATTGACTTTATGATACTACACTGTTGTGTTGTGAATAAAATTGGCATCTTGATCGACAACCAGTGCTACACTTACAAGGTTCCTAGGTAGTTTTTTGTAGAGTCCAAGTTATTCTGTAGAGGTGTGCCATGAACTGGTAATGGTCTGGGAAGATAGGCTAAGGCCCAGCAAGGAGCTTTTGAAGTGAGAATGAAGCATTCCTCACTTCAAATCCATATACTAAAATTATGCAGGGTTCATTTGAAGAAAGGGTTTAGGGATATGAAAGTCTACTAAAGTAAGAATGTAAGTCTTTAGGAATCAAATGTATTTTTGCCCTATTTTATTTATGTTGTCTCATCTCTGCTTATTTTTTTCACGCTTAGGAATAATTCTAACTCTATTTACTTTAATAAACTTAAATTCAATGCTGTCACCTTAGCATTGCAAATGTTTTCTGAGAATTCTCCAAATTTGTAATTTTTAAAAGATATCCAGTCTTCATCACATATATGCATATAGTTCTGTGACATGATAGTTCAGGGCCTGCTATCAAGCTGAGCACAAAAACGATACTAAAGACACCATGAACACAGCAACTCTTATAAAGTAAAACGTTTAACTGAGGCTGGCTTGCACTTTCAGAGGTGTAGTCCATTATCATCATGGCAAGAAGCAGGGCAGCATAAGGGCAGACATTGTGCTGGAGGAGGACCTAAGAGTTCTACATCTTGATCTGCAGGCAGCAGAAAGAGACTGTGTACCACACTGGGCATAGTTTGAGCATATAAGACCTCAAAGTCCGCCTCCACCATGACACACTTCTTCCAACAAGGCCACATCTATTTCAACAAGGCTATACTTCCTAATAGTGCCACTCCCTATGGGTCATGCTTCAAACAAGAGCCTATGGGAGCCATAGCTATTCAAACTACCACATTGAATTCACTGGCCCCAAAGGCTTGTAGACATAACATAATACAAAATGCATTTAGTCTAACTTTAAAGTCCCCATAGTCTATCATAGTCTCAACAATGAAGAAAAGTCCAAATTTCAAAGTCTCTTTTGAGTTCATGCAATCTCTTAACTCTAATACCGTATAAAATCAAAATCAGAAAACAGATCACATGCTTCCAACATATAATGGCATAGGATATACATTACTATTCCAAAATGGAGGAAAGGAAGCATAGTAAAGAAATACTGGACCAAAGCAAGACTGAAACCAGCTGGGCAAACTTCAAACTCTGCATCTCCATGTCTGATGTCAAAGTGCTCTTCAGATCTCCAACTCCTTTCAGCTTTGTTGACTGTAACACACTTCTATCTCTTAGGCTGGTTCCACTCCCTGTTAGCAGCTTGCTTCAGCAGGTATCCCACAATTCTAGAATCTCCAAAATCAATCACCTTCACAACTTCACACAATGGCCTTTCAGGGCCTCCATGCAGGGACATCCCTGCCATGCCTGGCCTCAATGGATTTCCTTAGTCATGGAGGGAGATTCTATAACCCCTTTCTTGTATCCTTGACTAAAACCAGAACCATGTGGCTGAAGCTGCCAAGATCTGGTGCTTGGTGGGGTTGGTGCTTTCTGGGGTTGGAACATGGCTTCCTCGTTCAACTATTCACTGTTTTCTGTCTTTCAATGCCTAAGCTTGGTGGCTTTGGAACTTGCTCTTTAGACAAGACTGGCCTCAAACTCAAATATCTTCCAGCCTCTGCCTTCTGAGTGCTGAGATTAAAGGTGTACACCACCACACAGGGCTCTAAACTTTCCTTTAATTCCTTTTTGCAAGTTGGAAACTAAGCTGGGTGGGAACTTGCCCTAAGGTCACCATTCCCTTTATTCCATTTCTTAACCTGTTTTTTTCCTTGAACAAAGGACTTAACACCATTCCATCTCCTGGTGCCTTCCTATCCTTAAATTGTACATTTTGTATTTTTCCTTGCTCAGTTTGCTCCTTTTCATTATAGATCTTCGTAAGAGTGAACACCAATCACCACACAACAGTCAATACTAGGCTGTTTTAAGACTTCCTCTGCCAATGGAATTAATCCAGAACTTTTCACTTTAGCCTCAGGCAAACTTTTCAGACAAAGGCAAAAAGCAGCCACATTCTTTGCCAAAATATCATAAGAACAGTCTCTCAGCTACATGCTAAAATTCTCCTCTGAAACCTCTTGAGTCAGACTCACCCAGTTCAAATCACCCTCAGCATCACTGTCCTCCATGTTCCTACTAGGTTAGTCCATTAATCCCAATTTAAAGTGTTCAACTGCTTTTCTGATCCAAAGTTCCAAAATCCACAGTCCTCCAAAAAAGCATGTTCAGGCCTACCACAGCAATACCCTAGTCCCTGGTACCAACTTTTGTTGTAGTTTAAGTTTCTATTGCTGTGAAGAGACACCGTGACTACAACAACTTTTAATAAGGAAAACATTTAATTGGGCAGCTTACAGTTCAGAGTTTTAGTCCATTATCATCACGGCAGGATATGGTGGCATGCAGGCAGACATGGTGTTGGAGAAAAAGCTTGATCCACAGGCAGCCGAAAGAGACTGTGTACCACACTGGGCATAGCTTGAGTATACAAGACCTCAAAGACCGCCTCCACAGTGACACACTTCCTCCAACAAGACCACACCTCCTAATAGTGCCACTTTTTATAGGCCAAGCATTAAAACAAATGAGTTTAGGGGGGGGGCATATGTATTCAAACCACCACAATTGTGTTTGCCACATAAGTAATCAAAGTTGAGCTATGTATTTTCAAATAGCTATCACGCATAGCATAATTACTAATATTTGTAGTGATTATAGAACTTCTAAAATGCTTGTAGGAAGGCTCTGAGATATTTACTCCCTGTCCTTTTTTGTAGTGCTGGGGGTCAAACCCAAGACCTTGTGAATGCTAGACAAATATTCTATCACTGAGTTACATCTCTAGTTCATGAATATTTATAGAAAAATATTTCTCTGCTTAGAAAAATAAAGTAAAATAAAAACCCATTAGGTCTATTGACAGTGCTACTCTAGGAGAAGAAAAACTGTGATTCAGGCCAGACCGTGAAAAGAACAGTCCACCAGTGAATGGCTAATAAAGCAACAGATTCCCATTGCGGCTTCCTTCCTTCACTTGTACATTTCTTTGCAGATGGACGTAAATTGCTACTTGTCCTTGACAAGGACTGGCAGGTCCAAAATAAACCTAGACTGTTGTTTCAAGAATGTGGTTCCTAATATTTTCTATTACTTCAGTGAAAAAAAAAGAGAAAGAAAGAATTTTTGTAGTGTATGAAAGTCTCTGTATTTTTATTGGCTACTTATAAATTTTGAAAAAAAAAATCCCTAATCCTTTTAAAATGGTCTTACCAATCCTTATATTTAGCATAATTTACCAACATTTCCAAACCCAGCATGGAAAAGCCATCAATATGGCACTAGGTCATGGGTCCTGAATGAAGCCGTCAGCAAGAATTAATAAACTGTGACAGCTGCCCAAAAACTTTCATTCTTTTTATTTAAATATCCCACTGCAAGCTGAAATTCAGTGTGATCTTTGTTGAAAGTAGCCCAGCTCACATGGAAGAAGGCAAAACAGAGAAGAGATGACAAGTATTAGTTATAAATTCAGTCCATAGAATTCTAAAATTTACGTATATAACAATTCCAGAGAATTTGAGTAGCAGAATATAACTAATTTTTTATATCTGCTTAAATAATTCTTCTTTTTTTTCCCTATGGTGCTGAAGATTGAGCCCAGACCTTCTACATTTTAGGAAATGCTCTAGCATTTCAGCCATATCCCAATCATGCACGAACAATTCTTAGAGATTTTTTTAATTAGACTAATGAAAACTAAGATTTCAAGCCATAACTTTTATGTTCAATAAATTGCTTCATTTTATTTTATTATTATTCTTTTATGTGAAACTGACACAAAGACATTAGCTCCTTTTAATTTCACAAGTAAGGCACATTTGTAGACAATTACCACTTAGTTAAAAACATACTATTCAAAGTACATCTTAAATTACTATAGATTTCTAGCGTCTGAACATCAGCACCAGAAACTGATCAGTTTTATGTCTCAAACAGGTAACAAATCATTGGTGCTTACCCCCTTTTCAATGTTCCCAGTCTGACACAATGTCCCCTCGGCGGCTGGAATACTGTTGGTGACACAGCGGTTGCTTTTGCTAAGGCACCAGAGCTCTCTACACACTTCCTAGGAAAGAAGGCAGAAGCAGGTTGATGAGGAACGGAGGCTAAAGCCACATGCGTTTCTTGAATAGAGCACATCACAGTCACTCAGCATCACTTGCTGATGTTGAAGCTACTATTGAAAGAGGATTTAGGGTGAAGGTCTTTCAGAGGGTAGGTTATTCACTTAAACTTTGGTCTAATTCATGTTTTAGTAGATAAAGTGTGTGTTTTTTTTTTTTTTTTGTTTTTTTTTTTTTTTTCGAGACATTTTCTGTGTAGTTTGCTTTTATACTTGTAGCTGGCTCGAATACAGAGATCGCTGGCTCTGCTCGATCTATTAAAGTGCGCACATGATAAGTGTTTTATTACTTATATGCTATTTTCATAATATGTAAATAAAATATAATAAAAAAAATACATAGAGAAGAAATTTGGTTTTTCAATGCTTGAGAATAAATACTAACACAAACTTAACAAATGCCAACAGAGCATCTAAGTTTTAAAAATTGGTAGTATTCTGGGGAGGGAAAAGACGGAGCAAACACTGTCAAGTAGATAGGAATTTAACATATAAATTTAAAGAAATATCAGGTACATTTTAGAATAATTTCTAAATTTTGTATGTCAAAGAATTATCTAGAAATGCTATTTTCGGTTATCAAATAGTTTAGCACAATGATGGTAAATTTTCATAAAATACTATTTATGACATTTTCACCTCCTTCCTTAGTATTTTCTGACTCAGAACAGAATTATAAGATTTTTCCAATACCCACAATATAAAATACTAGGTTAAGTTATCAGATTATCATCTGTCTATGTCTATATATTATGTCTGTGTTATAATTATCTAAAAAAAATAACTTCAGAAGAAAATACTCAAAATTCTAATTTTTTACATATGACCATTAGTTACTATCACCACCATTAGTTTAAACTAGAACTATGAATCTAAATATATTTGTTACAATATTAATAAAAATGCAGAAATAATAAATATATAGCACTTAATCCTGTCACTTTTATGTCTCAAGTGAAGTTTTAACTCCTCAGACACAAAAGAAACCATGTGACATAGACATGATTGAGAAGGAAGCTGGTAAACTATGGGAACTAATGACTCTGCAAGTGAAAATGTTCACATGATACGACAGTCCTTGATTCTACTGTTGAAGACAATACTCAGAGCTGAGACTCCCTTTGGGTTCCTATGGGGGTGTTCTCTATCAGGGAGGCAATGACGTACAATGTGTATTGGGCTTTAAAATACTTAAAATCGGGGGCTGAAGAAATGGCTCAGCTATTAACAGCACAAGTTGCTTTCAGAAGACCTGAGGTCAGTTCCCAGCACACACATGGCAGCTCAAAACCATCTGTAACTCCAGTTCTAGGAAATCCAATGCCCTCTAGCCTTCATAGGTACCAGGCATTCACCTGATGCACAAACATACATGCAGGCAAAACACTTATACACACAAAATAAAAACTAAATTAAAAAATTAAATATACTTCAATTTTTAAAACTCTATTTAAAGACTAGTGAGTTAAAAAAGAAAACATTAGAAGAGCCTTCTGGGAATCATAGTACCAACCTAAAATGCTCTTTTTTATAATGGAACTCGATAAAAATAATACTTACTTGTTCTTACAATATATTTTCAGTACATTCTTTTAGTTTAACATTTTAGAAGCAGCAGGACTGCTACTATTTAAAGGTTTTAAAATATTGAACTATGTGTAAAAGCCTATCCAAATTCAAGCAACAATGAGTTCACAGAGACACATTTAATAGAACAATATATTTAAAATGTGAAAAAAAATAATGCATAGATTATCTCTGGACAAGATTCTGAATACTTTTTCTTTTTGTTGGGTCTAAATCTTACTTTAGATAAAGGCAAAAAGAAGCCTAAAATATACTTTATACAAAACTATTTGATGAGGATTCTACTCTTGAAGATAATACTCAGAACATCCATTAAAAACACACACAATTTAGTTGTGTTGTAGAAACATTATTTTCTAAAAGCACCTTTGAACACATCTACCCAAAGTGACAAGTGAGTAAGGTCCTTTTTAAAATTGTGATGTCCAGATTGACAATACACCTTCCTTCAATGTTTGAAAAACAGATTTCGGCATCTAACAGGAATGTATTACCTTACTGGCTTCCTAAAGATTGGCATTTTGCTAGGGATTAATTTATCACACATTGTTACATGCAGCAAGGGTCTGCCGACCCACACTGGAAAACACACTTGAACTGTTAAAGTAGTGACAGAGATCACAGAAAGCTTTTCCAGCAGAACTCAAAGTTGGCATTTCATCTGAGTAAGAAAGAATTTTGATACTGAATTTAAGAAGAGAAAGACAAAGTACAAGAAAAGCTCATTTCACACCAAGGAAGAAGTTCTAGAATATGGGCAACCTATTTAGTTGGACAGTTTTCTTTGCACATGAATATTATTAATTGCTGAATAAATACTTTCATGAAGGTTTCAAGCTATAAGGAAGTTAACTGCAGGCTGAAAGGTTTTTATCTCTTGAGAAAGTTCTATACACAGATCATACTTGTTAAATTCCTTTCCTAAATGAAATATATAAGGTGATAGGTACAGTTAGTGGACGGGAATAATGTTTTCTTTTCCCCCCAGCTTAGCTAAGGAGCAGCAATTTTCTTGCATGTGTTCATCATTCCCGACAGAAGTTCAGGTTTATTACGATTAGTTTCATGACTTCTCTAAGTGAATAAATCATTGCCTCTGTGCTAGGGCTTCCTTTAGTATCTTAGATTTCACTTTAGGGAGACTCAGGGAAACCTGGTACTCTGCTGGCCCTCAAGTTTAAGGAAGAAGAAAGAAATCATCAACAACTCCTCTAAAAGATATTTCTGTTAAATGACAGCACACGAGAGTGAAAATTTGAGATGGAATCTTTAGTTTCATGGAGTCAACTACAATCAGGAAAAGATTGAAATAGTGATAGCAATATTTCCTTGCCATTTGCAAATATTTACTGAGACTCTACCACCCACCAGACATGTTAGCATAATGCAGAAATATTATCACATAGAATCACAGGGACCAGGGAAGCCAATGCTTTTAATTTCTCTGATAAAACTAGAACAATACCGATGTAGTATTTTTTCATTATACTCTCTTTACTACATGCATATCTGTGTACCACTTGCATAGTTGGGAACCACAGAGGCCAGAAAAGGGCACCAGATCCCTAGAAACTAGAGTTACAGACAGTTGTGAGCCTCTGTGTAGGTGCTGGGGATGAAACCCCGGTCACCTGGAAGACAGCCAGTTCCCTTAACCACTGAACTATCTCTTCAGCCCTGACACCTTTTTTAATTTTTCATTTTAATTTTTTTTTTTTTTTGAGACAGGGTTTCTCTGTGTAGCTTTGCGCCTTTCCTGGAACTCGCTTTGGAGACCAGGCTGGCCTCGAACTCACAGAGATCCACCTGGCTCTGCCTCCCGAGTGCTGGGATTAAAGGCGTGCGCCACCACCTAGGTTAAAAATTTTTTTTAAAGATTTATTTATTATGTATACAATGTTCTGCCTGCATGTACGTCTGCAGGTCAGAAGAGGGCATCAGATCTCATTACAGATGGTTCTGAGCCACCATGTGGGTGCTGGGAATTGAACTCAGGACCTCTGGAAGAGCAGTCGGCGCTCTTAACCTCTGAGCCATCTCCAGCCCATAATTTTTCATTTTAATAGACAATCATTATTTCTTCAGTTTTACTATTTTTACTTAGCTGTTGTTAACCAGAGACTGTAAGTCAGGGGCAGAATCTGTGTACTTAAAGCATGATTTACAAACTGTTCCTTTTAGAAAAATTAAAAGTTAGCAACCCTACCTTATTCTGTTAATTTTTGTAGAGAAAATTTTGTCTACAGAAATCTAAAAATTAGTCTAACACCCACTGCCCATAATATTTATTTAGATAGATCTGTGTGCTTGCCAGTGCCTGAGTCCAATTTCTTTTTTGACATAGATCCTTTAGTAATTATCTAACCAAAGAATTCTTCTCCTTATTTTTCTGAGCATATATTTTATTTATCCTCATTTTAAATATTTTAATTGAATATACAGTGCCAAGCTGACATTAATCTTACCTGAACATTTGAAGACATTATGATCATGTTTTAGGCCAGTGCTCTAGTGAGTAATGTAAAATGTAAAAAGTCATTTTAACTCCTTTCAAGAGTTTGAAGATCTTACTTCAGTGCAGTTTCTCTGCTATTGTTTGTTTGGTTTTCAGATACATGCTCTGAGAATTTGTACTTTTCTTTGATTCTGGCTCCTTTAACAGACCGCTATCTTACCCTCTCCCTATGCCTAGCCAGCACAATTTTGTGTCTTCTCTTTTTAACCTTATGTCTCTTACCTCTTGTCAAAGTTTTCCTATCTTTTTTTTCTCTTGAGACAATGATTGTTGGCTTCATGTTGGATTATTTGCTTATGTTGTTTATTACCCATATTCAGTCTACCTTTAGTGAGTTTATTTTTATCTCTCATCATGCTATAGCTTTTGAGTTATGAAAGTACAGTCAAACGCAAGTGTTTCTGTCACACATTCTAAGGTTTTCACTGAATCGGCTTTCAAGTTGATTTATTTGCTTGGTATCAGGTAGTTGAAGTAGTTGATTTTAAAAAAAAAGTTTTGTTTTGTTCTCTTGTGAGGTACAAGCTAGGGTCCCAATTTCTTAAGGAAGTTATTTTCCACCCAGAAAAACATTTGCTCAATTAAATCCCTGCTGGTATTTCCCTGGCATCCCAGTCAGCTAGTCCTTTGCAGTCCAAATCATACAGCTCATTGGACTTCCTTCTTAGAGATATAGGTCTGTAAGCGCATTTGCATGCACCAGAGATCACTTTAATAAAAATTGAGACTTGAACCCATTTATCAATCTGTTGTTTTATATATATTTTTATTTTTTTTAATTTAAAATTTTCTTTTCATTTTACATGCCAATCCCAGTTCCCCCTCCTTTCCCTTCTTCTACCCCTTACACTCCCTCCCATCCACACCCCTATCCACTCCTCAGAGAGGTATCAACTTGTTTTTTTTTTTAAATTAATGTAAGGTGGGTAGTAATCTAGTTACTGCCCATCCCACAGCCTTCTTGCAGTGAACTCAATAAATTTATCTTTAAAAATTGATATAAAAGGTGTATCTTTTAACTGTTTCTTCACCTGCCCTCATGACTTCAATAGAATTTGGGTTTTTTAAATGAAGCTACCAAGCCATTTACTATGACCAATAAAGGAAACTCTTCCCTTTATAGGTCTTCATATGTTTCATAATTTTCTCTAATTATGAGAAAGCCTACCTGCTATCTTGAAATCATAATCAGAGATAATGAATGATTTTCCAGATTGAGGGAAATGTTAACCTTTGTGCTGTGCTGGGTCCTTGGTAGTAATTGTACAACACTCTCGGGGTCCTCATCGTCCTTTCAGTTGCAGTAAACACGGTCAATGAGGAGAGTAAAGCGTCGAAGTGGTCAGTAAGGAATATCAGCAAAGAGAAATAGAAAACCTACATCTGCTAACCCTGTGGCCTGGCTTAGGTCTAGGAATCCAAACCAAACAAGATAGCATGTCCACACTTAGTCCTTAAAGAGCTCAAGCCCATTAAGTAGGCGATTAACTGAATGAGATCCTAGAAAGGGAACAACACCAATAAAACAGGATCTAGAAATTTCGGTTAAATAATCAACAATTTGAAGGCTTTAAAAAAAGATATCAAAATGGTTATAGAAATTAAAATCACCAACTTTTAGGCCTACATTTGACTCTGGAACTAGGATTTGGCTTGGAATTGGGGTAAAGTAAAAATCAAAGCAACCTTTAAACAATTATATGTTGAGTAATTATGTATGTTTGGATTTCAGAGATTACTGAAGGACTAAAAAATTTCAGTGTCCTTTTCTCTATAAGTCTGTATTAAACCACACTGAAGAATATGTATGCTACCTTAAGATATTTAAGAGAATTCTATTTTTCTCAATACAACCATTACATATTTAATATCTGGAAACTGAATAATTAATCCATGGACCTGCTTTAGAAATCAAAGATAACTGTGAGTATTGAAAATGTTTTTGTAGAGAATAAAAACAGCATTTAGCTTTAAAAGTAAAGCACAATATGAACAAACAAAAATCCCAACTACTAAAACTCATTTTCTGTAAACTTTTCTTTTTTTTTTTTTTTTTTTTTTGGTTTTTCGAGACAGGGTTTCTCTGTGTAGCTTTGCGCCTTTCCTGGAGCTCACTTGGTAGCCCAGGCTGGCCTCGAACTCACAGAGATCCGCCTGGCTCTGCCTCCCGAGTGCTGGGATTAAAGGCGTGCGCCACCAACGCCCGGCTAACTTTTCTTATATGTATTTCTCAATATACTTTTCATTATTTCATTATTTCAACACTATCTTCTGATTTCTCTGTATCTATTTTTAAACATTGTTCAGACAACCAACAATATTCAAAAATACTAACAAAGTTCATTTGCAATTATATGAATCATTCTTTTTGTTTGTTTGGTTCGGTTTTGGTTTTTCAAGGCAAGGTTTCTCTACATAGCTGTGGCTGTCCAGAACTCACTCTGAAGACGAGGCTGACCTTGAACTCACAGAGATCTGCCTGCCTCTGCCTCCCAAGTGCTGGGATTAAAGGTGTGTGCCACCCCCCACCCTGTCTATATGAGTATGTCTTAATGACAAAGCAATAATGATTTGAATCACAATTTGTAGTGATAAAATAAGCAAAAGGAACAAGGTCTGAAGGCACTTAAAGCTGTAGTCTATATAGAGTAAGACTCTGTTGCTGAAGACAACAAACACTTTGGACACAGAACACAGAGGAATCAAGTTGGAACTGAGCTGGATGCTTCCCTGCTGACTAGCATTCACAGTGCTGGAAGACACTGCACAAGTTTGGGGGAAGGGTAGAAAAGGCATCCACAATCACCAAAAGTCATGAACCCGACGAAGGACCCAGTATGCTAACAATAGTAACTTGCCAGACAAGATAAGCTCCCGGTGTGATATGGCAGAATTTTGGTGAGGGTAAACAGCTGCTTCCTTATTAAACCTAAGCCCCACCCTATGGGAGAAATACACAGCTGGCAGAATGTTGTTACAATGAGCTGCACTGAGCTGGGAACTGTTCTGAAGGCAAGTTATATAGATTCTAGGAGGGTACATAGCAGTAAACAGAATGAAAATAAATACTATATTATAAAGTAATAAATGCTAATGAGAAAAAAGCAAGGAAAAATTCTAGGACTTATGCATGTGAATGTATAAACGTGCATAAGTTTAGAGAAGGTTATCAAGGAAAGCATCATTTAACTATCAAGCAATCAACTAAGCAAAACAATTAAGGAATTTACTAACATGATGTGACTGAGAACAACTGGGAGACGTTTTTATATACAGAATGATCAGACAGAAGTCCTGTCTCAAGAGAAATTCCACTCGAGTTAGAGTAAAAGGTGAAATTGAGTCAATATGTGGCTGTTAAAATTCTCCCATGCTCTCAAATCACAGAAGGTTCATCTTCTCCTCTTAGTGTAGCTGCTGTTTATGAATATAACCACAAATGACAGATATTCACAGAAGAAATGAAAACACTTCTTGAATGTCTACTATGTGTCCAGCACATGAAATATATATGCAATCTTGTAAATGCTCTTGCTACCTGAAGTTTACAAAAACAATTAGGCTGTTGTTCACTGAAAAGTTTTCTATGAATGAATAAAATTTACTGATGGTCAGCTTGACATTATAGGTAATAGTGAATGGTGAACAGACTTTTTAAATTTAAAGTATTTTGTTAAAAATATTATATTCCAAAAAATATTATGGTCTCTTGTGAAACCATGTGCTAGATAATGGGTTTTCATTTATGGATGAGAATATCTTATCTACTGGTAGAACATCATTTAGTTCTATATTAAAAGCACAGAATTTGCAACATACTACTAAAGATGTATGCAGTAGCTTTATCCTATATGAACAATGACAATATTCACATACAAGAAAAAAGTATCCACAAATTACACAAAGCTATGTATGTCTATAAAACTTGTGTGACTTAAATCTATCTGCAGATGAACACTCATCCCTTCAGTTAATAGTTCATTATATATTAGGTATCATGAACCTATATTAAATTCTTAAGTGTTATCTGAAAACTATGGTTTGGATATGATTTAAAGTGACAGAATCAAGAAATAAGGAGCAAAATCTGAAAGAGCCCTAATCTATGATTTTTGGAATGTAGTCATAAAGATCCCCCACATATATCATATAAGCTATAAGTGAATTCCTTTCTACGTTTAAACTTATTCTTATTGCAATATGCTTTCGGCCAGTTTAGTTTTTATGATTATTTTCTAATAAAAATATTGAAAATGAAAGACAAGTGAGAAGTGGAAGAGAAGTGGAAATAATAGGTTCTACAGAGCTTTATGAGCCTGATGCTCTGAATAATAAATAAATAAATAAATAAATAAATAAATAAATAACACTCTAGAGACAGCGGTTCTGTTGTTTTATTTGCAATGAACTTTTTCTTTCTTTCTTTCTTTTTTTTTTTTTTTTTTTTTGAGACATTTCTTGTACTTTGTTTCTACTTGTAGCTGCTGATAAGATGCTGTTGTTATTAAGTGGCGAATGAACTTTTTCTAAGAAGCACTGAAAAATCATCCTTAGACTCAGAGTTGGGCGATATTTGAAGATAATAAAGATCTAGCTTTACACGCTGCAGCTTATCTGAAAGAAGCACACACACAAACTTTCGCACACAGCTGTGGAGGCCAGAGGACAACTTGCAGGAGTTAGTTCTCTCCTTCCACCATGCAGGTTCCAAGATCAAACACAGGTCCTCAGGCTTAGTGGTAAAATGCCTTTACTCATCAAATCAATCATTGATCTGGTCCCTAACTTTTTTTTGTAATAACAGATAATAAGACTGAGGATGTAGCTTAGTTGGCAGAGCACCTGTTTGACCTACACAGTGGCCTGAGTTTGATCCCCAGCACCACATAAACTGAGTATGATATCATGCCTAGAATCCCAGCAATTGAGAGGAGCAAGGAGAAGGTTCAGGAGTTCAAGGTCATCCCCAACTACATAGCAAGTTTAAGGTCAGCCTGAGCTACATGAGGTGGGTGAGGTGGAGGTGGTGGTGGTGGTGGTGGTGGTGGTGGTGGTGGTGGTGGTGGTGGTGGTGGTAAGAAATTCCATCATTCCAAGATGCCACAATTTAGGATTTCAGACATCCGAGAATGTATGTCCCCAAACAGTAATTTTAGAGATTACTTCTCTCCCAAAAGACAGGGCTAAAATGGAGAGTTTTGAGACGTTTACTAATCAGGAATGAGACATTACCTGATGAAGACTAGACTAATGTTCTCTATAACAAACACATCTACAATCTTTATTTTATTAGCACAATTAGTATAAATAGAAGCAACAGATGTGACAGACTCAAATCTCTACATGTTTTTAATCTAGGAGTGTATAAATCACACACTGTAATTTTAGTTTCCCCATCTATAAACTATTATAAAATCATTATAAATTTTGTCAATGCAGTCTGAAATATCTCAGAAAAAGGTACTATATAACAGTTATGTATCACTGACTATCATTTGTAGGTTACCAGATTATGCAAATATATTAATCTATATATTACACTGCTATTCTGTTCTTTGTATTTATAACCACTATATTTTCTTTTCTATCCTGCTAGAATTTATGGATAATCTGAAAACAAAATTAGATAATAGGTAATGATAACTGTGGAAAACTGCTCCAAAAACAAATACCCAAATGTGATTAACAAATATATAACTGAACACATACACTAAGAAGTCACTAAGAAATTATGGAGTATTGATAAGTTGGGCATTGATAAGCTCTCAATCACTACAAAATGGCCAAAGTGAAAGGGATGGGAAAAGGTATCACTGTAGCAGTTATGGTTCATTCTATAACTGTTTAAAATCTTTCCAGAAGTCATTAGTTTTCAAAATAGGAATCATTTCAAGGCAACTGTTCCCTAGTCTCATATCAGTGTGTTATGATATCATACCCACCTTAGTACCTTACATTCAGGTCACCTTTCCCTTCAGCTGCCTCCTGAAGCACAACGTGCTAACCAGACTGGACTCAGTCTTCAAAGAGTCAATTGATTTCCAAAGTAGTATTTAGAAATGTCATAAATGTTAGGAAAACATAAGATAAAAACCAGTGTAAATTGAGTATGATAATTATATGAACCTGTGGTGATATTTTATTTGTGCACCCCAATAAAGCCAGCCACTATACTAAACATAGAGGTCAGGCAGTGGTAGCACTCATCCTTAATCCCAGCATTCAGGAGGCAGAGATTCATCCAGATCTCTGTGAGTTCAAGGCCACACTGGGGAACAGAGTCAGGCATGGTGGCACAAACTTTTAATCCTAGCATTAGTTAACCATAGAGGTCTGGAAGTCTGTACAGACAGACAGGAAGTGATAGAGCTGGGCGGAGAGAGGAAATAAGAGGGCAGGGACAGAAAGGCATATAGGCATGGGTATACAGGAAGTAGCTCTCTCTAGAGGCTGAGGAGTTGGTAAGGTGAGGTTGGCTCTGGGCTTGTCCTATTTCTCTAATCTCTCAGTTTTCACCCCAATATCTGGCTCCAGGTTTTTATTAATAAGACCGTTTAGCAATTCGTCTTGCATCTGGCGCCCAATGTTCAAGTTCAAGAGGCGGGAGAGATTTTAACGAATCTTATCAGAAATCAAGAATCCTAACTAGAAATGTATAGTAGAATATAAAAAGAGCATAAGAATTCCATATAGAATATGTATCTAGTGAAACCAGTATTTCACTGAAAAACAAGTAGAAAGGGTTCATGACAAAATATAAGAAATTATCTCTACAAATGCTGTCTTCACAAAGTTTTTTGATTTTATTTTATTTCTGATATAGAAGTCAGCATAACTATTATATAGAAAGATTCAAAAGGCAGAAAATGAAGTTTTGTAATTACAACTTATCTCGTTTCTATCCACCTAGAAAAAGTGAGCCTTCTAGACTAAGTGAGAAGAATCAAATCAATTTTTAAATTAATTTGTTCATCAAAGAAAAATTACATTCATAAATCCCATAAATGTAATAATAATAAATAATAATAGCATAAATTATCTATCATAGAAGCTTATGGATGGAGTTCAAACACAATTTCCAGAATAAAAAGTACAATGTAGATTGTCTCACTAGTGAACAGAAAAATGGGAAACACTGTGAGTGATCGTGGAAAGCATCTCTGATTTCATTGATCACTGAGTACATGTAGTCACTGTGATTAATGCTTGGGTGACTTTCTTTTAGGAAAAAGGAGAATTTAGGAACAAAAGAAACCAGATCCTTTCAGAACTAAAACTTTACAAAGAAACAGAAGAAATCAAAGTTTTACATGTGTCTCTACATACTCAGATAATCAATCACACAATCTTGAAAGTACTGCCAAGGTCTACCAAGAATAACAATATATTTGTCACCCAAGATATGTGTTTTAATGCCTCCCATTGCTCTATGTCCAAGAAGAGTAAATGGTAAAGAACAGTGAGTATGTAGTCTAATAATACTATTTTAAAGCTTAATTCTTTGTATTGTTTTCATTTTCTAAGAATTTAGGCTATCTGTACCACAATAAGAACCAAGCCTTTAGATTTGGTTTTAAAGCCTAAGTATTTTTTGGCACACAGATTGACATTTTAGAATCCGTTTTTTTCATTCAACACATTCCTATACTAGAGACAAAATTATCTGTGAAATTAAAAGCGTTTTAATGGTTTCTAATATGGCCCTGTGACTTGTTTTAGGCACACATGAAGAGAAAGTCATGCTGCTCACAGTTTTTTCCACAGCTATTTCCCTTTTTCTCATTCCGTGGGCTGGTGTCACCTTGTTCCTCCTCAGTTGTTGTGTTGGAAAGTGGGCACTGGGTGAAGCCATAGAGGTGACTCAGTTCTAGCTAGACTGAATTAAGGTAAAGGCAAGAGGCCAGTGAAAATGCCCTTTAGCACAGTTATAAGAGTGCCAGGAAAAGGCAATAGAGGAGTCTCTTAAAACTAAAATATTTTAAAAGACAAAGTAAAATTGGCATCATGAGCTGAGATTTAAAAAGTAAATACACGTGAAGTTACTAAAATTCTGTTTGCTTCATTAACAAAAAAATTGTGAAATATGTTAATTTAGTTATTATTCAGATATTTACAAATAGATACTATATAAACAATCTCAGAAAAATCAGTGTAAAAGGCATTATGTAAACTAATAATGCTGGAAATGCAAACTAAGTTCATCATGATTCCACTTGAACATGTGTCACAAGAGAACATATATAAATGACTGAACATAAGGATTAAGACCTCTTACCCCGTATTTGCATTGGCGGGATGTTGCTCCATACTGGAAACGACATTGCTCATCAGCATCATACACCTGACCTGGGGCCACAGCTGGATAAAGAAAGTCACGCTTGGGAGGCTCATTATCAAGGCAAGTACCACGGCCTGAACTGTTCAACATAAAGGATCAGAGGAAATTAGGTACTCTGTAGACTATTTCAGTCACAATTATGAAACCATGTGTTGAGATCTTTGTTTTAATAATTTGATGCATGAAAACAACACATTGTACTAATAATCATATAGCAAAATAGAATAGTTTTACAGACACCTGAATGAGAGCTCCAAATTCTTTTTCTCCAGCACCAAAACACAATGGAAGCATCTCAGACAACAATCTGAAAATGTCCTGCTGGCCTTTAAAATACTGGTTTAAACTAGTTCTGAAGGAATCAAAACAGAATTTCATATTACTCTAAGTTTCTTGTTTGTTTTCATTGAAAATATAACCACATCTGGTAGTAGAATTAAAAACATGAATTGTGGAAAATTAAACAAAAATAATTATAGCTGCAATCTTAAAGACTTAATTTATCCCCTTAGACAGAACAAAAGATGCTGCAGTAAGACATGGCACTAGTTAGTGGGCTGAATGGCAGCCGGGGCCAAGGTCCAAAGGTCTCTCTCACATACCCTAGAAATGTTTAGTCTCTCAAAGATTTCATATTTCATCTGAGGTCATCAGAGCTAGGAAAAGGGAATGTTCTCCTTTCTACATAATTTCTGCTTTACAAAGTATGCCTTCACTAAAACATAATATTTTAATTCAGTGGAACAAATAACATAAAGGTTGCCAAAAGCCAGACAGAATACCTTACTTTAAAGAGCTCTAGACTTTGCTGAATATAACTGTTCATTTTTATTTATCCAGTGTGCATAAAATAGGACAGATGCTTTTTTACTTTCACTTCACATGTGAGTTCGGATTTTTAAAGAATTCCTATGCCAACACTTAAAAATTCTTTCCAGCATTCCTGTCCATTGTGCCAGGACCTCTGCTTTTTCCCCAAATCTTTTCCATCCACTTTGCCAAAGGAAAATAACTTGACAAGTTGAAGTTCCTCAACTGTTATTTAGGACAGCACGAATTTTCATTTACAAACAGGGAAGAAAGACTCCTACAAAACAATGAGTTTCAATTCACTGACAAGTTTTTTTTATTTGTTAAAATGTAAAAGGCATCTTGTTAGATAAAATGATTATCTACACAGCAGCCATTAGCATCTTTAAAACCTAAACTGTGCTATTCTTAAGGTGGCCCAGACCAAAGGGATACAAGATGGCCTTCTGGCCTTACACTCCTCTTTGTTAATCTTGAAAGAAAGTGCTGTGGTACCACTGCACTGACATAGATGGGCTTTGACATGTCCATCAGTACCGCTCAAGGCTTGTTCTTCCCAATACTTGCTTCCTTCCTGTTGCAAGCTGAGATACTGTCATGGAGCTCAGCAAGCACATTTATTGTTAGGTGAAAAAATAGCACTTTTGGTATTATGATGTGTAAAACTTTAGTCAAGTAAAATCCTACTAGTAATATCAAAATATATTAGAGTTAATGACAAAGGGGTAATATTTTATAATAAGTACAATAGTAAAAATATGACTATTTTGATAATATAGAATATTATTGGGATAACTGAATTAGAGGATTAACTTCTAAATTTTCTTTCCAAATTATAAGTTCCATCATTTACAATAAAACTATACATATATTTATAAAAGGAATTGCACATATAATAAAAATAAGTAAATACTACTACTACAAATCAAAAGAAAAATTAAATTATATACTGAAGAATTCACATACAAGATCTTTTAGGTTATAAATATTTATCAGCAGCATAACAAAAAAGTGTAGGACATAATTACCTAACTGGCACCAGTATAGAACTCATTACAAATACTACATATAGTGACTTTCAGAAATATAGAAAATTGAACTAAAAATGTGACCCTCAGAAGGGAATTGAATTTAAAGATAGATACACAAAGGAACTAACTTTTTACTGATGGTAAAATTGGCTTGATTTAGGAAGAAGCAAAACTAATTATTTCATTTAATGTTCTTGTTTTGAGATATAATGATCTTTAATATTCTTTTCTTTAAAAAAAATTAGATCAGACAAGCACTGAAAAGACCTTCAGAGCCAACAGTGCCAGGCATGGTTAGGACCTAAGGCCAAAACTCTTCAAAGAGTTGGTCCCCAAAGTGTATTCTTATTTTAGGTCCCTGGAAGCACCTATTTCTTTTTTTATTATTAAATAGCTACACAAGACTAGTTCTCCTTGTCCAGTACACTTTACAGAAGATTAAAACTCTCCATTCAATAAAAGAAAAAAGAAACCCATATGTATATTCTAAAAATGAGCCTGTGTTTAGGAACACCATATCAACAAAGGTCTTTAGACATGTGGTTGCTATATATGTAAATATCAGCAAGGCTTATGTCAGTCAAACAACCTCAGGTACAGCAAGGATCTATCTGCGCAGCTGATGAAAAAGCTGCTCCATTCCACATTTTCTCACTATGTGTACATATAGCACTGTCCTCCTAACGATCATACCTCTTAACACGGCAAAGCAGAGATGTATGTATTTGAGGAATGGGACCATTTTCATCTTTTAATTCTTAACTAGGGTTATGCATTGCAAATTTTTAGTTGCGTATATTAGCAAAATTTGTCTATTGTTTTCCTGGTGTCTTTTCTGTTACTTTCAATTAAGTAAAGTCTATAGAGCATTATTATTATTATTATTATTATTATTATTATTATTATTATTATTATTATTATTTGGCTTTTTGAGATAAGGTTTCTCTGTGTAACCACCCTGACTGTCCTGGAACTTTCTTTACAGACCAGGCTGGTCTCGAACTTACAGAGATCTGCCTGCCTCTGCTTTAATCCTGAGTGCTGGGATTAAAGTCGTGCACCACCACTACCCAGCTGAGTATAATTATTACTAACTGACTCTTAAGAAGAAAAGTACTTCAAGGTATTTTCATGCTTCTAAGCTATCAACTACCATTCTGAAAGAGTACAGATATAGACACAGAAGGGAAAGAACACAGATCTGTGGGATGCAGATTTGATTCTATCTTCAGAGTTTCTCTCTCCCCTCTCCCTCTCCCTCTCCCTCTCCTCTCTCCCTCTCCCTCTCCTCCCTCTCCCCTCCCTCCCTCTCTCTTACTTCCCCCTCCCTCCTCCCCTCTCTGTCCTTCATATGTGTGTTTAACCAAAGAATTTCTGAGCACTCAATTCTAATAAATTTTTCCTATGACTAGCTGCTCTTCTGATTTTTAAATGTTCATGAGGTAATGTCTGATTTCTGGTTTTACACTAGTAACTTCTCTCTAACCACTCCTCACGGTATAGGTAGATGCATGTGTGAAAATGTGTGTAAGGGTGTATTCACCCCTGCAGTTGTGTGGAAGCCAGAGGTTAGTTTCAGGATGTCTTCCTCAATTATCTCCATCTGATTTTTGAGACAGTCTGTCACTGAACCTAGACCAGCCATTTTAGTTAGACTGGCTGCCCAACAAACCCCAGGATTCAGCTAGCCATGCCTTGAAAAACACACTTTGGGCCTACAGGTCTATTCCACTGTACCTGGCCTTTGGCATGGGTTCTGGGATCCAGAATTAGGTACTCATGCTTGCATACCACTTTATCCACTAAGCCAGTGGTTCTCAACCTTCCTAATGCTACAGTCCTTCAGGTTGTGGTGACTCCCCAGTCATAAAATTATTTTCATTCCTACTTCATAACTGTAATCTTGCTACTGTTATTAATTATAATGAAAATACCGGATATGTAGAATATCTGATACTGACCCCTATGAAAGGGTCATTCGACCTCACAGGGGTTGCCACCACTATGTTGAGAAACACTGCATCAAGCCATCTCCCAAACTCTACATGAATAATTTTTAATATTATTTTAAGTTATCATACAAATTAATAGGTTTCATTGTAGTTTCTTCATACATCATCATATGTTGCTTTTATTCACTTTTCTCTACAATAGTCCTTCCTCGCCTACTCATCTCCCATATCCTCCAGATGAATTGACAATAATTTATTTATTTTTATTCTGTTTGGTTTTTGCGATAGTCTCTTTATATAGACTGAGGTGGTTTCTCTCAGCTATCTGAGTGCTGGACTTACAGAAGTGTGCTACATGCCCAGCTCTCTGTACTCTTCTCAATAACAGCTCTTCTTCGCCACCCATCTGCTTATTTTAGAACGCCTGTTTAAAAGGAGTTGAAGTACTCCATTTAAGATTGGGTCACATAACTTACATGTTCATATACCATTATATCTAGTATTTCTAATTCCTTTTTATGAAAATGTTACATAGTCTTACACTTTATACTGTTCTTGTAACAAAACAGAAGCTAAGGAAAGTTCTAGTTTAATCTAGAATTTACTTAACTGAGAAGCAATAAGTCTTACTATGCCAAGCCTAGTGTAATCCATGCTAGTATCAAATAACAATAGCAGTGATAAATCTATAGACATTTCTGGAATTTTCTCATTAACAACAATTACTAAGATAAATGGTTTGTGTCTTGAGGGTCACATAATTTTTTTTCATTCAGAAAACTTAAACTTTACTCATTAATAAACTAAATATACAGAACTATTAGTATTCATCTATAAGAGGCTATAACTTTTAATATATTTGTCCAACATAAAACTAGATGCATAAAATTAAATCTATAATTAGTTTTCCAGCAGTTTATATTTCCCAACAAAAATCCAAACCCTAGTTAATGTGTTATAAATATAAATAATCATTAAATTGACAATCTGTGTTTTTATTTAACCTTCCAAGACAAGGTAAAATATATATCAGTCTAAAAATATACATCTTCGTTGATTATGAAAAAATCATAGTAAATCAACATATATTTATATTTCTAAAACTCTTTGCATTGTGATGGGAAATTCATTTTATGTACCCCACTTCTAAGTTAGTGAGTACTTACTCACAAAGTCCCAAAGTCAACCTTGAAAACAAGAAGATGAGCCAAATTTCAGTCTCCTACTAAAATTTATAGATCTTTATAAAATATGTCCTACTGGCTTTGTTTCTAGAACACATGAGTTTGGATTACTAATTGAGATTTAAAGTTTATTCTAAAACAGATTATAAAGAATGGAGCTTTAGTCTATACAATGAGCCAATCTAAAAGTACATCTACCTAAGTTGTATGCACCTACAGTACCTTATCAACACAGAAGTATAACTTAATGCCACCTGTTTTTTCACAAAGGTATGCTGAGACATATGAATTAAGCATGAACTAGGTTGATATCATTTACATCAAGTTAAATTCTTATCTACTATCTTCTCATGAGTAGCTTTATCATTTTTTCTCAAACTAACAATGTTTGAACCAAACATAGCTATGTAATAACATAATCAGGTAAATGCAAAGGGATCTAAAATCAAACCTCTTTGTCCTGTCATTCACTGTACAACATGAATGTTGGGATACAACTAACTTGAAGCTTCAAAGACACAAGTCTCGTGCTATGAATGGTGACTCAATACTCACTCGACACAAAATGACAACTTGTCAAAGATACTCATGTTTAGAGCAAGAGTCTCAAGGTGTGTCAGACAGACTGAAGGAGAAACTTGTTCTGGCAGGTTATTTCTTGGATACTACAATTTTTGGAAGGGTGAGGGGAGGCTCCACCTAAGAAGATGTTTTCCATTTAACAGGGTGAAGCTAAGCTTCAAGAGCAATTTCTAGATAGCAAATATGAGTGCATTGGCCATCTTGTTCATCGTACATCACTTTTCTCAACCTTCTTCTTAGTTCCCCTTCAGTCATAATGATGTCGCTCAGTGTATTTAATCAACTTCCACCGTTGTATGAAATGGAGTCTGTATATAACTTGAAAAGCCAAGCAATTGTGCTACAGCTCCTTGAGAGTTCAAGCAATTTGACAGACTTTAAATAGGGCAAAAGATGACTCACAAAGCCCCATATCTTTTAGAAATAATATGAAATTGCTCTGAACTACTTCTAAGTGGTTGAGAATGGCTGGAAAGCTGTCCTAAGCTACAGCTATCTGCTTTTCACTGCCTGGTAAACTAGCCCATAGTCAATGAGTTAAGCAAGCCTTCATACCAGGTTCATCTTTTTCTATTTTCTAAATAAGTAAATAAGTGAGTCCCGCAGGCAGATAGGAAGGACACTACCTGCAAAGCCGTCTTCGGAAAACATCAGAAGCTGGCATAACACGTCCATTTTAACGGTAATGGGTTCTTTATTATTTAATCAGGACGGCTTCTGGGCGATTCATGAACCACTTATTGAATCACCGAGTTTAAGAAATCTGAAAAAAAATATTGGGAGTTGGTAAACACCATCTCCTGATTGATCAATAGCACCTAGTGTTGCAGAATGACATGAGAGACTGTATTCTAGTGGCATTTTAAGGCCATGTCTTGGGTTTTGTTTTTCCAGTTAAACAGTGAATAATGGATCTCTATAAATCATAGAAAGCTCATTGTTAAGTCATTGATCATTCGTGTTCTATACAGTCTCTAAGTAGAGGAAGGTATGCATTTTGTTGATTGGGTGGCAGTTCCTTAGTAATTACTTCTTTCAAGGGTTCTTTTTCTTGAAAAGAAGAGCTAAAATAAAGTGCTTTGACCCTTTTTGAGCCAACTACAAAACATAAGATGTAAACTGAATCCTTGATCAAACTGCAAAATGCCTCTGGATTTAAATATAGATACAAATACAGATAAAGACATCACTCATAGATGTTAAAGCAATTAAGCTCAATGCATAGAAAATGGAACAAAGAAATCTTTTAAAATTACTATTTTATTCTTGTGATCCAGTGAACTGATCTTTTTAACAAAGCTTATGTTTAAAAGCTTTTGTTGCTTGGACAAATTATAGTAAGATTTTAGTTAGTTTATTATTAGTGGATAAGGGAGAGCTGAGTTTTATCCCAAGTCTTTTTTTTTTTTTCTTCTAACATTTATCCATTTCCTAGTAGTTTTAACTTCAGGCATTTCCATATGGATACCCAAAAGAACACTTTTTATAAAATACAGGATAAATAAGCCCATTAGAATCCTGTCAACATTCATTTTGCTTATATGTACAAAATACAGGAAAACAATTAAGATTAAATGTCTTCAGATTAATTACTTCCATTAATTCAATGGACTGCTATAATGCAAGGGTTACTCGTTCTACATCCCTCACCAAGGCAATGATCAGTTTATTATATTTTAGCAGTATTCAGAGAGTCCTTTTGGAGTGTCTTAACAGTCATAATACATTTCCAACTACACAAGACCCGGCAGGAGCTCAAATGTTGTCCGTGTGTCTATGCTTCTGCATGTTTGTAGGACATAAAGAACACACACGCTTTACTACATGTCTAAGGCTCAAGAATAGCAGGCTGTGGTCCTGTGTTTAGTGTACAAGGCTGGTACTCACTAATGAACTGCAGATTCACCAAGAGGACAGAAACAGAATACAGAGGGCAAGACAGTGCACTTTTACAGCTCAAAAGAAGGACTGCCGTTGAAAATACACACAAATACTGAGCATGTTCCACAGTTTGTCTTTATGATGATAGAGACTGAGACTTTATTATGAAAACAAGCCAAGACAAGAGAGAAATTTCAGATCTGGTAAAGTTTCCACAAGGAGGAGAAGTTCAATAGTGTTTACAATTTATGTAAATGCGCTCATTAAAAACCATCTTAAAAATGATATTTTCAGTGCTCTGTGTTAAAAATGACCAAAGATATCAACCAAATTCCTTATTGTCTTTTTAAAGCACTTCACCCAATCTGACACTAGGCAAGTATAATATTATAATGTTTCCTTACTAAGATTAAAAATTTTTAGTTCAGGACTTTTTTTAAATGAATTCCTAACTGAATGATTGTACTAGTAAATTTTTTAAAGCCTATTTTCAACATCCATCTTTTGATTTTGAAATCAAGATCTGTGCCGGGTAATTTAAACTCTCTTTTCTACATAATCATAAGTCTTCAGACTCTATGACCTGGCTACTAATAGTTAAGGAAAATTTTAAGGCATAATTTTATCCTACATAAACTGTCTGAATTTAAAACTTCTATAATACAATTGTGCTAATATGAAGTATAATATATGCTACTTTCTAAAAATAATGTCCAATTTGCATTTAACCTCACCTCCCCAAGTGAAAAACTAGCACCAAACAGCTAAAGTAATAGTACAGCAATAAACTATTGCAACCTTGATGTTACTTAAAATAGTAATGTTTATGATTTTAATGAATATCAATTGATTTATATAATATAGCATTGAACATTATGATGTACAAAATATATAATGATATAAGCATTATGATTTAAACTCACTTAAAAACTCATAACCTTTAAGATTAAAAAGATAAACTAACATGCCTGGGCCACACTGAAAGCAACACTCAAGTCCACTGGGTCCTAAAGTCCGATATGAGTGCCCACATGAGTGACATGAGAAAAAAAAATCTCTTTTCCTAAACACAGGTATACTTGTGCTCACTCATACATGTATTGAATCAGATTCTTGGGATTCACATTAATAACCATGAAGAAGCTTCTCCAATTGTAGAAAAGATGGACAGCTTAAATCCTCCTTTAAAACACTCCCTTCCTAGATGCTTAGTTTAGTTGGTGCTTTTATTTGTTGCTATTAGATACTTTGAGAAGCCTAAACAATTCAGTTTTTCACCAACATCATGAAATACTGAATAACTTAATTAAAGTGTGACTTATTCGCTACTAAATTATACGAATGTAAATTCTTTCTGAAAACGCTTCCCATTTCCTGAACAATTCTAATCCATCATTCTATCAATCACACATACATTCTCTTCCACTTCTAGCTCATTCACTATTTGGGCCACACTGATTTAGGAAAGCACGTGGGAGAGACCTGAAATTTGAGTGGGCCCAATGAGACAAATCTGAAGCCCTATGCATGAGGCTTCGGCAGTGAGTTTCTTCTAGAGCGATTCATCATTACTCTCCAGAGATTACTTACTCTAGAAAGCTGGTGATGTAGTCTCGGCTGCAGGCAGACCAGGAAAAGGGGTTGGTGTTTGCAGTAATATGAGCTGCCATAAGTTTTGCTGCTTCATGACCTTTCGTCCCACAAGAATTTCCAATTCCATCATGGTTCATACCAAAACTGTTTTAAGAGGAAGAAACAGAAGACAGACACATAAAAGAAAGAAGTAAGGAAAAAATAAAACAACAAGCCCACTATACATTCTTTATTTCCTTATTGGGTCATTTATTAGTTACATCAGGCTTTGATCAAGATAGACCAGTCCTCTAAAGTAGTGTAGGATTAAAGCTAAAGTAACAAAAGAATAATTCAATAATAAAATATATGTCTAAATCTCTGCATTTATGTTTTCACATGTTATTAATATCACATGACTCAATCACTACTTGATCAAAAAAGGGCGTGTATGTTAATCCACATTTCACAGATGAGAAAACAAATTTAGCAAGATAAATGACCCATTACAGATCATGTCAATTTTTTTTTTTTTACAGAACTCCACAGTTACATGTGTTAGTAATGTGCATTCTATTGTCCTCCATACAAAAGGGAATGACAGAAAATGACAAGATTCATTGATGTGTAGGCAATGGCCAATCACTCAAGCACTTTCTCTTATGAGCATTGATAAAGGAGAATGCAATACATAACTTACAACCCTGTGTGTTTTTGAAACACCTTTTGAAAACCCTGACATATTTAAGGATGGCTTTTCTTGGGCATGGCCTCCAATTTTCAAAGCTTTCCCTTCTTTGCCATTTTTCCCCCTGTCCTAAAGCCTTAGTGAACTCAAAATATACTTCAATTAAAAACAAAAACTTGAGCCAGGCGGTGTTGGCACATGCCTTTAATCCCAGTACACTCTTTTTAGACAAGAAGCCAGATGATTAAGTTGAATATTACTTCAAAAATGATTATATTTCCATTATTAAATCTAATAATGTACCATGGTAGAAAATTACCTTACGCATAAAACAGGTGAGGAGAGTTGCTATAGGAAATCAGAGTAGACAAATGCAAGGTGGTTAATAAATGTAAATATCAACACGTGCACTCTTGACAGTGCAAACATGTGCTTGTCACCTGACAGGTGAGATTAGATTAAAGATATGTTTAGGAAGAAGATGGAATGGTCATCGTGAGTACATTATGAATGGGTTAAAGGAAAGTGTGTTCTATGCATGCATATGGGAGTAGAAAGGAGGAGCCAGTAGTTCATGTGTAGGAAGTAACATAAACAAAGAGAAAAATATATGAGAGTATCCAGAGCCCTAAAGTGAAACAAATAACCTTCCCCAAACACGAACATTTGGCATTCTAATATGACATCAACACACTGGAGACAACTTCCTTGAATTATCTTCTAGGGATATGAAGGCAAAGATTCAAGGTGAATTAGACACAATTGGATCAACAAAATCAACAACACATTACATGTCAAATTCAAGACAATGTAATATTCCTTCTGTGTAGAGCTGATACTGCTGTATTAAACCTACTATGCTCCTTTTCCCACATGATAGTTAAAAGGGACTTCCTTTTAGCTGAAGTCTTATACCTACCCAAGTCATGTGTGTAGTCACGAGTGGCTGTAAGGGAACCAATACTGAGAGCCACAATTGTCATGTACTCTTTTCTATAAATAAAAATGCAAGCTTCTACTTTTAATGTCATATTTCCCTCATCTTACAAAAGAAAAACATATCTTTTATATGGTCATAACATAACACTACATTGCCTTGAAGTACATGAGCCTGGTTGCCAAGAAAACAGACAAATGGAAACATTTGGTGTCAATATTAGAAGAGAATTTGTTTGATGTAACTCTTGACACCCTGGCCATTACTAAACCTCTTTTGAAGTAGGGATTCCATTTGTCTGAAAATGTGTTACTGTCTGTATAGGTAATCCAGCTTTCATTAAAACCAGTAAGGACCACCAGAAAGAGACCAGAGACATATAAACTCTAGGTCCTTGGCCTGTTACCCACAAAACATCGCATTAGGCACAAACTAGAATGTTTACATCCTAGGAGCTGCTTCAGATTAAACAAAGCTAGAACCACTTGGGTTTACGATAGTTACACAAGCCGGGCGGTGGTGGCATATGTCTTTAATCCCAGCACTTGGGAGTCAGAGGCAGGTGGATATCTGTGAGTTCGAGGCCATCCTGGTCTACAAGCGAGTTCCAGGACAGATCCTGTCCGGAAAAAGACAGCTACACAAATGACAGCACAGGCCGGGAGGGATGTTACCAAAGAAAACCCATTAGGAAGCCTTCTAGCTTTACTTGCTCTTCATTAACTTGGAAAATCACTAACTTTGGAGGTCACAGAGCAGAGCAATATACTATTATTAGCTTCCACCTGGTTTTGATAACACCTCTGACTATGGATTATTATAACAGTTTCCTGGGTCACTGTAGAAACTTGGCATCTGTTTTTGCTGACAAACGTTGCCTTTCATTTTGTTTCTTGAGACAGGCTCTCTCTATGTATAGCTCTAAACGGACTCACACATAAATCCTCCCACTTCCATCTACCAAGACAGGAGATTACAAGTGTAGCCATTTATAATTTCACATATGTATACTACGTACTGACAGATCGCGCCTCTGAGCTCCCTATAATCCCCTTCCATTCTCTATCCTCCCCACAGAACTCTCTCCATCAGGTTCACATCTGTTCACAAATCCTTGTCCACTAATTGAAACCTATAGCTATTAGATAGATGACTAAAGTAGGATTAGTAGACTTGTCACCTCTGTATTACCCCAAGCCTGTTCAGTTTGCTGCCAACGGCTTTGTTTCATACTATTCAGCTCTTCATGTGGACATGATGAACATTTAAGAAAAGATCTGTCACACACACACCAAGAAAAAAAAATAAACAAAGATTTGTTCAAGACAGGAACAGAAGGCTAACTAACTACTTGGCCTATCCACTCACTGGAATGATTGTCTATCTTCTATACCACCTTGCTTCTTTCTTAAGCACTCAAGTACTCAAAATCCCTCATCCTATCACTGGGTTAGGACATCCATGTAAGATGATGATGCCAGATGTGACTCAGCAGGTTCTGAGTCATGTTAATGACCCCATAGCCCAACAGGTACAAGGTCATGATGTTTGCATACAAGAAGATCATCTTTGGAAACTGCCCATGCATGACTAATGGACAATTTACAAAACTTTTCATTTGCTGAAGAAATTAATAAAAGCTGCCTGTTACATCTGGTCAGTGCTGGCTCTCTTTGGCTTAAGTCAGTTGACTCAAAATGAGGTCTTAATCAAGAAACCTTGTCTGTCTTGTTCATATGACTTAGACTCATTTCTATTATTTTTATGGCTTAGGAACTCAACATCCATTATTACCATCATGCTCCATATTCTGAGACAAAAACTTATAGATATCCACAGAACTCCCAGGTGAACAATTTCTTAAATGAATCTTTATATAAGTTCTATTTTAATTTTGTTTATAGTTAGTGAATGTGTGCATGATGTGTGTGCATGAACAAGCCACAACACATGTGTGTGCAAAGGTAAGAAGACAACCTTGTGGAGCTGTAGAAGGCTGCAAATAGATCCATATCTGTCACCATGCACAAAACTTAAGTCTAAGTGGATCAAAGACCTCAACATAAATCCAGCTACTCTGAACCTGACAGAAGAGAAAGTAGGAAGTAGTCTTGAACCCATTGGCATAGGAGATCACTTCCTAAATATAACACCAGCAGCACAGACACTGAGAGAAACAATCAATCAATCAAACTGAATGGACTTTGAACAAGGCCAAGCGACAGCCTACAGAATGGGAAAAGGTCTTCACCAACCCCACATCTGACAGAGGACTGATATCCAGAATATATAAAGAACTCAAGAAATTAGACATCAAAATGCCCAACAGTCCAATTAAGAAATGGGCTTAGAACTAAACAGAGAATTCTCAACAGAGGAAACTCAAATGGACTGAAAGACATTTAAGGAATTGCTCAACATCCCTAATCATCAGGGAAATGCAAATCAAAACAACTCTGAGATACCACCTTACACCTGTCAGAATGGCTAAGATCAAAAACACTGAAGACAGCTTATGCTGGAGAGGATGTGGAGCTAGGGGAAATCTCCTCCACTGCTGGTGGGAATGCAAGCTTGTACAACCACTTTGGAAATCAATATGGTGCTTTCTTAGAAAATTGGAAATCAATCTCCCCCAGATCCAGCTATACCACTCTTGGACATATACCCAAGGAATGCTCAATCATACCACAAGGGCACTTGCTCAGCTATGTTCATATCAGCATTGTTTGTAATATCCAGAACCTGAAAACAACCTAGGTGCCCTTCAACTGAAGAATGGATAAATAAAATGTGGTACATATACACAATGGAATACTACTCAGCAGAGAAAAACAATGACATCATGAGGTTTGCAGGCAAATGGATGGATCTAGAAAAAATCATCCTGAGTGAGGTAACCCAGACTCAGAAAGACAAATATGGTATGTACTCACTCATAGGAGGATACTAGATGTAAAACAAAGATGATTAGACTGCTACCACAACTCCAGGGAGGCTACCTAGAAAACAGGACCCCAAGAAAGACACAGGGATCGCCCAGTGACAGAGAAATGGATGAGATCTACATGAACAACATGGCTGTGAGTGGGGGTAATGAAGGGCAAGGTTCGAGGGAAAGAGAGCTTAGGGGAGCAGGTGATCCCAGCTGGATCAAGAACAGAGAGGGAGAACAAGGAATAAAAGACCATGATAAATGAAGACCACATGAGAATATGAAGAAGCAAAGTGCTAGAGAGGCCCACAGAAATCCACAAAGATACCTCCACAATAGACTACAGGCAATGGTCGAGAGACAGCCTGAACTGACCTACTCTGGTGATAGGATGGCCAAACACCCTAATTGTCGTGCTAGAAACCCCATCCAACGACTGAGGGAACTGGATGCAGAGATCCACAGCCAGGCCCCAGGTGGAGCTCCAGGAGTCCAATTGGTGAGAAAGAGGAGGGTTTGTATGAGTGAGAATTGTTGAGACCAAGGGAAAAGACAGGACAAATAGCAAACGATAGAAACACACGAACTATGAACAATAGCTGAGAGCCCCAACTGGATCAGGCCTCTGGATAAGTGAGACAGTTGATTAGCTTGATCTGTTTGGAGGCTCCAGGCAGTGGGACCAGGTCTGTCCTCAGTACATGAGTGGCTGTTTGAAACCTGGGCTTATACAGGACACTTGGCTCAGCCTGGGAGGGGGACTGGATCTGCTGGACTGAATCTACCAGGTTGAACTCAATCCTCAGGAGAGTCTTTGCCTGGAGGAGATGGAATGGGGGGGGGGGGGGGAAGGGGGGGACAGGAGGGGGAGAACAAGGAATCCATGGTGATATGTAAGTTAATTAGTTATAAATAAATAAATAAAAAGTTATTGCTGGACATGCATGAGTTCAAATCCCTGGAACTAACTCATGTGAAAAGTCTGGTGTGGTCATGCACCTATAACCTTGGAATCTGAATAGTGGACACATGCACTAGCATGCACTCTACATACATACATGCATATACATGCACACACACAAATATGCACACTACACATAACACACACACACATATATGTTGCATACACAGAGTAAAACATTTTAAAAGGAAGCATCTCGTAAGTACATATGTAGACAGCAATTTGTTCTGCAACTGAGAAATTGACTTTTTCTCTCAGATAAATTATATAAGATAGCCGAATTGACTTTGTAAACTGATTTATGTTTCAATATTTGAAGCCAATGCTTGGGTCACCTCATGACATCATAAGAAACAAAAGAACCCATAAGCAATTGTAAGAATTGTTATTTTTTTTCAGGAATGGCTCTTATAACCCTATTTAGTTGATTTCACCAACTAAATTAGTGTCTCTAAAATACTAAATAGCATATGATAACATTTTCAGAACTAGCAATTAAGTAAAATGGAATGCGTTTTAAATTTTTCAATAAAATTTAAATTTACTGAAGAAGTTCCGAATGGAATTAGTATTATCAAAAAGTTCTGCAGGTTCTGATTCTCTTCCATGTCTAAATTTTCAAATTTTGTAAATTCTTATTTTTATTTATAAACACATGCCATGAGTACTATATACCCCTAGCCAAACAATTTTGTTCTCCATTATGGCTTCTGAATGAGAGTGGGTTATAGGACTATGGTCTTGAAATAACTGACCAAGAGTCAGCCAGAAGGAAGGAAGAGAAAAATTAATAAAAAGATGTGTTCCTCAGAGGTAGGATCTTTATCATCACAGTAGCCACAAAACATCATCTCTAACTCAATAAATCTCTAGAATCACGTGCTCAGTAAATCTCAAGTCAAAAACCTTTGCATGAGTGCCAGATTAACTGCTGATTAAATGTCAGTCATGATAGAAGGAGCTGGGGACTGTGCATATCTCCCTTACAGTGAATAATGTTCCCTGAGCCTTGGGTGTGGGAGTGTTTTGTAGATGTATCCAGAGAGACTGGGCTCCACAACTCTGCATTTTGATTGGCTGTGGTTTTCTTTAATGGTCTCTCTCTGTTGCAAAAAGAAGTTTCCTTGATGAGCCAAACTGTACAGGGAAAAACTCAGGAGGCCTCAAACTTACACCAAGAACTACAGGCAACTGAGTAGAGCTGGGAGCAGGAGACATGTCCTTCCCAGGGAAGAGCTCACCAATTGGTTGTCCAGTGCCAAATGGTCAGCCTTGAAAATGTACATTCAACTTACATTATATAGATGGAACGGGCTACATTTAGGACTATATATGAATACACAAACACATATATGCACGCAATAACAGTTAAGGGAAAAAAGAGGCCATGAATTTGAAGGAGAGGGGGAAGAGTATATGAGAGAATTTAGAGGGAGGAAAGAGAAGAGGCGAATGTTGTAATTAAATTATAACCTCAAAAATGAAAAGGAGTAAATGATGAATTGAAAATATAGGTAACAAGAGGGAAAAAGGAGAGTTTGATTCAAAATTCATGGTGTCATCAGTCGGAGACCAGGTGGTGGCTGTCAAACCAAGGTCAATTATATAGGTGGTGGCTGTCTAACTGAGGCTGATTACATACTAAAGACTATTCATTAAACTAAGTATCTATAACCACAAGAAAGGCTATCATGTGTGACAGGACATGAACATACCTGCTTTTTCTCAAATATCTTATCTATAGATTAACCTATTTTTTCAAATGTTTTCATTTGAAACCACATTAACCAAGCAAAATTTTCACATATATGGTAATTATATAATCACCAAAGGAAGATTTTAATTTTTTTACTGTTAAAGACATTTAAATAGCAGCTCATGTGTAATCAATCCCGTTTTACTTTTTCTTATGTTATATGAATAATTAGCTGCCAAAATAATGTAATGCATCTTGCACCACAAAGATTCTGGTGCACAATTTTTGGTAGATTCTTTTAGGAGATTTTTTAAATTGTAAGAGTAAAATAGTAGACAGATTTTGCTGAGTATAGATTTAATCTGTATTGCAGCCTATGGAGTCTGTTGAAAAATCATGTTTTCATATTAAATTCAATATGCAGAATCCAGATTTATATACATACGACAGAAAAGGAAAAGGAAAATCATTTGGGGAGATGAGCAGGACCCAGGAAGAGATGACCAGGGGGATAATGGGAGGACAGGCACAGCAGGATACAAATGTAATAACAAAAAAAATGTAAAAACAAAATTGGCTGGTACACTAACTGAAAACCATTAAAAACAAAAAGTGCCTAGTTCAAATTTTGAATCTAAGCAGGTTTCATTTTTAAATTGAAGATAACCATGTTGCTAATACATAAACCTCATTTTTGTTAGTTAATGATGGTACTTTACACTGTCAGTCATTTAATTAAATGTGTATAGTGTGTCCAATACATCCTTTTAATTTCTGCCACTAAAGAAGAAAAGTACATAGATGAGTCCATTCAGTTCTTCAGAAGAATCTTACATCACAAGACCAAAACATTGTCTCCTAAAGTTATTTAATATGATAAAATTGATTTTAAAGTGTAACTTTTCTGCCACACATGATGACTTACACCTATAATCTCAGAATTTGTGATGTTAAGCAAGAGAACTATGGGGAGGTTAAGGCTCTCCTGGACTACACGTGCATTCCAGGCTAATGTTGGTTATACACTGATAAGATAGGAAAGAAGGGAGGGAGGAAGGGAGGGAAGGAAAAATGGGGCGACCTTTTAAATGATGTATGCTAAATTGTTACAACTATAAAATAGCAAAGTTAAGTATTCCCATTGTAGCACAGAAAAAGAAAGAGAATAATGTATTCTTTAGAATTATTTTCCATTAGTGACCTGTCTTTATTCATGACTGATTTTTGCCATGAAACACTTACTGTAATAAAGCAAAATTAGAATTTATGGGAGGTACTCAGACTTCTATCCCTGGCAAATGTTTTTAGATATAGTAGTTACTCAATGAGATAGTTATTATAATCTGCTCATGTGTTCTTTTTAAAGGCTTTGGGATTTCATTCTACTTCATATACAAATTACTAAAACAAATAACTCAAGATAGTGAACCTATATAGAAAGAGGGTGGTACCTAGCAGAATTTAGTGCCTAAAATCTTTCCATATGTGCACAAAACAATGTTCATACTTAGTATAAGTATTCTGAGCTGAGGCTTAGATCTCCAAAAGTTTTTGGAACCACTATAATTATTTATATTTCTTCTTCCACTATTAGTATGTCTATTATATAAGTCAGGTAAGCTGGAGTAGTGCATATGTGGTTAAAGGGAATACCAATTGCAAAGACAGGGATTTTAGGTACAACAATGCAGCGGTTGCCATTATAATCTTCCTTAGTCCAGGACATAAAAAGTTACTAATTTGGTTCATGACAGCTGAAATTGTCAGTCTATTAGCATGCTATTATCTACCTAAAACTTAATTTATTTATTTTTCCAGGAAAATGAAGGAGATAATTTAACAAAGTTTCTAAAGTTTACAATAATGAGATTCTACTTTACAAGGTTTATTTCTGTAATACACACACACACACACACACACACACAATTATTCTGAAATATCAGATCCTGAGTACAATAATCATCAGATTAATCTTAGCTATCTTTTGTCATTAGTACCTTAATTGTGAAATAATTCACTATAATAACTTTTCTAAGGAATGCCTTTATATCAGAATTATTGTTTTAGCAACTATGGAGGGATATTTATACATAAGAACATTTATGGAAATGTATATGCATATTATATGCATAATAAGGAGTATGTATTATGTGGACATATATGTGTAGAGAAATACATAAGCATATAATTTCAGTATTTTACTGGCCATAACCAAAATTGAGTAGCTCTGAGTAAAAAATCCTTTCTTGAAAAATAAGGAGGCCAATAATAGAGGAAGATACTTAATACTGACTTCTGATCTCTACATGTCTATGCACAGGAAACCCACAAACACATAGATACAGACCCATGTATAAATCACAAACAGATTGAAAAAGAAAAATAAAGTGTAAAAATCAAGTTAAAAATCTGTTCAATTGCAATAACAAGTTGTTACACCTAAAATCCTCTAGAGCTTGTTCTTTTTGTGTGAAAGTCAGCTGCACACAACAGTAGAGAGAATGGTGTGACAAATTGCCATAACCATGTTATAAAGCCAAAGATGTTATTTTTCTTGCTTTATCTTTTAGCCTTACTTTTGAAGTCAAATATAAGACATCCTGTCATATTAGTTCAAAAATACTTTGATATGCACCCCTAAAAATAAGGAATACTTTTTAAACCTCTTTTAATACTATTTCTGTACAATTAGACACATTGGGGATCTTTTGTAATACAGTGGATGTCTGATTGAAATCCTGCCACCCTATTGACATCATAATTGTTTCAACTTCTAAAACCATGAAAACCACACAATTAATTAAAACAATCTTTCAAAAATGTGTCTTCCTTTGAGGTTATCTATCAAGTGCCTTTGGTTTGTAACTTACATTAAAACTAGAGATAGTACAGCATAAAGTCTATTATTCCATTTGACAAATAAATAAATAAATAAAACTAATTTCTAGTATTCCACAAAAGGATAGAAATCCATTTTAAGGGGGGTGGAGCTAGGAAAATGGCTCAGTCTGAAAACTGCTTGTTACATAAACATGACAGGCCAAGTGCAGCCTCCCAGGACCTACGTTTGTCACCACACTTGCGATCCTAGCTGTGGAAAGTAGATAGCTGGAACTCACTAGGCAGCTGGCCTAGCCTACCTGGCCAGAGAGACTCTGCCTCAAAAAGAACGTAGGCAGTACCCAAGGTATGACATCCAAGTTTGTTTAGGCCTCCACATTCATGGATGCATGCACATGCATGTATGTGCATATGTATGTACGCGCGCTTGCCCAGATACAAATGTATTCAGAAAGAGAGAGAGAGTTGCTAGTTAAGATGTAGCCAAATAAAGACATTATCACACACCCATTTAAAATGGATACTACATTTCTATGGGAATACAAATTGGACACAAAACACATTCTAAACAAATTTTTGAAAAGTAGAAAATTATTCAAACATTCTAGTCATTCAGTAAGGACTCTTCTTAATAATTCATGACCAAAGATTCTTACCGAAGGAATCTACAGGCATCACCCTATCACTTAAAATTTATTGCATTAAGTGATAAAAATCACATGGTGACATACACTTTCAGCTGGGAGGCAAAGGCATAGTACCTTCAAGCTGGAAAATATACTTGATCCAGCTGCCACTTCCTTTCAGGAAGAAGTGCACTTACTCATTTTCTTGTTTGGTTCGAGGAATTTTACAAAGTGTTAGGGATCAAATATCGAACCAAAAGCCTTTCACATGTTCGCCATTTCTCTACCACTAAACTATCTCTCCAGACTGAGTTTCGACAGTTTAATGATAATATGCGTTGTACCAGAGATCTGCTGAGTTACTGAAAGCGAACCACTAAGATCTTAAGAGTAAGTAAAGGGATCTTCATGGAACAGATTCTCCCTGACCAAATAATCATCTACCACACACATTAAATGATGGCAGGTCAAGGTGTCCTGCCTCTCAGCTCAGGAAAAGAGGGAAGAGAAGACAGCATCCTAGCAATCACCCGGGCGGGAGACAACAGATGGTTGTTTGTTTAGGTTTTGTTCTGTTTTTGACACATCTGTCAAGTGACACATCTGGATGGATGTATTCTAGCTCTACATCTTAAAGATTTTTGTGACATTTCCATACTCGATTTTAAGCATTTAAATAATTTTAAACAAGAATTAACTATTAAAGGACATTGCTCCAAAGTACCAACTTGAGAAGAATAGTCTACATTCTCACAATTATTCTATGTAAAGTATAGACCATTAATTTGAGGACTTTTTCAAAAAATTGAAACAGTTCAAATAAGCAAAATCTAGAAAGCTTGAGAGGTAGTGAAAATGTTAATAAATGATATGATGAAAGATAAAACTTTATCTAAGCAATACATATATGCAGACCAAAACACTCAGATACATTTTTTAAAAAAAGGACTGGAACCAGCAAAAACAAAATAAATACGAAAAGGAATGAGAATGCAGGTATAGGCCCTGACATGGGCTAACTGGTGCCTGCAGGAGATGACAGTGCCTTCAGAACACATCAGTCATCCATTCTATGGTATCTCTCTGAACCTTTTCATAGAAGTGGCTCTAGCAGAGCCTATTAAACTTGGTATGGAGCCAGACATGCCGGCATAGACTTTCAGGTGGGAGCAGAGGCAGGCAGATCTCTGTGAGTCCCAGGCCAGCCAAGCCTACATTGTGAGACCCTGCCTCAAAACAAAACAAACAAAAATTGGTTTGGTTGTATAAGATTATGACAGTCATTAATGAGCCAGATTTCTGAGTGAGTTAGAGATGAAGTAAGTGCCTGTTAGGAGGGCTTTTTGCTTTGTTCTTGCTTTTTGTTGCAATGGAAACTAGAATGCCAATATTTTTAAGATCTCATTAAAAGTGTAGCAGTGACTCCAGTCAGGTTTAAAACTTGATGGTTACTTGAACTTATACCCCAATCAACACCAATTTAAAAACATTTAATAAGACAACAAAATGGCCCAAGTTTATTGGAGTTTAATTTTAAAAGAAAGAGAAGAGAGGAAAGGAAGGAAGAAGAGAAGGGAGAAGGGATCCTGAACTGAGTTTTTCTCAGGAATTACCTGTGGAGCATAAATATTGATTTTATTGTTATTTTACTTTTCATCCACTTCACAGCTTAAAAAGGGTAGATCATTAACTAAAATCATACATTTAACTAAAACTACATATCTTCCATCATTTAAGGTAGTAGATATAATTAGCCTTTGCTAAATGTTAATGACCTCTGTCTTAGGGGAGGGGGAAGAGGTGCTCAAGAGCTAAGCCTGTCAGTAAACAGAGGCTCCTGCTTGGTTCTGCATGTAGGAGAGCATTAGTTCGAATCACATTAAACACTGAGAACAAGTCATCTTTCAGTCTTAGGAACACAAATGTCTGAACTCTAGGAAACGATTGTCAGACCTCTCCTTTCTCATGAACAGATTTTACATTCACTTTGTCTGTTCATTTAAATAATGGGTTTATTGCGTTTGGGGGTTGGTTGAAAGTATAGTTTTAAACATTGGCATTGACTTATTTGAAATAAATATTAAAAACTTAAAGTCCTCTTTAAAAAACAAGGATGAGCTCTTAAACTTTTTTGGTGGCAAGTGAGTATGTCAGACAACACGAGTGACATAACAATGGCTGTGTGAACTGTGCCTAGAGAAGGTAAGCTTCCAGGTCCATGAAGGGGAAGCCAGTGGTTCATTTGAAGGGAGTGGTGTCAATAGTGTAAACAAATACAGGTAGCCGGAAATGGGGGCTCATTCTTGCCACTCACAAGGCCGAGGCAGGAGGATTACCCTGCATTCCAGGCCAGCCTATCTAGATCAAGGTCAGCCTGGGCTACGGAACAAGACTGTCTCAAAAAACAATGACAAATACAAAACAAAACAAAAAATAAAAACCTGAAACAAACAACCATAAGACAAAATACATAAATTACCACTTGAGGAAAAAAGAGATAACTTCACAATGGATTTCCTAAGGAACTAGGTGTTGAGAAGACAGCAGAAGCTCACTGTTTTAAATGCCCATAACAACATTCAAGTGTGATATGTTTGTCTATTTAACAAGTCTCCAGTTCTTATGAAGATTTATCCCAATACCCCAGATGATAACAGTCTCTACTGAAAGCTGTCAAAAAGGCCCTCAAAGAGTTGAGTACAGGCTTTCCACACAGTAGTTACAAGTGGTTTCAAGAGTGGAGTTCTCCACTTTGTTTTGATTTTCTTAAATGCACTCACTTGTGACCAATCTCATGTGCAATGGTAAAAGCTGAACCCAGGCCAATGTCTTCATTAATGCTGCAGCTCCTTTCAGGCTCACACATTCCAGCCACGGAGGCTAAGCCTGAATAAACAGAAAGAGACACAGAGGGTCAAGCCAAGGTGTTTCAGCCTTTAAAAGCCTATACTTCTAAATGCCTGGATTCTTTTTAACAACCTCCACGCACAGAAGGAGCAGTTGGCAAAAGGTTAACTTTCTAGTCATTTGCGAAATCACTGGGGGGAATTTCACTTTGCCGGCTAGACATTAATATTTTTTGAACTGCAGTCGGTGCTGGAAAATGTCTAGACTAGGGGTTAGATTTATAAATTTCACTTCTGGTAACTTGGGACCACCTAGTAACTTGAGCCAGAAAAGGGAATTCAAGAAAGCATTTCTATTTTAATATTCTTCAGCTGTAGAAAGCAAAATATATCCACATTATTTTTCTAAAGAGATCTGTTTAAGTTGAGTGGGTTCATAAAAATATACAAGCAACTTTTTAGTTAACAAAAAGAGGGAATCCCAAATGGTTTTATAAATGACATTTTTATTTTTTTAAAAAAAAAAGTCGATAGTTCAAAACAGGAGGGAAAAAAAACTATGAAAGCTGAAACTGAAACTTTTGTACTTTTTTAATCTCTGTAATTAGCCCTGATAGCAGCAGTTTATGTATATATGGAGGGAAGTCAGTCATGCATTCAATGTTTTCTTCTCTCCCACCCCCCTTCAGTGCTTTAGAGTTCTTACTAATAAAGCAAAACCATGGTGTTAATTCGCTGATTTCTCATGAAATGTTACGTTACTTGAGCTATTTCCCCTTGGAACCTTTAGTATTTACTTCCAAATGAATACCATGCTCTGTGGATTATGCTCTGTGGATTAGTATAGAATTTGAAATCAGCACTTAGAAAAAAGAATTTTGTGAAAAATGAAAAATGTTGTCTGTTATGAGAAGCAGATGCCAAATAATACATGCATAGAAGAATCATTGAAAGACACTGAAGGGAAAGAAAGGACGAAATTTCATGTACTCTGTTAGTGTGTTATTCCAGGGTTAGGAACTGCCTTCCCACCAAGGTTACCCCAATTCAGCTCAATGGATATTTCCTGAGAGCAACAAACAGTGTTCTGGGGGGGGGGTGCAAGTGCCCAGTGGCACTAATTGGGAACAGTCAACACTATTCAATCCATATTTTCTACTAAGGCAGCTCTAGAAACTGTGTTTCTCTGTTCTTCCTGATATAAATATTAAAATAACAGTCACACTTATTAAGTTAACACAAAGTTAAGGTGAGTGTTGGATTCGCTGATAACAGCTTCTTCTACTGTTTTATAGGGGAAGAGCAGAAATTAGTTAGAAAGGGGGTTCTTTCTGCCTCAGAGCTGTCATAAGCATGGGTGACACCACTGTGCTGACCCTCCATACCACCTAAAGGTATTGGGACCTGAAAGAAGACAATAAAAAAGAAGGACCACTGGGGCAAAATGAACTGATGCTTTGACTAACCAAAAATACGTTATAAACATTACTTGTAATTCCACTACAGCACACACATCCACAACATGCAGACTAGAAACATGACTTGCCTCTAAGCTGCTGGGTTCAGTATGGGAGATCATGTTGGAAGAACAAAACCACAATGAACACTATTTCTGTGCTGAGTCATTTTTACAGGATTACTACTCACAATTATTGATAAATTAACATTTCTTATATTTTCACTAACTATCCTTTGGTTTTTCTAAAGATGGTGGTGCTGCATTGGGTTGTATTTTGTTTGGTTTGTTTTTTCTCTTATTAGCGTTGGAGTGGTTTTTCTTTTGGTATGTGTTCTATGACTGTATCTTGAGTTAAGAGTTCTCACTGACACCCAAGTGTAGTTATAAGTACATATTTGCTTGATACCTGATCTAAAACTGTTAACAAGCTGAGGGACAACTTTAGAAAGGCTTTATTTGGAGAGTAGCTATTGATTTGTGACTGATAATGAGAATAAACACTGGCATTTGTTTCATTAATTCCTACCACTTTCTAGTTTTCTGACGACTGCTGCTGTCAAAACGCCTAGGTGTGAAAGTGTTGATCAGGATTTCATTACCATTGGGTCATTTAGATTTCCTCAGTTTGGTGGTCAGTTTGTACCCTTAACCCAACTACCCCTATATTGAAAATGGCCATTAGAGTTGTTAACCAAGAGATTATGAAAAAAAAAAAAAACCCACCTCATCATAAATATCAACACAATAGATGCTAAAATAGGTAATGAATTACTTTAATTAAAATTATATTTATAAAATAGTAATAAACTGTTTGATTATGTACCAATATTTTCTACATATAAAAGTCCAATACATGTATCTATATATGCATTATATTCAGTTTTCAAAAATTATAATTTTAATTTACAAATAATTGAACTTGAAAATACAATCATGTATACCTAGCAATCAATTTAGTAACTATAGAATTGAATGAAAGATTAAAGTTACAATATATTATTTTGAGCAAAAAAAGAACAAATTAGACAGTAAAGTACATCAGATCATTAATAATGATAATGAAAGTACTAGGTAGTCATATTACTAATGCCAGAATAAAGAGCCTGTAAATGTAAATAAATATACCTTTAAATAACAGAATGAAAATGTATATACTTATGTCCTTAAAACATATATGCTTGAAAATATAAGCCCTAGCTTATATGTATACTTGTTTGAGGCTTTAGGGTTAATTGGTTCTAAAGTAGATAAAACATTTAATAGAAACTGGACAGTGGTGGTGCATGCCTTTAATCCCAGCACTTGGGAGGCAGAAACAGGCAGATCTCTGTGAGTTCGAGGCCAGCATGGGCTACTGAGTGAGTTCTAGGACAGATGCCAAAGCTACACAGAGAAACCCTGTCTCGAAAAACCAAACACTTAATATGTACCTATTGAATTTGAACAATAAATAAATGAATTAAATAAAACACGGCAGGTGATTCTTTATCAAATAATAATACCTGTTCCTTTATTATAACATTCATTTTCAAAGGAATTGTATTTTTTGATTGATTTTTTAACAATATTCCTTTAGTAAAAGGTCAGATAGTACTTCTGCTTCATAAATAAGAAAACTGAGAAACAAGGAGGTTTAAAAGATTGTAAAAAGTCACAAATACTCTGAACCTGTCAAGGTTAGTCTCAACTCCAAGTTTTCTCAGTTGGTCCTAACTTGAAACACTACAAAGAAAATCCCAACATGAGCTAGTTCAGCAAAGAGAGCTCTTTCTGTGACAGGTATTAAACTAGCAAACTTTTCCATGGTGAATACTAGGCATTGGCTAATTGGGATTTCTCCTCTAGTCATAAATCTTGAGGAACACAGGATAGGAGAAGCCATGTAAAAACTGATCAAGAGAAATTCCAGTCTTTGAAGGGATGTTTCACTGAACCACCAGGAAGTTGGGAACACTTTTTCTCCTAAGTCCACTCTAACTGGATATTCCCAAATGCTTAGGATATTCATAGGAACTAACTTATTCATTTACAGATGAGAAAACTGAGACTTGATATAGATAGAGAAGTCAAAAAAAATGACTTTCTCTTCTTAAATATTGAGTCTGTAAAATGTTTTCATGACACTAAAAATTGTCAAAGGGTGAAAAAAAAATCTCCTGCCTTAAAATAACATTAGTTATTTTAAGATTTGGCCTTCTGAGAGCTGTATAGTAATCCACTGTGTTTACATTTAACTTTCAACCAATATCAAACCATGCTTCATAACAAAATATACCTCTTTAAAAATTCAAGATGATTACTGAAATGTTTTTAAAAAGACAAAGAAATTTCCTCCTTCTTTCTCCATCTCTGGCTAATTGTTTGATGAAATTCTTTGGTGATTGGACTAACATTTTTTAGATAATATCTGAGTTCATGGGAGATAAGTGTTTTAAAAAAATATACCAAAAGAAGTATAATTTTATTTTTCATTTATTTTTCATTTTTTAAAGATTTATTTATTTATTATGTACACAGTGTTCTGCCTGAATGCATGAGAGAGGAGGGCACCAGATCTCATTACAGATGGTTGTGAGCCACCTGTGGTTGCTGGGAATTGAACTCAGGACCTCTGGGAGAGCAGCCAGTGCTCTTAATCTCTGGGCCATCTCTGCAGCCCCCCTTTTAAGTATCTTAGTTTGTTTTCTTTTCTTTCCTTCACTAGTCTTGATTTCAAGAAGCTTTCACTTGTCTCAAACACTCTGGTTTTTGTTTTGGGGGGATTTTTTGTTTGTTTGTTTTACAAAATTTATTAGAAAGACAGAAAATAAGAAAATGAGTGGTAACTTTGACTTATAATTACTACTGATTTTTAAATAATCTTCTAAGTTGTTTTCATTCATACCATTTAGCAGAGAATTCAAAGTTAATAAAAATTTAAATTTTTTCACTATTATGGGAACAAAAATTTGTTTCAAGCAATTATGTATGCAAGAAAGGATAGGTTTAAAAATTTTGGGGGGGGTATTTCCCATGTAATAGAAAGAAAAATAACCAAATTAATAATAATAAAGAGTAGCTTCATTGCCTCAAAGAGACATCTAAATTATCCTTTACTCAAAAAAAATAAATAAATAAAAAAAAAATAAAAACTTACCCAATGTTCCACAGGGCTTATTTTTATAAGTGCAGATATCATATCTATGGAGGAGAAAAAAGATAAAATTTGTAGAATATTTGTACATTCATTCATTTCTTTTTTGGAGCTCTGTTCATTCAGATCAAAATCAATGCAATTATGAGCAGCCAGCTGGAGTGTTGCGTGGCCAGCACTATGGGGAAAGGCAGACTTCACACACTCACAGTTCTGCCTGCAAGTCAGTAGGATACCTACCAGCCAAAAAATAAAGGAAAGAGTTCTATTAAACTATCTATCATATGTTTTGAATAGCTCATCTACAGGTTGCTACTGCTTCTATCTCAATGAGTGGGTTTTATTATTAATAATAATCTCTTTGATCCTGCTGGACTGCTAGAGTATCTTCTTGCTGCAGCCACAAACTATATGACTCTGAGCAACCATTTGAAGCTCTTTCAACTAACTCTAACATTGGTACTTGTCTTTAAATAAATAAATACAGACACCATAATACATCAACAGGAATTAAATCAATGTTACATATTATTCCCAGTTGTACACTAGAATTTACATGGTGAAAATACAAAAATTTTAAGTGACTTAGCAAATAGATGAATGAATGCTAAATAGAATGTTTTCTTAATGTTAGACTCTACTGTGAAGCTGCATCAAAACGCAATACAAAAGATATTAAAGAAGTGTTGCATATTTAAAATAGATTACATTGGAGATGTTAAGTCAAAATGGATATGCTTATCTTATTTTATTATTATCCCTTAGAATCCTGTTTGCTTTCTAATGAGAGACAGAAAGGGAGTGAATCTGGACAGGAGAGGCAGGGAGGAACTAGGAAGAGGAAGGGGAAACTGTAATCAGGATATATTATGTGAGAAAAGAATCTACTTTCCATAAAAGGGGGGAAGTACCAGAGAGTATATACTGGACGTCATGATCAATTTATCTTGTGATTACCATGTTGCATATTATATTAAATAAACATAATTCAAGTTAATTTTTAAAAAATAATTTCATGGGTGATAAAAATACATATGTATGCAATCCCCAAGTATCATTCACACCTTTCCTAAAACTGATCTGCCTAAGAATGCATTTGAACTGCAATCCACCAGTTTTCCTGTTGTCTTTATTTTTCCACAATGACTCTGTTTCTGCTCTCAAAGAAGAAAGCATCCTTCATCACACATCCCAAATTTTGTTACAATGCATTGACTACAGAAGTCTCCAGAACATAAAGCAAAGGGGTAATTCAAGAAAGAATTGATGCTAGGAAATACACTAACAGCCAAGCAAGGAAAATTGGAGGGAAACATCTTTATTTTCATCCTGAGTGTTCTCCTGTTACAAGTTTATATCTCACAGTTGGAATTCAGAGATGGAATATTTTCATAGAAAAGTATTAACATGTTAAAATGAAGTCAAGCTTGTTACTGACAGACAAGTTATGTCATAAAGAGAGATTGGCAATGATGACTGATTTAAACAATTAGATTATATAGTCAACATTTTCATAATTGGACGGGCAGAGTTACTTATGTTAAATTTCATTTAGGAGGTCAGTAACAAAAAATTTAAATGATGTATAATTGCACTTTAAATTTCATATATAAAATACTTATAATTTTAAGTCACTACAGAGAAATTATCAATGTTATATATTGCTTATATACTTCAATGAATATTGTCAAAACTTTCAAGCTTCAGATTTACCACATTCAGTTTATGACACTGGGGAAAACACATGCACTAACATACATGGCCATGCATACATGTGCTCACATACACACACACACACACACACACACACACACACACACACACACGTATAGAGTAGGACCTGGAAAAATAACATCCTAAAGAAAAAGAGTATACTTTTCACTCAGGATCCTTTACACAAGTGAGTATATGACCTAACGAACATGATGCAGCAGGAGCTCTAAATTTAGGGAAGAATCAAAGTCTCACAATAAGCCAAGAAGTTATGGAATCCAAACAAGGAGTACAAAAGTTGAACTGCAACTGGAAAAGGTCCTTTAAGGGCTTGGAGGATGGGTCGGTCACTAAAGCGCTTGTCAGGCAAGCATGAAGACCTGAGTTCCAATACCAAGAAGCCATGAAAAAAGCCAGCTGTGGTGACAAGAGCATGTCATCCCAGTGATGGGAAGCAGAAGCACAAGGACCTGAAATGGATTCCCATACCTATGCAGCACTGGTGAAGTGAAAACAAACTATTCCTGGGCCTCGCTGGCCATCCAATCTGGTCTATTTAGTGAGCTTCAGGCCTGTGAGAGACCCTGCCTCAAGGATAAAGTGAAAAGTGCTGGAGGCTGTTCTCTGGCCTCCACATGAAAACATCAGTGTGCACCTATGCATGAGCACACAGGCAAACACACGTGAACACACAAAAGAATGAACAAACATGGTCATTAGGGAGTTCATATGTGCTGTACAGCTTTATGTCAACTTGACACAAGCTAAAGTCATCTGAGAGAAGATCTTATGTCTTCATAGGATCTGGCTGTAGGCAAGCCAGTTGGTCATTTTCTTAGCGATTGATAGGGCAGGGCCAGGCACTGTGGGTGTTATGGGTGGAACCAACCATCCCTAGGCTGGTGGTCTTGGGTTCTATAAGAAAGCAGGCTGAGCAAACCATGGGGAACAAGCCAGTAAGAAGCAGCCCTCCATGGTCTCTATATCAGCTCCTGCCTCCAGGTTCCTGCCCTGTTTGAGTTCCTGTGCTGGCTTCCTTCAATGATGAACTATAATGTTCAACTTTAAGCCAAATAAACCCTTTCCTCCCAAACTTGCTCTTAGGTCATAGTATTATATTGAAACAATAGAAACCCTAACTAAGCAGCATATAAACCCTAGGGTTTACAGGAAGTCAAGGTTCTAGTTTGGGGTAAGGCATGCATTTGGTGGCCATTCTTTCACCCTAATTCATGAGGTTGGACTGATTGAGCAATATATATATGGTTGAATATCTGTGACTATAACATTGGTATATTTCTGCTGTGAACATTGTTGACTATTCATCTTTGTCAGCACGTGAGTATCAGAAGACACTGACCAAAACATTGGACTATGTTGGACTTTGAGGTCTGTGAAATACAGCACCAATTTACAATGGGAAAGCAACTGACACTGAAACCTGATGTTTATACCCAGAGTCTGGGCTGCTCTCAACCTTGGCCGAAGAAGCTGCCTTCGGCAGTGGACAGCAGTCGGTGGAGAGCTGTGTACCTGGTGAGAGTACTTAGAAAAAGAGAATAGGGACTCATCCCTAAGTGGGACATCACCACTACCATCAAGACTCAGGGAATGCAAACAAAGAAAGGAAGAATGAATATAAGAAATGGAGGACAGGGAAGGAGACTACTGTGAAATGTTGTTCCAGACATGACGATGTTATTGCAATCATGATGATGTAATTGCAATCATGAACACTGAGTCAGTCAGTAACTCCCTAATTTACATCATTGGTTACCTCCTGCTGAGATGAAGCAAACATCTCATCTCCAAGTCTCTCTTATGCATTAACTCCCGTTTTGAAAGACTTAGTTATTATGTGTATGGAACAGGACTATGTGCACCTGTGTTCAGGAGCCTGGGGACACCAGAAAAGCAAGATCTCCTGGAGCTGGAGTCACAAAGAGTTGTGACCCACCTGATGTGGGAACGGGAACTTAAACTCTGGTTCTCTGGAAAAGCAGTATGAACTATTAACCACAGAGCCTCCTCTTTCCAGCATGACTCCGAAGCTTACATTTTAGTTCTGCATACGCTATTCTCCTACTACAAAATCAAGTTTTCTCTAAAAATGTAAACAATGGACTTTGGAATTCAAGAAACAATCTTGTTTCAGTTTACCTTTCTAGAACTATTTATTACTTTCCCAAACTTATGTCTATTTCTACCAAATATACCCACTATGCATTCACCACTATCTAAAAAGATTTTGGATTTCCTGTATCCACAAACAGTTCATGAAAAACTCTTCTCCCATTTCTTCTGTGAAATTCTAGATATCTATTAGGTTCACTTCAAATATTTTATCCTTCATAAAACAGGAACTAACACATCTAACTACTACAGCCAGCATGTGCTTGCTTTCCTATACTACGGGTACTTGCATCCCAGATACCATCATCAGTATTTAAGGAATATGAAATAAAAACCAGACTAAGAAGGAAAGTAGGATTGGAGGAGAAATGTGTTAAATAAAGCAACAAAACCAATGGCAATAAGCTTGTCTTTAATTTTAAAAGAAAATTACACTGATATTTTTGTGTATCTGTGTTTGTTTACAAGTGATAATGAACATGTTAATTTCATAGTTTATACAAAAACCTCTATGTCATTGTACACAGTACATGTATATAATTTTTATTTGCCAATCACATCTCATTCAAGCTGTAGGAAAACAAAAACAATTACTCTGTTACAGTCAATTGGGAAATATAAAGACAAAATAATTGTGCAGATTAATGGAAGAGTACAAACAGCACTATCAAATACGTAACAATTCACCTCCTCTCTCCCATCACACATGGACAACTCAGCACACCAGATACTATGGTGTGTGTAGTTCTTCAGTGTCGAATTTCATGACACTCAGAAGACAAACAGCATAGTATTTCCTCAGAACAACTCTAAAGTCACCTACTTATTGTAAGTTGCTAAAAATACACACATGATACTCTAATTTTCTTGTAAAATACTTTATATTTTTAATAACTTACTATGTTGGTCTAATGTCTTTTTATTATTAGTTTTTGGGGAATGTTATTTTTATTTTCCATCATGTCAGCTGTCCTGAGAACGTAAGTGAATTTTGTGGATCCTTAGTAGTAAAAGAAAATAAACCTCTCCAGATTTTTTAGAACCTTTCTATATGAATTCCATACTGAAAGCGAGGGTGGGTGAGAGGTGGGCCTACACACAAAAACTGAAGACTGTAGAATAAATTGTAAGTTCTGAACAAACAGCTTAAAATAATTTATACAAACACAAAATGGGTTTTGTTTGGATTCTAAATTTGTAGTAAATTTACAATCATCCTGCTCCAAAATTCCTCTTTGTAAGATGTATAATTACAATGAATGCCTCAGTATTCCAAAGGCATTCAACAGACACCAATACCATCCACTTTAAAAGAAAAAAAGGGTTTAAATATATAAAATCTGGTACTCAAAGTTCAGTACCAATGCCACTTCATGGAACAGGCACCTCGGTTTCAATCTAGAACTCCCAAATTGTTTCCGTTTCTACACCACTGCAACTAACAATCCTGCCAGACTACACAAAACCATCCAGTGGTTTTTGTCTGATGTGGAAAAGAAGTCCAGAGGGACTAGGAGGTGCCACCAAATTCATGCCATGATAAAGATCTAAACTGGCTGCCCTACAAATTACTGCCTCCCCTCAGCACATCGCTTGTTTCAATGCTTTATCTTTGTGTAAGAATTGTTTTACCCAGTTAAAATTCATCGGGGGAATAAGGGCATGAGAGGAAGGGAGGGATGCTTGGAGGAAGTAACTACAGTATATCTGAAGGGATTGTGATAGAAATGTTTTTGAAAGAGCCAATCTATAGAACTACAAGTTTTATTGCACAGTGATCATTTGGTCATAGCATGAAATTGTGTATGACTAAGAGAACATGAAGTTAGCCTGTCAGATTTGAATTCTAATTCTAGTGCTGCCAATAGCTGATTATAAGCCCTCTTCCAAATCATTTCACTGGGCATTAATTTTCCTGTCCTGTCTGTCTCAATGTCACACCACTGCTGTGTAGCCAGATGGAATATTCTCAATAAACACAAAAGCACTTAACTTTTAAAATAGTGTAATTTCACTGTTGCTGTTCTAACCAGAGAGAATTTTGATAATGATTCTTTAAAAAAAATTACCCAGGGGTACTTCTTCTAAGACCATTTCCTAAAAAACAAATTATAAAGTCAGAAAAGTAAACACTGCTCAAAATCATATTCTATAGCTGGACGTTTCTTATTTCAACATTGGGAAGTAGATATAGAGAATTCTTCCACATGTTCAGGATGAAAGTTCCCATCACTTGGAAGTTTTCACCACACACATTTCTTTCCACAGCCTCACCTCTCCCTGATGCAGAGACCATGGCCTCACCTCTCATAGATGCAGAGATCACTGCCCCACCTCTCAGTGATGCAAAGGAGATCACGGCCTCACCTCTCACTCATGCAGAGAAGATCACTGCCTTCAGTGGGGTGATGGACACAACTCTGTCCACAATTTTCAATCTCATAAATGCAATTTGAAAAATCAAGTAGAGCTATTCTGATCCAATCAACAAATATTTTTTTTGAAGGAAGGTAGAAATATCATAGGAAAATAATGTTTTTTAAAGTCTGGCATCAAAGAACACTGAAGGAATACTTTCTAAATTTTTTAGCGGAGACTGGAAAGATGATTCCAGAGTTAAGAGTACTGGCTGCTCTTCCAAAAGTCCTGAGTTCAATTTCTAGCACTCACATGGTGGCTCACAACTATTTGTCTATAATGGGATCTGATGTCCTCTTCTACTGTGCAGACATACATGCAGACAAAGCACACATATGCATTAAATACATTTTTTTAAATTTAGAGTTAATTATTTCATTTTATGTATATGAGTGTTCCCCTGCCTGCATATATAGCTGGTACCCATGGATGTCAGAATAAGCATAGGATGCCCTGAAACTGAAGTGAAAAATATAAATGGTTGTGAGTCATGTGGTTGCTGGGAACTGAACCTGGGTCCTCTGCAAAAGCAGTAAGTGTTCCTAAGGCTGAGCCATCTCTAAAGCACATGAAGAAATATGTTTTAAAAGTTTATATATAATCCAAAGAGCAATATTAAAAGTACCAGCATTTCCCCAATTACTATATAGTATCTAGAATTTATGAAGTCATATCCAAGACACTAACAGGAGCCTATCATCATTGGTTATTTGTTATATACTAAATTATAGACTTTTTTTTTTATTTCTCAGTGACTATAGTTTAGTTCGGTGAACACATACTAATCCATATGGGAGATGTAATTCTCCTATAAATAACTAAACTCTACATTTTTTGGAAATTATTAGAAAATACCATAATATATCTCTGATATAGTTTCAAAATAGATTGCTTTAATGGTGGCTACTACAATTTTTCTACTATAGAATCAACATATTAAAACATAACATACTAAAATGGTTTAATCCATAACAAAGAAGATTATAAGAATAAGGATCTTCTTTAGAGCTAGGAAAATTATTCCTCATTTATGTACTGGCTGAAGATAACATCATTTTCAGTAATTTTTAAATTGGCATTAGAAAAGTAAAAGAAATATTTAGCATTACTATGTAGTTTTTAAAAATATTATTTTCTCCAAAAATAATGTTTTCTGTAATGAGATACAAGTCTCTATTGTAGATGAGAGATCTACCCTCTATTCTATCATTTCTATATATCTTTACTTTTGTCTGTACTAGCAAAGGCTAAATCTACCATGCAGTGTACTTTGCGGCTTCCAGATGCCTCATTCCCACCATGATGTAGGTCAAGCCTGCACACCACAAACCTGCCATAGGTTTGCTCAATCCAGCAGGCTGCAGTTAACTTGAGAGAGACAATGAGGAAGCTGTTTTTAGCTCTGTTTTAGAATCTTCTTTTTCAGGTTTAAGGTGGAAACTCTAGCCCCTCATTGGGCGCCATTTGTATCTGGAGTTATCTCCAGTCCCACTCAGGCCCACAGCCACTCAGACCCAAGTAAACACACAGAGACTTATATTATTATAAATTGTATGGCCATGGCAGGCTTCTTGCTATCTAGTTCTTATATCTTAAATTAGCCCATTTCTATTAATATGTAAGTTGCCATGTGGTTTGTGGCTTACCGGTACTTTACATTTTGCTTCTCATGGCGGTGGCAGCTGGCAGCATCTCCTGACTCAGCCTTCTACTTCCTAGAATTATCCTCTCTCCTGTCCCACCTATACTATACTTCCTGCCTGGCTACTGGCCAATCAGCATTTTATTTATCAATCATCACAGCAACACATTCACAACATACAGAGCCATATCCACAACAGTTTATTGGTAATTGATTTCAACCCAATGTTTTCTTTCTCTTTGGCAATAATTAGATGTCTTTAAAACACTATTGAGTGTTTTGCTATTAGTAACTTCTTTCATCAACTTTAATCCAAATTTGTGAATAATCTACTAAATGCAAATAATTATGGAAGCACAGGTTAGTGGACTTCTATGTTATACTATATTTATTAATTAGAGATTGAAAATAATCTTTAGGGAAAGATTTGTCAATCAAGATAATGTTCAAGATAAGAAAATTATCTCTGGGATTTCAAATTTCAAATAAAAATAAATCAACAACTATTTTAAAATATATTCTGCCAATACAAATGGTTACTACATGAAAAGTTGAACCTCTGAACTTTTCAGATCATTCCAGGACAGTTCTAGCTAATGTCAGCTACATGCTAAAATTCTGAGAGCCAAATGAAAGATACCTACAAAATATATTTTAAATTTTAATTTAGAAAACTAAAATTCAAAACTCATATAAGGATGATAAGGATTCTGGTATCCTCAACTACTGACATCTTCCCAAGAATGGCTCATCTATCCAGAAAGGCAATGTCTCTGTGTTTAAAGCATTATAAATATTCCCAATGTGACTGTAAGATACGGCTTTCTCAAAATAGGCATGTGAAAGGCTTTTGGCTGATATGTCAGTATTTTTCTTAGTAGAAAAGCTATGATAGTTGATCTTTTAAGATGAAAAGATTCTGTGTGGGGAAATGATTTACTGATTATCAGCCAAAATAAAAACAAGAAGGCTTGTCAAAGCTTCTTCACTGAGTGATGCTTTTCTTAGTTATTGATACACCAAGGAGCATCCAGAGAACAGCATGGAGAAGGCAGTGTGGATATAACCCCTGGAGTTTTGAACTGCAGTCTGGTACTATCATCAATAACAAATGGTATCTTATTAAGTTGTTGATAATGGAATTCTGACTTATTTTATATAATAACTATAGATCGAAGTGACTTAAGGAGTTATGACTTTTATCAACCTGATCAAACCTAAATCTTTTACAGACTCTACCATAATCCTCTACCTTTTAAAAAACTGTTGTGCTTGATTAAGGCAAATATAAATGCATCTAAAACATGGAAAGCAATATGATGCAGCAGAAAATCCACTTTAAGTCAGTAGATTCACCATTTATTAATTATATACCACAGATAATATTAGAGACAATTTTAAGAACCCATATTAGGAAAGTGTTCTAAGGTACTCTTCAGAAGCACCTGACAGAACGTAGTATTTTATGCACTTAATTCAACTTGGACCTGTAGAATCACCTACCTAAACCCTTCCTACAAGATAAGATGAAGGCTATTACATGAGAGAACATACCAGTTTCTTTATCTGTAACTGCTTCCCTTGGTTGTAACTTTAAAGAACTTTAAAAGTTTGAAATGATCACCTACTTTCAGTAAATGAGTAAGACTACACAATCAAATGCTTACAGATAAGTTCTTGGCTCTGGTTTTTAACCTCATAATCATCAAATGATATTTTACAACTTTCTTTTTTAAATTCCAAAGGCAAAATTATTTGAAAAATTCAGTGTGCACAGTCTTGGGAGTTATGCAGAGCTGGGCCTGGTCAGTACTTGGATAAGAGAAATGCTAACAAAATCTACTAATACTATCTGAATCCAACCAAGAACAGGAAAAAGTAACTAACAATACTTCTGGCAGAGGAGTAGGAAGATACTCAAACCACTACTTGATGTATCAGTTTTGTGGATTTACACTCCATACAAAAGGTACAAGAGTCTCACCTATGCTAAGTTTCATCAGGATTGATGTTCCTAACATTATCATCTTACTGACCTCGTATCCTCAGTAGCAATAGTTTTAAAGTTCAGATTATACTAAGTGTTATTGGAATCTGATTCAATCCATGTGACTGTTGTTCATACAGTCAGTACAAATGCCAGATACCTTCCCACCTCCACATTCAGTAGCAGAACTACTGCTCTGCTCCATAAATACTGTTGGTTCTGGATGACTTTCAGGGAAAAACCAAAAAGAAAATAAATTATAGCAGTCAATCCAAGAGTCAAGAAGGCATGGGGGAGCAACCAAGACAGAGTCTCTCTTTTCTATGCACCAATTCCAAGAAAAAGAATGGAATAAGAAATTCTTTTTAATATAGGCCAGTTATTTTACAAGACAGAACAAGGGGAAAGTTGTGTGTTACATTGGAATTATTCAAAACAGTACAAGATAATCATACAGTTACATTACAATAAATATTCCCATAAACAAATGGAACTGAAAACTTAAAAACCTAAATAACAATTATACCTCTTATTTCCTGATGAACAAACACAAGATACTGCTCAAAATAAGTGACTTAAATGAACTGATTACTGTGGCAATGGGGAGAGTCCCACATTAATCTTAAAAACATACTGTTTAAGTTAGGAAAGGTCACTTTTAATAGTCCAAACTCAAAGACTTAATTGAAAACATACATGTGTATATCTTGCACATGAAGGACAAAGTCTAAAAGGTGTGCTTAATACTAAAACTTATCTGATTTTCCCACAGATATGATGAGTTTTCCAAAGTACTCTCAGCCCTCACCTGTCAGTGCCTGTAGGAACCTCCTTTAGTAGTACAGCTCACTTTACTCAAGATCAAAGCAGTTTTCGTCAAGGCAGGAAGACTATTTCAACCTTAAACACCTTCAGAACAACCTTCTGGGTAGTTGAGGCTTATGTTCTGACTGCATCCCAACTTAACTTCTGCCCGGTCCTGTTCCTTCTCCTCCCCCTACGGCTAGAAATACCAGGAGTTCTCAGAGAGGCTTGCATATTAATCTTCTGTTTGGGGGGGGGGAGTAATTTGAAACTATTGTAAGTAAATCAAGCAGGGCTATATACACAGCTGTCTTACTTAGGGTTTCTATTGCTTCAATGAAATACCATGATCCAAGATTAAGTTGGGAATGAAAGGGTTTATTTGGCTTACAGTAGCACATTGTAGTTCATCATCAAAGGAAGTCAGGATAGGAACTCAACTAGGGCAAGAAGCTGGAGGCAGGAGCTGATGCAGAGGCCATGGAGGGTGCCGCTTACCAGCTTGTTCCCCATGGCTTGCATTGCCTGCTGTCTTATAGAACCCAAGACTACCATGGTCCCTCCATCTAATTAAGAAAATGCCCTACAGGCTTGCCTATAGCCAAATCTTATAGAGGCATTTTCTTAATTGAGCTCTCTCCTCTCAGATGACTTTAGTTTGTATCAAATTGGCATAAAACTGGCCAGCCCAATAATCAATCACATAAAACTCCATTTAGAGATCATGCTATCCAAACAGCTTGGGACCAGAAACATTTGAATTTCTGATATTTTCAGATTTGGGAGGATTTAAATATACAAAATGAAATATCTTCAGATATGGCATCAACTTAAACACAAAATTTACTTATGCTTCATCTATACCTTAAATCCAGAGCTAATGATAACCATTTTATAGTATCCTTACATTGTTTTAAGAAACAAAAATAGAGAGCTTGTTAGGCATCCCTTGCTTTGGACACTTAAAAAGTCTAAATACTATTTCTATTTGAATCTACCACTACCTTGAAATATAAGTAAGACAACAAGATGAACTAAATATACTCATTTAAAATTGAATGTTTTAATATTTACATTTATATTTTGGTCCAACTATTTGTATTAGTTACTTTTCTCATCATCGTGGTCAAATACCTGACAGACACAACTTAAGGAAAGATGTCTATCAATTCACCATTTCAGTCCATGTTAGCAAGACAGGCACAGAGTTAATGGCAGTGAAAGTTTGTGATGTGATGGAAGCTCTTACATCCTAACAGACCAAGATGCAGAATGCTGACCCATTGGGGCTGGGCTATGACCTCACATGTCTGCCCCAGTGACCACCTACACAAGCCAAGCCCTACCGTCTGATGTAGTGGATAGCTGTTCCAGCTTTGACCTAGAAGTACTACCCCTAGTGAGGCTTCTGGTAACAGCCACACCTACCTATGACCTGAACCTGGGGTGGGGCCGAGATGGAAGCCCTTAAGTCCCAAGATCCAGACATGCTGGGCCTCTTGGTTCCTCATGATCATGGATGCTGAGTGGCAGACCAAGTCAGAGTTCTCCAGAGAACCCCACTGGACTGCACCTCACCTCTCCTGGATCCTGTAACCAACCCCTTTACTGGCTGTAAGTTACCCCAAAATAAACCTTATTAACTATGTGGAGTTGCCTTGATAAATACCCACATTATCTGGCACTCAACATGGGACACAAACTCATGACCCTAAGATTAAGAGTCTCATGTTATACCAACTGAGCTACTATAGTCTCCTTAAATACAACCGCTTAAAACACAACCTTCAGCTGGGGAATCAAGTATTCAAATACACTAGCCTCTGGGAAGGAAACATTTTTGGATTTAAACCACAGCAGTCTGCCCCTAACTCTTAAAGGCTTATAGCCATCTCACATGCAAAGGCTTTAATCCCACCTTTGGTAGGACCCACCTTTCAAAAGACCAAAGTTCCTTCTAATGCTCAAAGCAAGTGATTAGCTGTGAGCCCCAGCAAAATATAACAAGGAAATAATAATAAACAAATAAATAAATATAACAAGAAAAAATAATAAACAAACCAATTTAAACTAACTTATACCAGTAACACATGCCTTTTCATTTAATCAGATAATAACTTGCCAAAAAGGAAATCCCCAAAATTAGTCTTGGGGAAAGGTTTTTGTTTTTGTCTGTTAGGAGAATGAAGGTTAAGGAATCTGAAGAACACTGGACAAATGTAAAATGTTTTAATAACTTAGAAAATCTTTCTTTTTTGAGACATTTCGGCTCCTGGCAGTACCAATCTACTTCAGAGAAAATATGGGCATTGAAGAAACTGCATATGGAGTTAACGAAAACAAAAACAAAATGGTATGTACACCCCATATATAATGAGAGAGTAAACATTTTCATTCCCAAAGTAAGAAATAAGAAAACAGCAATTGTTGTAGAACATTATTTTAAGAACATTATTTTAATTGTTTATATTGCATTTGTTAAACTCTGTGAAGCTGTGTTACTGTGCCTGTCTAAAACACCTGATTGTCTAATAAAGAAATAAACAGCTAATAGCAAGGCAGGAGAAAGGATAGGCATGGCTGGCTGGCAGAGAGAATAAATAGAAGGAGAAATCTTTGAGAAAAGAAGCAGCCAGAAAAGAAGGAGGACTCCAGGGGCCAGCCACCCAGCTACACAGCAAGCCACAGAGTGAGAGTAAGATTTACAGAAGTAAGAGAATGGGAAAACTCCAGAGGCAAAAGGTAGATGGGGAAAGTTAAGAAAAGCTGGCAAGAAACAAGCCAAGCTAAAGGCTGGGAATTCACCATTAAGAAGAAGCCTCTGGAATCTGGATGCAGACATCCACGGCTGGGCCCCTGGTGGAGCACTGGGAGTCTAATTAGTGAGAAAGAAGAGGGTTTATATGAGCGAGAATTGTTGAAGCCAAGGTTGGATAAAGCACAGGGACAAATAACCAAATGAATGGAAGCACAGGATCTATGAACCAAAGGCTGAGGGGCCCCCAACTGGATCAGGCCCCCTGAATGGGTGAGACAGTCATTTGGCTTGATCTGTTTGGGAGGCAGCTGTGCGTTGGTGCTGGGTCCTGGGCTCGTTGCATGAGTTGGCTGTTTGAATCCTGGGACTTATACAGGGACGCTTGGCTCGGTCTGGGAGGGGGGGACTGGACCTGCCTGGACTGAGTCTACCAGGTCAATCCCAGTCCTCAGGGAAGACCTTGATCAGGAGGAGGTGGGAATGGGGGATGGGCGGAGGGGAGGGGGAGGGGGGCGAGAGGGGGAGAACAGGGGAATCTGTGGCTATTATGTTAAACTGAATGGTGTTGTAAAATTAAAAAAAAAAAATAAAAATATTTAACCAAAAAAAAAAAAAAGAAGCCTCTGTGTGTGATTTATTTGGGAGCTGGGTGGCAGGCCCCCCAAAAGAGCAAAACCAACCAACAACAAGCAATAGATTAGACCAAAACAAGACTGAAAGTCAACAGAGCAATGCTTTAACCCTGTATCTCTGTGTTCAACATTCATAGTATGTGTGGCATCATCTGAAATCCAAGAGACTTCAGCAATTTCTTCACTATGGTTTTGTCAACTTCGGCTCAAATCTGTAAGTATTACTTGAAGATAACCCTGATTCCTGGTATCTCCATTATCCTTGGTTCTCTAGAGCAACTTTGGTTTCACATACACAATTTCAAACACTGACCTCACACTACTACACACGCACTTTTTCATCTCATAGTCTTTTTTTCTGGAAACATGGTGCAAGTTCCATCATAACTCTTACATTCTTCGTGCCTGAAAATCCAGAACCATGTAGGTAACACAAAATTCTGCGGGCCAGTGGGGGGTATCTGGGACCCTTTATATCTGTGGTTCTCAACCTATGGGTCATGACCCCTTTGGCAAACCTCTATCTCCAAAAGTATTTACATTATGATTCATAACAGTAATGAAATTTGTTACAAGGTAGCAATGAAAATAGTTTTGTGGTTGGGGGTCACCACAACATGAAGTACTATATTAAAGGGTGGTAACTATATTAGGAAGGTTGAGAACCACTGCATTAGACCATGACTATGGCAGCCTCAGAGTGTTTCTTTGGCCAAATCTATGAAAACATTATCTCTAAGAGGTCATTTTCCAGTAAGGAAACCCTATTGTTCTATCTTTTCAGGCATTCTATTTGTAAAGCAAACTCAGACACACACACACACACACTTATTCCTGGAGCATTAAGCATAAGAGTCTTGCCTTAAAGGTACTTCACTATCCTCTCTGCATAAAGCCCAAGGTTCTTTGCAATAAAAGGTATTGATCTCTTTAACAGCCACTGTCCTGTCGTTGGTACCTGCTTTATTCACATCTACCCTGTCTACAACTTTTCACACACTCATGCTCCTTTCCTTACCAAATGGTACAATTTTCACATCTTTCTGCTGGTTTTGGCTTTAGAGTCTTGCTATAAATTCAGCTCAAATCAGCCAGTAATAACTGCCATAGCCCAGAAGCTATGCTGTCTTGAAAGTTTTTCCACCAAATAAATTAGTCCATTACTTTCTGATTCAACCTCACTCTAATTTTCAGGAAATTGGAAAAATGTAGCCAGATTCTTTGTTTAAAGGTAACAAGCATGGCCTCTAACCAAATTTATGATAGGGACCTTGTTCCCTTCTATGACTTCATGAGCACAGACGGCCTTTACCGTCTATGTTTCTAGCAACATGCAACATGCTGGTTTTCCAAACTCCAATCAGATGGCCCAGTAAACTCTGCTTACAGTATTCTGGGACTTGTCTAGCTCACAGCCCTAAATGCCACATTCAATCCACAAATTCCAAAAGTCTACAAACCCATTATCAGTTCTGACCACAACAACGCCACTTCTCAGTACCAACTTTCTGTATTAGTTATTGTACTAATTGCTGTGACCAACACAATACAGAAGCAACTTGATGGAGGAAAAATTGATTTGGCAGGTGGCTCCAATCTATCGTAATGAAGAAGGAAATGCAAAGCTCATGTCAGTGAGAATGTGAGGAGGAGGCTCCCAACATTTTGGCAGATGTGAGGAAGAAGCTCCTGATGTTTTCACAAATCAGGAAGCAGAATATTAAATCAGAGGAAGCAGGGCTATAATCTTCAAGACCTGCCTCCAAGAGCCTGCTTTTATCATCCACACCTTATGTCCTTAAGGTTCTAAAACCTTCTAGAACAGTGCAACCAGTTCTGGATCAGATTTAAAGCATAACAATTGTCAAACTTAATTTGGAATTTTTATGTGGTGTTGGATCATTGGGTTACATTCCCACATGAAAATTTTAAAGATATCTAATTATACTTTTAGTAATAATAATAATTTCCATGGCATACAAACAGTATTGTCTACACACTATTTGCGAAATGAAAATTTGGCAAAGTTCACAAACAAAGCAAAACAAACTTCCCAAACCCTCGGAGCTTCTCTATGTATGAGAACCCGGCACTTTCAATGTCCAAATTCACTTCGTGTCTATTTCTGCACACGCTGGTATTACCTGACAGCTGAGCTACAGCTTCTCCCCTGCTTAGGGTATGTTTATATGTAGGCCTGGATGCTTCTTCACTTGGCCCTTTACAGATCCTTCTCAGGCTTCAACAGTTAGCTGCTGTGTCAGTCCTGAGATAGACTTTTATGAACCATGCCATATCTGAGTACTTTTGTTTATCGTTCTCTGACATGGTTATTAGTCTTAGAGTGTCTATAACAAAATATGTTATATACAGGGGTAACTTAGAAACAACAGAAATCTATTCCTCATATTTATGGAGTCTTAGAAGTCAGATCAAACTGCCAACATTTGGGATCTGCTGTGGGCTCTCTGCTGCACAGATGCAACATTCTCACTGTATATTTACATAATCAAATGGCATAAGAGGGTACCAACTTCCCTTGAGCCTCTCTGCAAGGGAAGTAATCTTATTCATAAGGGCTCTGTCTATTATTATGAATTACATATGTCCCTCTTCTTAATACCATCACCTTGGTGATTAGATATTGGCATATATATTCTGGGGACGTGGTTTGTAAAAATACTCAGATTATATCACAATATGTATTTTTCTGTAGAGTTCATATTAATAATAAATACATATCTCTTCCTTGTTAATCCCCTTCCCTCTTCAAATATAAATTCCACCAGTAAGACTGCAAGGAGGTTTCAGTGTCTGGCACAAAATAAATTCCAACAAATAATTGAACACCAATGACTACAAGCTAAAGTCAGATAGACCTAAGTTTGAAACTTAGATCTGTGATTTTTTTAAAACCTGGGTGGCCAAAAGTCTCCCTTATGCCATACATTCCTCAAATGTGAAGTGATACACAATGGAAGCATAAATTACAAAACTACTCTGGATTTATATGAAGCAAAATACATCAAGCTTAGCAGACTTCTGGGGCAAGACTGTATATGAGGAGCTGTCTCTGCTTCTATGAGTTAGAAGACTTGGGGGCAGAGGACCCCTATTCCAAAGACAGAATAAAAGGAAAAGAGAGCATCAGGAATCTCAGAAGGAGTGACAGGACAGATTCAAAGCATGGAAAACTAAAAGATTCCACAGTTAACAGCAGAAGACAGGAGCTCTAGCAGAAGCTCCAGGCTGGGCTCCCTGTAGAGAAGGAGCTAACTTTATGGCCATACGTCACTACTGCTGAGAATCGGGCCTTCAAAGAAGCCTCACACATAAAAGACCAACAAATAAAATTAGAAGAGAAACTCACAACCAATGTGCAAATCACACCCAGAAATATATGAAACATGAAAAAGAAAGGCAAAAAACTCTTCCAAAAGATTCTATTCTTCAATAACAATTCTAAAATACAAAATGGATGAAATAAAAGACAAGAAATTTATAACCGCAGTTGTAAAACCTGTCTGTGACTTCAAATAAGATCCAAACAAGGTGAACATAAAGGAAGTCAGTTAAAGACTTGTGTAAGAAAGTCAGCATACATGGATGAAAAAACTCATCAACAGGATTTAGAAATGCAGCAAAGAAATTGAGACTGTGTGTGTGTGGTGGAGGAGAGGTAACATGTTGGGAAGAAAGACTCAGTATGTCAAGTAAAAAAACAGTGGAAAGGATCAAAGAACACTGAGTGTGAAAGAATAAATTAAAAGTAAAATAAATATACTTGTTCATTTTTCATTAATATAAACTTGCATTTCTAAGTGTTGCTATTCAACACAGTGAAAAAAGTAGCATGTGGCAGAGGCCACTCATATCTTGGAAAATCATCAAATAGAGATCTCCAGCCAGAAATAAAAACAAATATCAGCTTCAAAACCCACCCCCAGCAACCTACTTCTGCTATCATGCCTATATGTACCCAAAGTCCCACAACCTCCCCCAAATATCAAACACATGACCTCATGGAAGATATTTTGCACCAAATAACATAGCATCTTTTTGAATGTGTAATTAGAAATACTTTCATTCATTTTAATGAATAGAACAAGATGTAGGTGATCAAGATAATTCTCAAAGCTTAGACTTAGAACATTCCTTAGGTTAAAGGAATAATTAGGGTCTAACACATTATACGCTAATTCCAGACCCCTTCATGTTGAAAATAGAAATAAAGGCCATTTTAAAAATTAATTCAGTTGGCCTTAAGCTCCCATCCTGGTTTCCTGTTAGGATGGATTGTGACCTAAAACTTTGACACAAAGAAGAACGAATTAACAAAACAGGGATTTGTGGACTTGCATCTGATGGAAGCCAATGATGGAGAAGGAGACCCTCCTGATGTGTGGGTGATTCTACACTCAATGGGCTACAACAAGGCTCTGGAGCTGACAGAGGCATGCCCATTCATCAATACCTATGCAGAAAGATGAAAGCAAGAATTAAAGCTGTCGCCAGGTAAAAGTGGTGGCACACACTTTTAATCCCAGGACTCAGGAGGCTGAGACAGGCAGATCTCTGTGAGTTCGAGGCCAGCCTGGTCTACAGAGCAAGATCCAGGACAGGCACCAAAAATACATAGAGAAACCCTGTCTCAAAAAAACAAAAAAAAAAAAAAAAGAAGAAGAAGAATTAAAGCTCTCCATATGGAGGCATGCAGTGGACAGCGTGAGAGCCACTTGCAAATCTGTTCTTGATAGAAGCGATGTTAAAGTCATAGATGGCAATGAAAATATAACTGTACATTGTTGCAAATATGACACTGGATAATGTCAATCATTGAAAATAAGCCAGATGACAAAGTGATTATACACATCAGGAATGAACTGAGTAAAAACTGCTTCAACAACAGAGGACTCAATGTCTTTTCAGTAGAAGTGGCAACAAGATCTATGGTCTGTCAACATGTAATGCCCCTGAATGAACAAGAAGAATGAATATATTATTGTATGTATTTCCTTATATCTTAAATAATTCTACTTGGAGCTATCAAAACTAAGACGTATTTTAGGCTCGGCAGGCTTTTGGGAACCTGTTTCCCATGCTGGATTACCTTGCCCAGCCTTAATGCAGGGGGAGAAACTTGGTCCTTCCTCAACTTGATGTGCCATGCTTTGCTCATGCCCATGGGAGACCTGCCCCTTTCTGAATGGAGACTAAGGAGGGTAGATGGGAAGCTAAGGGGTTGGGGGGATGGGGGAGACAGGAGGAGAGGAGGGAGGACAAACTGTGGCCAGTATGTAAAATAAATGAAAAAAAATTAAATTAAAAAAGAAGTATTTTAGATCAACTCTGTTATTTATTCACTAAATGCTGTTCCATGTAACTGGGATACTTAATAATCTATTTCATTTCTATGCATTTATGTTTTATGTCCATGTTACATATTTTGTTAATCAAAAAATAAAATAAATAAAAATCAATTTAGTTTTATTTAGTCATTTAGAATAGCTTAGTAAACACTGTAACAAAATCAATAAGATATAAAAATTTCATTATAAACCAGGTCCACTGCACTATGAGTTTTCACCTGGTACTATGCCAGAAATTTCGATGAGTTGGTAAAAACTGGAGCATATTAGGGATTAATCAATCTCCTCATGGAGCTGTAGAGCAGAAGGAAAGGATGTTCACAAAGCAAAGAGAAATAAAGCAAAAGAATGGGAAATATCTCAGCAAGGTCAAACAGATGTTTTCACCACTGAAACAACCCACGTAGCTGCTTCTGTAATTCCATGTGTATCCTAGAAGGAAGGACAGATCATTTGAGCTGCCCTTCTTACAGACCAGGATAACAGAAAGAGCCAAGGATCAACAACCTCAACTAGTTGATATTTTTCTTTTCTTTTCTTTTTTAACCATAGCTATCCTTTTCCTCTTTGATTACATCCTATACAAAAACTGGAGCTATAGAGAACAGAAGTATGCATCATGTTCTTCACTTTGATATTCCAGAAGAATCTGCTCTATGACTTCATGTTAAATACTAGCTTTGCCGGGCGTTGGTGGTGCACGCCTTTAATCCCAGCACTCGGGAGGCAGAGCCAGGCGGATCTCTGTGAGTTCGAGGCCAGCCTGGGCTACCAAGTGAGCTCCAGGAAAGGCGCAAAGCTACACAGAGAAACCCTGTCTCAAAAAAACCAAAAAAAAAAAAAAAAAAAAAAAAATACTAGCTTCAAATATCTCAAAATAATAAAACACTTATGAAATTATTTTGTATTTTTGTTTTTACACACACAGAGACAGACAGACAGAGAAAGAAAGGAAGAGGAGAAAGAGGAGAGAGGAAGAGGAAGAGGAAGAGGAAGAGAAGAAAGAGAGAAGAGAGAAGAAGAAGAAGAAGAAGAAGAAGAAGAAGAAGAAGAAGAAGAAGAAGAAGAAGAAGAAGAGAAGAAGAAGAAGAAGAAGAAGAAGAAGTAGTAGTAGTTCCTGAACCTTTTGACACAAGGGTTCATTATTCCTAAATATTCTCAGTATTTATTTCTTCCATTAGGCATATTTTCTCATATAACCACAAAGAAATCACTCACATTTACAATATGTTTATCTAACCTATATTCCAATTCAGTCATTTGACCTAAAAATGTCCTTTTTCTTCTTCTTCTAAAACAGAATCCAGCATAGGCCAGATACTGCATTTAAATGTTCTCTCTCTCTCTCTCTCTCTCTCTCTCTCTCTCTCTCTCTCCCTCTCTCTCTCTCTCTCTCTCTCTCTCTCTCTCTCTCTCCTCTCTCTCTCCCCCCCTCCCTCCCTCTCTCTCTCTCTCTCTCTCTCTCTCTCTCCTCTCTCCTCTCCTCTCTCTCTCTCTCTCTCACTCTCTCTCTCGCTCTCCCTCCCTCTCTGTCTTTCTTATTGTTTTTTTTTTTGCCTTTTGATACAGGGTCTTGTTGTGCAGCCCTGGCTGTCCAACCTGAAACTCTCTCTGTAGACCACGCTGGCCTTGATCTTAGAGATCCGCCTGCCTCTGCCTCCCAGGTGCTGGGATTAAGGGTGTGCACCACCACTGCCTGGCTTTACTAGTCATATTTCTTCAGCCTTTTAATTTTTATTTTCCATAGCCTGTTTTTTATGACATTGTCATGTTTGTTATTTTTAATAAATGACTCTGACTTAATCTTACACTCAAGCATTTCTCATTTCTCTCAGGAACCTCTAACCTTCCTCTTCTTTGCAAACTTAGAATTTTATGGTTGTTTTCAGTGAGTTCTAAAAATGGAAAAGCCAACATTATAAAGCAAACTGGAAATTTAAAACAAAAAATGTATCTCCAATTATATAAGAGTTTAAATGAATCAATAAAGTACCCTTACTGTCAGTCGGAACATAATAAAAAGGAAATATTAAAATATTACATTTCATATTTCTTTGTAAATTATCTAATTTCTCAGAATATTCCAAATATGCCCTGCCAAGTCTGCCAAATTTTCTCAACATTTCAAATTGGCAATGCTTTTCTTTTCTTTTTCCTGATGAAAACTGATTTTCAAAATATGCTCAGTATATCTCATTTTACAGTTATTCCATTTTTGCCAACCTTGAAAATGTGCTCAAACCTCAAAGGCAAAAATAGTAATCAATAAGCTCTCCTTTCTCCAGAAGACACAAACACTAATGTGCTAAAACAAATGTTGTCCTTTATGACTCTCTCGGGTTAGAGTATTACAGGTATTAAACACAGGGGAGTTGACAACATAAGACTGCTTTAGAAAGTTTGTAGAAAAACATGTCATGTGAGTGTAACAGAATCCCACGAACCTCTTACAAATTAGTATGGCAACTCTTCTTTATGAATATATACTATACAATGCAGTTTTACATTCATAATTTTAACATTTAGGTGTAGCTGGAGTTTTCTCCAGTCCCGCCAGTCCCACCCAGTCCCGCAGCCACTCAGACCCAAGTAAACACACAGAGACTTATATTACTTATAAACTGTATGGCCATAGCAGGCTTCTTGCTCTCTAGTTTTTATATCTTAAATTAACCCATTTCTATTAATCTATAAATTGCCACATGGCTTGTGGCTTACCAGTACTTTACATCATAATTTCATGGCGGCTGGCAGCGTCTTCTGACTCAGCCTTTCTGTTCCCAGAATTCTCCTCTCTCTTTGTCCCGCCTATACTTTCTGCCTGGCTACTGGCCAATCAGCACTTTATTTATTAACCAGTCAGAGCAACACATTCACATCATACAGAGTGATATCCACAACATTTGAACATATGGATTTAATTATCCAAAAACTTCTGATTTCATAAGGAACATTAGCAAATTTCACTATGTAGGCAGTGCTGCACAATTTTCAAAATATCTCCTATATAAATACCACTCCATTAAAAACCTAACATGTTGGGAAAAAAGAATAAACATTTTATTATCTGTGAGTACACAGATGATTCTCCAAAGGTGAACTCTGAAGTAAAGTAAGTAAGATTTCAAGGAAAGTTGAGGCTTTTCTTCCTCATTATATGTCAAATAATCTCTCCAAAAGAAGAAAAAGTAATTTGGAAAGCGATTCTGTTACTGTTAGTCAGTTTTTACTTTTGTCTTATTTGTATGTAACATGAAAATATACACTTGTAAAAGAAAAGGGAGAGCAAACAGTTCTCCACACAGTCCTTGAAAAAGTCAGGCTAAGGAGGAACAGGAGCTATATACATAGTGATGGGATTACTCATTATTCATGTGCAAAAGTGGTCACAATAACATGGGTCCGCATACAAATGACTCACTATGGAAGGTGTGTGTTTAATCCTCAAGAGGCTTGACAAGTCTATGATGTTAGAGGAAGTAATTCCCACGCCAAAGACAAGTTCAGCCTTTTTCTTTTGGGATACTGGCCATTGTTTCCTCTGTGTAAGGAAGGTGATTACCCTAAGGCTGGAACATGCAGAGAAACTAGCCTACACAAAGAAACCATGTTAGAGAGATAAGATGCTTTATTGCCCAGCTCCTACAGTCTCCCGTTGTCCCACTTCAAGTCAGGGTATAGGTGTAATTATACTAGAGACCTAGGCAGAAGTGCCCAATTCAGTACTCCCCAACTTCACTACCAAGAGAGCATGAGCAACAATAAAAAGATGGTCATTGTTTTAATACACTGTTTTGGTGTGAGTTGTTATGTAGCAATAGAGAAAGAAAAAATAGCAGCATAGCAGACAGGGAATGTCATGGACTGAGCTGAAAAAGAATGCTCAGGTAAGGAATCAAACATGGAATTTCATCCTGAGTCAAGGGCTAGGGTTATAGCTCAATGGTAGAGCATCTGCCCAGCATGCATGTGGTCCTGCATTCACTTCCAAGTACCACAAAATAATAATAATAGTAATTCTTATTCAAGGTTCTACAGCGCTCTCATCATTTTTTTCAACTTTCATTTTCTAATCAATAAATATAAAACCCAAAGCAAAAGATTTATAAAGCATAAGTGATAAAACTCAGTGCTGAAAGAGTGAACAGTATTAAGTAGAGCTATATTTTCAATATTTGGACCCATCTACAAAGTTCCAAAGGCTTAGCTTCTGGGTTATCCTTTCTAATAATGACATTATATGATGTAGATTTGTCATTTAATAATTTATGGAGTATTTAGGTACATGATTTCATTTGATCATATAAATAATCCTATACAGTCTCAGTCAGAATTTTGTAGAAGTCAAAGAAGTTACATGAATTGCTCATGAAGAGCTTAGAAAGAAAAGTGTTCACTCTGCTCAAACAGAAGACTTGAACTGCTAGCCTGAGCTGATGGCCAAGATAGAAGAATGTGCATATAAAACAGGTGGTATATCAGATCTAATAATTAAACAATTGCTTAATGCATGTATAAGTGGATCACAAGAGATGTATAATAATAGTATGTTCCAAAATGTATAATAAATAGTATGCATAATAACTAGACTATAATAAGTAGCATGCTCCAAAGTACTGAACTTTTTATTTTAAAAATACCTTTCTTTGAAATTTTGCATTTTTATTATACTCTGGATAATCACTAAAGGCTATTCTAAGGACTAATCTCAGGGGTCTTGTAATCTCTCAAAGTTAAACAAAGTAGGTGCTATTTCAAAGTCTTTTAAGGTTTGATTTAATGAATGCCAAGCATCTCAAATCCACAGGGAGGAATTTTCTAGCACAACCTCGCTGGCTATCTTCTGAAAAAGCAAGTTAGCATATTCACCAAGTGGAGTTCTTGCTGTGCTCCAACCATTGCTTATCAGGGTGGATGATATGTGTTGCTATTGTCCTTTGGTCTACACAAATAGATGTGGTTTTAAGAGTTCTCTGCCCTGTGCTTGTCCATTAACTACTTCTCCCCAAACACTGGAACAGTTCCATCTCCTTTTAACAACTTCCCATTAAAGCTCATGAACCATATCCTGTACTTAATGGGCTGTTAACATTTTAAAGCTCCTGTACCTCTACTGTAAATCCCTGGTCCCTATTGAAATGCTGAAAATATATACAAAAAGGTTTTCCCAGCTGAAATGAAGAAATCACACGGACTCACATTTTGACAAACAGTAAACTGTCTCATTATAGTAGGTGCTGTTTTATCAGTATAGCACACAGTGATTATGACAGCTGTGTATCGGAAAACACTGAATATTGCCGGGCACATGCAGACATTTCACTGGCTTCAAGCCACATACTTGTCATATTAACCCAGCATAGGCCACAAAGCACTTGCTTAATCATTAACATGGCACCTGGGTGGAAAAAAAAAACAAACAAACTAAAATTAAGGTAATATGCCAAAAGAATTTAACCATATTATTTATTTCAGTTTAATAAATACATACAAAACATTAATGAGATTAATTATCTGAAGAAAACTAACTGACACTTGAAAAATGTTTGGAACTATTCACTTTTGGGAACAAGGATATGAATAAACAGACAAGATAATTTTATTTCTTTTACCTAAATTCACACATTTAAGTTCAGAAATAAATACTGAGATAAAACTTCCCAAGGCTTAAAATGTCTTCATCATGAGATATCTTGGTCCTAAGAAAGAAGACGACACTATCTGACTGAAGAGAGCATTTCCTTTCTGGGGCCATCTGCTTGAATCCTACTCACTTCTCACCTTATCCTTCCCCTAGTTGCTCCTCTCTCACTGGCTGCTTTTCCTATCTTCTATCCTGAGGTTTCTTTCTTCCTCTCTGACCTTTAAACACTGAAGCAATCCAGATTGAATCCTCAGAACGCTTCTCTAAAAATACTTCATTTCTAGGTCACTGGCTTTAAATTATAATCTATATACTGATGTGTGCTCCCTACCAGAGTGTAGCCAATTGACTACTTAACATTTCTTCTCACCTACCTAATAAGCATAGTAAAATTAACAAGATTAAAATCAAGAAGTCTTACCCTTTCCTTATAATCTGTTGTTTAAACATGTTTCCTCTTTAAAAGGTAACTCCACAGCAAGGGGGGGGGGTGGAGGGGCAGTGCACAGGGACTTGTCAGTGTAAGATTAGTGACTTTTGTTTATTTTGGTTTCTCTCTCTCTCTCTCTCTCTCTCTCTCTCTCTCTCTCTCTCTCTCTCTCTCTCTCTCTCTCTCATTGTCAATAAGGACTGGGGAGATGGTTCAGTGGTTAAAGTTCTTGCCAAGGAAGAGGACTAGAATTCAAATCCTTAGAGCTATGTAAATGCCTGATAAGAGGAGTGCTAGCCTAAAATTCCAGCCTCAGAAGTGAGAAGGAGAAGGGGAGAGGGGTTAGGAGGAGATGGGAATAGCACAGGAGAAAAAAAAAAAGTTGAGTCGTGGTGAAAATCTCAGAATATGGCAAAAATGTTTAAGTTGCAGCCAACTAAGCAAAATGCCATCATGTTCTTAATTACTAGGTACTATATACCAAGCTACTCATAAGTCATTAACTTAAATAAATTATGGATAGGATTTATAACTAATGATAACTAAGGATAGTTGTTAGCTGTCTCTTAGTAAATTAAGTTACATTTATTTACAGTATATAATGTTTTAATGTATGGATATATTGTAGAATAGCTAAGTCAAGCTATTTAACATATGCATTATCTTATATATTCATTTTTGTTTGGAAAAAAGAAATGCTTGAAGTTCATTCCTTTACTGTGGTATGCTGAGCCATAAACGGAATATTTATATCATTCACACTTCCTCCCAAAGCTCAGAGATCATCATAGAAGGAGTGTAAAGATTTTAAGAGCCAGAGACAGCAGAAGACTGCAGCAAGACAGTGTTTTCAGGGCATGACAGGGGAAGAGGGACAGATGAACCCACAGAGGCTGTGACAACATACAGAACATCCGCACAGGAGCAGCATGAATGGAAGAGGAACTCGTGAAGTCCCACCCCTCATCTGTTGATAATACTTAGGTTAATTCCATATGTTGTAATGAGCATGGGATTGCAGACATCTCTCCAAAATACTGATTCCATATCCTGTGCACATATACAAAGTAGCAAGATTTCTGTTTCCTAAAACAGTTTTGTTTTGTTTGAGGAATTTCTTTACAATTTTTCCATAATGGTTGTATAGCTTATCTTTCTGAATGATTTTCGAATAGGAAGTTTCTAATTGGGAAGGAAAGTGTTTAAAGCCCAGACTTCTATAAATGACTCTGACCTATTGATATCATATTAGAGCATGAATATTTTCTCCCTGTACCAGCTGCCTCTCATACATTGCCACCAATGCTTCCTATGGTTGAAAAGGGCCTTATGCTTCTCAGATTGGAGCAGGAATGAATAAGAGAGTTTGGCAGGTTAACATAAACTAAGAAAAACTGGTTCAAATTTATTCAAGCATAAATTATAGGAAGTAAGGGGAAAATAATTTAATAAGTAATTTTAAACAGTTATGGTTTAAAAATAAATATGGACTCATGGAAGGCAGTCACATGCTAGACATCTAATTTCTTCTCATTTCACTCACATGGGGGGAGTAGGGGAATGCAAATCTCCTGCCATGTATCCCAGGACGCTTCTGCACCAGCCAATCTCACCGAAATAGTGAGTGCTCATAACTGCTATCACTTCAGATACCAACCGAGTCAGATACCATCTTGAGAAATATACTTTTGTCATTTAAGCTATGCTTTTACTTGTTAGTTTACATACAACGCTATGAAAGAGATGATGTTATCATAATCTTGATTTATTAGTCAAAAAGAAAAATGAAAGCACAAAGTAATTTGCCCAATGTCATACAGTTAGGAAAGTGATTTAAAAAGGTAGATCTGTAATGTGTAATGCTCTATTTAATATATTCTGAAAGGGTAAACAGTTTAAAATCAAACAGGAGCATCATTTACAAAACAACTTTTTAGAATGGAGAAGTTAAATTATGGCAGTAGAAAAATACACTCAATGCAGTATTGCCTTTTTATAAAGCTAGTCCTTGGAAAAAATGGACTAAGATCATAATTACAAGCAAAAACTTTGACAATTCACACACACGCATGCACAAAAATATACACATATACATGAATTCACACACATACATACATCATGGACTAAAAATATGTGATTCATGTAATGAAACAATGCCCTACATGTATTTTCAAAGCAATAAATTACTCTTACCTTAACTGTTTTAGGTTCCTTACACATTTACAGGCACATAGCATCAATATTATGTTCCCATACAAAATAAATTTTAGAAGAGTATTTTGAATATATCTAATTATACTTTAGTTATAGTTGATTCATATTGAAGATATAATATGATACCTACTTACTCAAAAATTTGGGTCAAAACCAGAGAATACTGCTTATGAAAAATATATATTTCATTTCAAGTAATAATTTAAAATGATGCTGATTGAAAACTCAAAACTGAAGTGACTGAAGACCGTGACTAATTCACAATGTCACTGACAATAGTATTTGCTATAAACAGTCTCCAACTGATATTATAAACAGTTTACAAGTCTCTTCTTATGTGTACCACAATATTCTCTGTAGCACTGCTACATAAATACTGTTTAGAAAATTATGGTTATTTACCATTTGTAGATTATTAATAAACAGCCCTAACCTACTTATCAAAAATCTATGTTCATGGTAATGTGCTTACTTATCTGTACCACTGAAAGAATTTATGTTTCTGATCAATTCCTAGCCTCTCATAGTAACCTTGAAGACAAAGCAACAGGCATCCAGATCTTAAAGGATCTATGGTGAGAACTATAGGCAAGCTCAGCAGGACATTTTCTCACAAGACAACGGTTTATCTAAAGGAACTCTGTGGTAAGCCTGTATGATTGTGTCTCGTTCCACTTGCAAGAAAGTGAATAAATGAAAACTTGGCATGATACTATGCAAGATTGCAAACCTTAACATAAGCTGTCAATCACAATTTTCTGAGGAAATTTTCTTCAGTATGATAATATCTTATTTGGGTTCTCCAAAACATTTTCAATGACAAGCACAGCAGGAATTTTAAAGTAAACTTTTTCAACATTATCTACAAGTATCCAATTATAAATGGTTAGTATTTTAAATAAGACAAAATACAAGTAATGCATTAAAGATATTCTAAATTGTAACAATTAAATTGGATATTGCGTTATTGCTTTCTGTCTCCAAAGAATGTTTTTACCTAATATCTTCCGTTTTTAAACCTATCAAAACCGTAATTGCACTTGACAGTATAATGTGAAAGACATTTTATAATAAAAATATAGCCTGGGCTTACAAGTGAACAGAATTAAATTAATTATTAACAAAGGATTAATAAAAATCCATATTTTTCTGTATTCACTGTGGCTACTGAAGGCTACCATCTCTCAATGTTGTAGGTTTGCTTTATTACTTCTCTGAATAATGACAATTTCTTTGGGCTCCACTAGTTCCTGAGTCTACTGTTATTCAATCAATAGACAGATATAAAATACTAAAATATGGTGCATTGATGGACATGTTCAATTGAAAGAACTTGAGACATTGATACAGTAAGGACTCTCTAGACATCTTCTCTGAAGCAAGTCACAAGACACTGAAGTGCCACATTTCCAAGGAAAAGAGTGTCACTATCTCTGAAGACAAAGGGACAGGGACAGGGCTGAGGGAAAGAATCAGAGTGAATGAATCTTGCAAGTTAAGCTTCCCCTAGTTTTCTATTCTTAGTGCAAACATTCATGTCTTAATCGCATATTTGACAATTCAATGGACCTCATCCAACTTTATAAAAAAAAATGCCAGGTTAAAGAATTTCTTCTAAATGGATAAAGAAAATGTGGTACATTTACACAACGGAGTATTTATTACTCAGTGGTTTAAAAAATAAAAGCATGAAATTCACATGTAAATGGATGGAACTCAAAAAAAAAAATCATCCTGGGTGAGTTATCCCAGAATCAGAAGACAACTATGGTAAATATTCACTTATATGTAGATATTAGCTGTTAAGTCAATGATAACCAAGCTACAGTTTGCAGAAATGGAGGTTAGGTACAGAGTAAGAGACTGGGGAGACTGAGAAATCTCATCAGGAAAAGAAAAGAGAATAGATAGTTATGAATGGAGGGCTGGAATGAAAGTATCAAGTGCAGAAGAGGAGGGAGAATGGGGATGGAGAGATTACAGGGAGAGACAGTTAAAACTGAGGGCCATTTGAAAAGCTGTATGGAAACCTAATACAGCAGAAGCTTCCTAAATATATATATACATATGCAAATGTGGTCTAAATGAAATCATCAAATAATGGGGTAACTGAGTCCCAACAGGCCATCTTGTCACCAAATGAAGTTTCCAGGACCAGGATTGGGTTATATTTAATGAGTTGTTGGCCAAAGGGGTCCCATGGGAATCTACAAACAGCCATGGATGGCTATTGCCAAGACTATCAGTTGCTCTCCACAAACAGATGGCAAGAAAATACCTACACAACTCATTGAATATGGAGACTTCAAGCTGGTGCCTACAAAGAGCCTTCACCCCTATGGTCTAGTGTCTTTTTTACAGGAAGGTACTCCACATGATACCAAACAAGAAACACAGACACCAACTCAGCCACAAACCCTTTTTTCCTACAATGTTGGCCGGCCTGCAAGATATGCTAATGGCCAATGGGCACATGAAAATAGAATCAAAATAACAAAAAACAGTTACCATGTGACTCAGAAAATCCATTCCTATGTATATACTCAGGAGAATTAAAAACATACACAAATTCAAAACTATACATTAACATTATTTATATGAGCATCATTCAAAATTGTCATAAAAAGAAAACTTTAAAATTCAAATGAAGAGTCAATTAAAATATATCCAAGAGAAAGTCATTCAGCCATAAAAAGGAAGCAAGTGCTATTCTTAGCATTGAAAGCATTATGCTACAACAAATAGGTCAAACACAAAAGGCCATATATTGTTCCATTATATAAATATATGAATGTCTAGAATAATCAAATCTCTAAAGAAAGCATGTAAGTAAGTGGCAATCTATGCTAAGTGTTAGGTCACAAAGCAGGCCCCAAAATGGCAGCACTGCTGATCATGTCCTAAGATGATGGACCAGGCTGGATTGTCTTACCAAGTAAATAGGAAAATTCTTGTCAGATAAACAGAAACCTAGACTCAGCATCCCTCAGAAATCTCATACGACAGGCTTTTATTTGTCAGGAAAGCCACCACCTGCCTTCTCACACACACACCCCCAGCTCAACTGCCCCCCTGGGGTAACTAGTCCCAGATTAATCCTATATAAGACTGCATTAAGTCCCCACAACTCCCAGGCTGTTCTGGCCTCCATGCTACCTTCTGCTGCTACCTGCCCTAATAAAACTGACAAGGCTTTTCCTGCCAAGCTACTGCTCTACTCTCTGAGGCAGCCCAGCAGCTTGTCCCCAAATAAACTATCTTTTCTACCCATAGAGTGTTCCAGTTCAGTGGTTTCACTGTGTCTCGCTTACACTAAGGACAAGAGAAAATGATTGTTAATTGGTACAAGATATTTTTCAGGGACAATAGAAATGTTCAGATATTTGATGGTAGTGAGGATGGCTAATTTTAGGTATCAATGGGTTAAGAACATAGGATTACACCAGTGAGGATGTTCCCAGAGGAAGTGGCCTTGTGAAAAAAAAAAATAAATAAATGGAAGAAAGATCTGCCCTAAATGTAGGCAAGAACCACCCAATCAAATGGGGGCCTGGGCATAGTGAAAAGGAGACTTCCTCTCTCACTGGTGCTGATACACTCCATTCTCTTGGCCAAGACATCAGAACTCCATGGAGTTAAATCTTTTGAATTCTAGTACTTAACACCATTAGCTGTCCATGCTCGGGCTTTTAGCTACAGAGAGAAAGCTACACTTTCAGCTTCCCAAGTTCTGAGACTGTTGGTAACATCCCAGAGACTCCAGCGCAGTCTCCTGAGATTTCTCAGATTGTAATTATGGCAATCAACTCCTCTAATCGTATCTGTGCATAACTCTAATACAATAGTGATGACTGTACATCATTATGAATATGCTAAAACTACCAAATTACACATTTGACAGATTAATTTTGTATGATATATAACTTCTAATCTCAGTTCTTAAAGGGAATATTCTTTAAAGTAATATAATTTATTATGTATAACAGGAGGGAAAGCTAGAAAATTAGCTAAGGAAAGATGATGAAATTTGAATATTTTTATTTATTGTGTGTGTGTGTGTGTGTGTGTGTGTGTGTGTGTGTGTGTGCACATGCATGTGCTAATACACTTGCTAAGATAAGGAAGTATGTCAGATTCCCTGAAGCTGGAGTTACAGGCAGCTGTGAGCCACCTGATGTAGATGATGGAAACCAAACTCCAGTCCTCTGTGAGAGCAGCAAATGCTCTTAACCACTGAGAAATATGTAAAGCTCCATATAATTCTAACCTAAAGTTTGAATACTATTGAAAAGAAAAAAAGGCTATTGAAGATAAAAAGGCATACGAACAAGAAGAAAAAGTCAATAAGCTATAAATTTTTCAAATAACTACTATTAAATGAGTATTAGGTGACTTAGCAAAAATGAAGTACTGTTTGGATTATCCAATTAAAAGAGTAACAAGTAACATAGACAAAATCCAACTAATATATTAGTTTATAACCTCTTTATATTAAAAAGTTAATTAATTAATTAATTAATTCCAGTAATTGGATATTTGTAAATTTAAGTATTTGAATTTTTCAGCTGTTAATAACAATTAAAAGCAAAAGCTTATACAAAAATCTATTTTTTAAGACAAAATATTTTCTTCTTGGGTTTCTTTTCATTTTAAATTCCAAAAACCCAATCATATCATGACTATTCACCTAAATTATTCTTTCCTAAAATACAAAATTTTGAAAAGCAGCAACATAAATAAGTGGTCAGTCAACAATTCTCTCACTGCAAGTATTTACCTGAAAAAATATAATATTAAAAAGGTCAAATATATTTTTCAGGCTCTGGCTGACTCTTTTAAAGATTATAGCTCACATAATTTTCCCCTTTCTCACTATTAAAATGTTCCCTATTAGCCGGGCGGTGGTGGTGGCGGCGGCGGCGGCGGCGGCACACGCCTTTAATCCCAGCACTTGGGAGGCAGAGCCAGGCGGATCTCTGTGAGTTCGAGGCCAGCCTGGGCTACCAAGTGAGTTCCAGGAAAGGCGCAAAGCTACACAGAGAAACCCTGTCTCGAAAAACCAAAATAAAATAAAATGTTCCCTATAATCTCTAGTATTTGAACACTTGTTTCCTAGTTGTTGGTGCTATTTGGGGAGGCTTAGGAAAAGTGGCCTTGGTAAAGGAGGCATGTCACCATGAACAGAAGGAGGCTTTGAGGTTTCAAAGCCATGTGTTTCAAAGCTCATGTATCTCAATGAGCACTCTCTACTTTCTGCTTGTGGTTTTCGATGTGAGATCTCAGTTACTCCTGTCTACGTGCCTGCTGGCTACCATGATTCCCACCATGATGGTGATGGACCTTTATCTCCTGGGTTCCTTATCCCAGAATTCCAAAGAAACCCTTCCTTCTGTAAGTTGCCTTGGTCATGGTGTTGTATCACAACAGGAAAGTAACTCGTATGATATAATCAAGCAAGGACAACTATACTCTGAAATCCATATCAGGAAAAGAGAAGAAATGAGGCAGAGGAAATGGCGTAGCTGGTAAAGCACTGACCACGGAAGCATGAGGACCTGAGTTCAGACAAAAAGTCAGGCATGGGGGCATGTGTCTGTAACCCCAGTCCTAGGAAAACAGAGATAGGTGGGTTCTGGAGATCACTAGTCAGCCATTCTGGCTGAATCAATAGGTTTTGGTTTCAGGGAAAGACCCTGTTTCAAAAAATTGAGGTAGACAGATGGTTAATTGCAATGTCTTCAGAGAAAAGAGGGTAAGTAGTCAGAACTGAAATAAAGTCATGCTGGATGTGGTAGCACTTGCCTGTAACCCCACACTTGAGAAGCTGAAACAGGAAGATTGTAAGTTTGAAGCCAGCCCTCCATTTCATGCAAAGACTCTGTCTCAAACCAATGAGAGGGAGTTACTTGTCCCATCTCTCCCAAGAGTAACTAAAAGCCAAGAGATTTTGAAAAATGGTTCTTATACATAACCACCTAACTAAATTATATATATTATAACCTTAGTTCCTACTTGAACTCTGTTTATTGCATTTGTTTTAGACATAGACATATTTTACCTCAACATTGCGGTGCTAAAACACAAAGTGGGGAAATGTAACTAACCTGGCAGAAATGAAGATATTCTAAAAATCCACCATGTCTTGCAATCTGCCCATCAGACTACTGAAACAATGGACCCAAAGAATCTCCCCAGTAGGCTCATGCTGGGGAAGGAATGGGAATCAGAGGGGACATGTCTCCCAGAAAGAGACTTCACACAGTTCTAGTAACTTCGCAGACCACCTTACAGGATGAGATGGCAACCCAAATAACAATGGTTCATGGTAAGTGGGACCATATCATGACGGACTGTTTAGACATGCATAGCTTTGGTCCTCTATTTAAACTTTGATCCCAATTCTGGATCCCAGAGATGGACTTGAGGAGTTTGCTGGATTGTTTTGTCCCTCTTCTCAATTTGGCCACATTGAATAAATCTTTTGTGCTTTCCACTTTTAATTTGTCTCTATTAATTGGCTTATTGAGCATGAGTAGCTGGACTTGATATGGGATACATATTGTAACCCCCATGTTCAACAATGCAAATCCTCAAATTTTTATTTTATTTATTTATTTATTTATTTTGGTTTTTCGAGACAAGGTTTCTCTGTGTAGCTTTGGTGCCTGTCCTGGAACTCACTCTGTAGACCAGGCTGGCCTCGAACTCACAGAGATCCGCCTGGCTCTGCCACCTGAGTGCTGGGGTTAAAGGTATGCGCCACCACTGCCCACCTTGATCCCTACCTTCCACAGGTGTCAATAATATCAAAGTATCTCCACATAATTATTTTGGCTTAACTGTTTTGTTAAGTCCTCTAAAAAGAATTTGGTAAGCAAATTCCATAGTTTGCTTTAAACCTTGCTTTAATAACTATTATGGGACCTCTTTTAACTTTTCTATTCCTCAGTTTCCTCGTCAAAAATGGGAGAAAAAAAAGTTTTTAAAAATTAAAAAAAATGGGAGATGATAGCAGCATAAGATTTATACAGTTAAGCTTTAAATATTAATCATTTATAAAACCCTTACATATTTGGCATGTAATATGCATGGTTACATACATATACATTGATACAACCATAAAACAAATGTCAGCTCTGATGTCACTGTTTCTTAAACGTTTAATAACAACACACCATTTTATTTCCATTTTTAGTTGAAACTTCATAAGCATAGGCAATGGGCTCTGCCGGGCCTTCATCTGTACCCATCTCCTAGGCCTAACTGTAAGTGACACCTACTTTACTTAAAGACTGTTTGCACAGGAAATCATGGTCACACGGTCACTCTAGTGTGCCATAGTCCTAGACTGGAAAGAAAATGATCATTGACAAACAGTTTTGGGTGAGGAGCCAATCAGACAGGAACAAAGGAGAAGACACAGGAGAGGAGAGGATAGAAGGAATGGGGGGCCATAGAGGTGGAAGAACACCCACACAGCAAAGCCCACCTCTCCACAGTCCAAACTCAAGTCTCATAGTTGTCTCTAGACCTAACCTAGTCCTAAAAATTTAATGACAATAAGTTATCAAATATTTAATATTATTTCCAAGAGCATTTTATTTCTTATGAATTAAATGTTAATGTGCCATGTTTAGTCTCCCTTTTTTCTGTCTTTTCCCACATATCATCATGAAGCCAGTATTTAATCCAGACAGATACATTCTTTTAAAACTATGTTTAAATCTACTACATTATATGCCAAGCTCTATCAAAACCACTTTTATTGTAATTTTTAAGTTATGCAGTTGATTTACTTGAGAAATTCTCATTCCTTTATGTTCTAGGAGTACCAGAGTAAACAGTCATGACCCCTTATGAGGATAAATATACCAATTTTAATTAAGGATCGAATTATATGACTTAGTGTGCATTTTGCATCTCTATTTTAAAATGTACTTATGAGTCCTATGCTTTTCACTAATAAAAATTACAAAAGTATATTAATTAAAAAATAACCTAATAAGAGGAGCTGGAGAGATGGCTCATATGTTAAGAGCACTTGCTGCTCTTGCAGAGGACCTGGGTTCAGTTCCCAGCACCCACTTCAGACCACTTACAACTGCCTGTAGCTCCAGTTCCAAGGGAACCAACCCATCATCTTCTTCCCAAAGATGCCTATACACAAGTGGTACACACACACACACACACACACACACACACACACACACACACACACAGATAGTAATTTTTTTTAAAGAAATAGAAAAATAGCCTAATGAACAAAGGAATTCTTAAGGTGGGTACATTGGATTTAAGCTAGGAAGAGAAATGTAATATTAATACATGCTACACCATAGATAAATCTGTGACAGGTCCAGAATAGGCAAAAGTATAAGAAAAAGGTTAGATTAGCTGTTGTCTGGGGCTGGATCAAGGTTAGAGCTGGGGGTCAGGGGAATGGGATTGCCTTCTGTTGATAGTAACAGAGTATTCTAAAATTAATCATAGTGATGGTACCACATCTTGTGAACAAGTACACAAAAGCCACTGAATTGTCCTTTAAATGGGTAAATTATGTGGTCCAAATTCTATCTCAAGAAAATTGTTTCCATGCAAAAAGAACTTATGTGGTAATTCCTATTCCAAATATATAAACTGCAATGTGTTAATATCTTAAAATGGAAAAAATGTTTCCAATGCATTATAGAAGAGAGAGCCAAAAAATATAGAAATTAATTTATACTAACAGTCTAATATTGACACTGGTACACTCTACATCACTAGCTTCCTAGCAAATTTCAAACTATGTATAAATTTCTTGAAGATCTTTACCACAACATAAATTCAGAAATTGGCTTGACTTTAAGTTTGTGACTGATATTTCCTGTCTTCATGTAGAAATGGAAAATAGATAATATGTTGAATAGCAGGATTTTATGCCTAATTAACTTAATTTGCAATTTGTTAATATGAACATTAATGAAGTACGTGAGATAATGCATCCAAGCTAATATTTGATTTAAGCATTCCACAACTTACATGTGTCCAAACACCATCTAGTAAATACATGCAACTCCATCAATTTTAGAAGTAATTTATAAATGTACAAAATTTAATTTAAAAAATTAATTTTACAGATTTTTAGCAAGTTAATATGTATGCACAGACCTACTTTACCCAATAACTTGAGTCTGAAGAGTTTCTGGTGCAAAGTTTAATCATTCATTGACTTAGTTATATAGTGTTTAAAAGTTGATAATTTTGCCAGTCAGTGGTGGAGCTCACCTTTAATCCCAGCACTTGGGAGGCAGAGGCAGGCAAATCTCTGTGAGTTTGAGGCCAGCCTGGTCTACAGAGTGAGTTCCAGGACAGACAGGGGTGTTAAAAAACTAAACAGTCAAAAAACAAAACAAATAAACAAAAAAAACAAAATAGTTGATAATTTTGAGAGTTTTGATAAAAATCACAAAAAAGAACACTCTCATTATCCTACAATTAACGTTTACTTAGAACATACTTATAGGGCTGGAGAGATGACTTATCATTTAAGAGTACAAGCTGCTTCAGTAGAGGACCAAGGATTAATTCCCAGCACCCATGTGGTAGCTCACAACATCCATCCCAATGGATCCTATGCCCTCTTCTGGCCTCCATGGGCACTAGGCACACAAGTCGCCCACAGAGATAAATGTAAGCAAAACACTCATATATATACAATATAGCATATAAGATAGAATAGATAGAAATGTTGCCAAATTTCCATACATCTATACATGATTGCACTAACCAGTTGGTATTCAGAGATAAAAGATCAGGTGATGTTATATCATAGAGAAGAAACTGACTATCATTTTAGGAAGATCGTGAAGCTACACGTCAAGTTTTTATAAGTCTAAGTGGTGACAACAGATGTTCACTACATTATAGTTTATTACTTAATATTAATAACAGTATCTATAAAACACTACACAGATACATATTGTGGTGGTTTGAACAGGAATGGCCCCCAAAGGGTCATATATGCTTAGTTACCAGGAAGTGGCAATATTTGAGAAGGATTAGAGGTGTAGCCTAGGGTGGCACTCAGGAGGCTGAGCCAGACAGATCTCTGTGAGTTCAAGGCCAGCCTGGTCTACAGAACAAGATCCGGGACAGACACCAAGAACTACACAAAGAAACCCTGTCTCGAAAAACCAAAAAAAAAAAAAAAGTGTAGTCTTGTTGGAGTGAGCTTGTTGGAGGAAGTGTGCACTAGGGGTGGGCTTTAAAGTTGTAAAAGCACACACCAGGCTCAGTGTTGCTCTCTTTGCCTATAGATCAGTATGTAGCCCTTAGCTACTGCTCCAGTGCCTGCCTGCATGCTGCCGTGTTTCCCTCAATGATGATAATGGACTAAATCTCTGAAACTTCAAGCAAGTCCCTAACTAAATGCTTTCATTTATAAGATTTCCCTTGGTCACGGTGTCTCTTCACAGCAATAGAACAGTGATGAAGAGACCAGGACACATATGTTTACATGTAAAACACATACATGTATATCAAAATAGAATTTATAAATAATTTGATGAATTCTTTGTTGCTGTTTTTCAGAATTACTAATGCTAGATAAAAACAATTGCGTTTTAATTTGCCCAGTATATTCAACTAACAGTCAATGGGCTGCATGTAGCTCAGGATAGCTATAAATGTAGCCTAACACAAAACTGTAAACTTACTAAAATGCTCTAAGACATTCTGTGATTTTTTTTTTTTTTTTGTTAAAGCTGGATTGCTCAGTTCTCAAGGGAGAACTTGTCGATGACAGCATCGCGTTACAATGTCAAAGGTTGGACACACCTATTTTCTTTCTGTCTAGTCAGTGACCTAATAACTTTGCAGGGTACAACTTAAACTCAAATGAATAAAATAAAATAGCATCACTTTTTAACAGAGCTCTTGAAGGTAACTATTGTTGCCTGAGTGATTACAGTTCCAAATGATGTTGCGCTTAAAACATCCACATTCTTGGAACAATTTGGTCTTGCGGAGATAAAAGGATCACAGGTTTTCTTCTGTAATCCTTGACAATTACATTACACATTCCCCTAGTGAGCTGACATTTCAAGTAAACATAAATCACACTCTACGAATAAATGGTGGACTTACAACTCCGAGTGTACCAGTTACATGACGCAGGCTTCAACCTTAACATAAAATCGTTGGTGAAATTCTCTGAATTTTACTGAAAATAGCATCATGATTTAAATATGTTCAATATATGTATTATTTCTATTCACTGATAACTCTCATTCCCTCACTGGAAAATAACTATCTAAATAATAAAGACAGTAATAATCTAATTTTGATTAGGCATTCCGTGACCCAAGTATATAGGCTAACATCAACTTGAGGTGTTAATAGTAGTTTAAAATATATACTGCCCCAAAGAGGTATTTGTATGTGTGCACATGTTCATGTGTACGCTTGTATGTGGAAGTGCATGAGTATGGAAGCAGGAGGTCAATGTCAGGTGTTTTCTTCAATCATTTCTCCATCATATTTGTTAAGGATTTATTTATTTGTATTTTATGTACATGCATGTTTATCTGCATGTATCTGTATACACCATTTGCATTCCTGGTGCCCATAGAGGCCAGAAGATGGCAGGTCCCTGGAATTGGAGTCAGTTTTAAGCAATTATATGGATTCTAGGAATCAAACCCAGCTCCTCTGCAAGAGCAGAAAGCACCCTTAACTACTGAGCCATCTCTCTAGCCCCTCTCTACCTTATTTTTGAGACAGGGTCTCTAAACCTAGAACTCACCAACTGTCTATTGCTTCCTGTCTCTGCTGCCCCATCGATGTGTAATGCTGCATCTGGGTTTTCATGGGAGTGGTGGGGATCTGAACTCAGGTACTAATGATTCCCCACCAAACATTTTACCAAATGAGCCATCTTCACATGCTCCAAAAAGCATTCTTATTACCTCTGTTACATCAGCCAATATAGACTGATAGGAGATCTGAACTCTGACTTCTATTACATCTGAAGGGCATTTCTAATACTAGTGTGATTAGCCACCAGAGACGATGAGGGAGAAAAAGTTATTTCAAATGTCAGATACTAAAAAGCCAATCAAAGTAGCCTACAAAGCAAAAAACCCAACAGAAAATTAGGAAACTATCTGGGCAAATTCAGAGTTGAATGTTATAGCCATCAGAGGGTGGTGAACTGCCCAAATCTGTTTCCTACTTAAATACTTAGGAATCTGTAGCCTTGTTGTAACTTCTGTTGTTTTCTGAAAAAAAAGGTGAAAATCTAGTGCAGATATATTGAAATTGTGTAGTTGTGGTTATATGTGAAACAAAAAGAAATATAGAAACCATGTAAATATCTGTGATCATTTTGATAAGTATATACATAGTAGATATTTTCCATGATAACTTCATTAACACTAACCATATCCATATATTTTAGTGAATAAAAGGTTTCTACATTAGCACAATTCCTAGTATATTTTTAATTCCTTAAGTATATTTGATAGTCTTTCAGGTATCAATACTGAGAGGAATTAGAAAATTGATCAGACAGCTGTATCAGCACATATATATACAACCATAAGATGTGGCTTCATTCAGTGAGCACAGAATATAATTCTCTAGTTTCTGATAACAGAAAGATGAAGTTAGTTCAAAATTAAAGTAAGAATACTTTTAAAAGCACTTGGAAACTTTATGATACAGTTGACAGACTTTTTTCTAAGAGTTAAATTACATTTTCTTACTGAGTGTAAAGGTTCTGATCCTATTTGCTTTATTCCCCCTACTTAGAGGGTAAAGCATAGAAGCCTACCACAGATCATGCATATGTTAAAGATGGACTTGCAAATAAATAATCAAAATAACAAAGCTATTCCACTCAGCCAAGACAGCATTTAGTTTCCATTTGCTTACTGTTCATTTTGGTTAATTTCTTTCGTCTTTTATTTGTAAATAGAGTTAACTGGTCACAATTATAATATTAGGATTATTAAAGAATAATGTTTCTACCCAATCATAGTCAGAGTATCAATAAATTAAAATGAAGTTTGGCATGGTGGTACACATCTGCAGTCCCAGCTATTTGGGAGACTAAGACCAGAGGACGGCTGGAGCCCTCTTACTAGATGTCAGCCTAACAACATAGCAAGACCCCATCTTCAAAAGTAAAAAGTAAAAAGGAATTAAGGTATATGGCTAATAAAAAGAAAACAAGATCATCAGGGGTTAAGTCCTTTTAGATTTATTAGTTGAGTGATCTTAAAAAACTTACTTAACTATTTTGATTTAGTTTCCCCTTTTCTAACAGGCAAAAAGATCTTATTGCTATACTCCACAGAGTTAATAAATATAAACAGCGTTGTAAAACTGGAAAGCAGGGATGAATTCATTGGGTTATTATGAAGTAATGACTTTGCTCGGGAGACAACTTTACACACAGTATGTTCTTACACACAGAACGTACACACAGTATCTGTTTCTTAAAGATTTTTCTTAAAGAATTTACATGTATGTGTGTGTTTGTGTGAATGAATGTAATTTGTGCACCAGTAGCTGCAGAAGGCATCAGATTCTCCAGAACCATAGCTACAGGCAGTCGTGAAAGCCCAAAGTGGGTGATGGGATCTGAATGTGTCTTCTCCAAAAGCAGTACAGGCTCATACCCCCTGAGCTATCTCTCCAACTCTGGATATGCTTCTTTGCATTTAAATGCTTAATTTAAATAATGTAATTAAACAGACAATCAATCTCCTCTTTTCTTAGTAAATTAGCATAAATTAACATAAGTAGGAAGTACATAGGAATAGTTATCATATCTTATGACCAAAAGTGACAACATATATATATATATATATGCTTTTAATATTTTGTTTTATTAGCAAATGATATTTGTACTTCCAACTGAATATTACAAATAAGACTTATAAGGAGAAAAGTTATTTATTAAATTTCTAAATTAAATCTTAATCCTTTTTCCTTATTTAGCTCATTTGATGCTAGCACATTAATAGTAGACCATACTCTTCCACAGTAATAAAAAAAATAAATTGCTACTTTGCTCTTTCTACACTCATGATCTGAATGAGGCCTTAGATAGAACTGAATACAGTTTACAACATCAAGCAAACACAACAATCAAAGGAAAAATACTTGCAACAAACCATACCTAGTAATAAGAACTGCATTATCGTGGTGGGCAATCCCATTTTCTGGAATGGTGTTTCCATCACTTTGGTGGGAGAGAATGGATTTCTGCCACTTACAGAAGCTATCGAGGGACTTGTCTGCATGATGGTTTATCTCCAAGTTTGGCTGCAATACAACATGCATACCAGAAATGTTCCAAACAAATTACTAAGGTCAGTTGTCAAACTCTTGCAAACTAAAGTGGGACTATAATTAGAAGCAGTGGTTTCTAGGAATAATCTCCTGCCGATTTTTATCTCCACAACATCTGACCTAGGGTTCATTTAATTTACTACGGAATAGACTTTCATTCCAGTTCCAACTTCAACAATAAAAAAAGCATATATGAGATCATCAGCATACAAAAAGCAACCAAAACCATTATTATCAGGTAAGCCATACAAATAAAATGCTCATCTTTAATTCTGAAACATGTAGCAAGTATGCATTTATGGAGAGAAAGCTTTAATAAGAGATGAGATGTATATTATTACAAAGTATTTCAATACTGCATAAAAATTGAAGTTTAAAGCAAAAAAAAATTTAACTAGGACTTCCTAAGAGAAGTATAAAAGAAATATATCTGTTCAAGATGATAATCCCATAGCCTAAAAGCTTTGATATAAAAACATTCTTACCTGATCTTCTGTGAGAACAATTAAGCGAGCCACTATAATATTCACAACGTTTCCTAGACTGGAGTCACGATAAAGTTTGGCAACCTGACCTCCAGAAAATAAGAAAAGACAAAAAGTCAGACAAAAAGAATGGGATGATATTTTGAATTTCTAAAAAGATAAGAAGCAATTTTTAGGACTTTATGGTGTATACTAAAAGATATTCTTTTACCCTATACCACTTAGGACTCCACCTTCAAGACGCTTTGGTTAAAGGACTTTATGTAAGTCTACAACAAGAAGTATTTTCTCCTAGAGATGAACTGCATGCATCACAAAATCTATAATATGAGCTGATGTTTCAAGTTCCTTAAATAAGATTTAACAACTCATTTTTAAACATTCACATTAAGTAAAAATGAACAATAAGACATTTTAAATTTTATTTTCCTTAAACTTAAAAGTTAATTGACCACCTGGGTATGGTGGTGCATGCCTTTAATCAGGCAGATCTCTGAGTTCAAGGCCAGCCTGGTTTACATGGTAAGTTTCAGATAGCCAAGGTTACATAGAGAGACCTTGTCTTAAAAAAAAAAAAAAAAAAAAAAAAAAAAGTTGGTTGGTTGACAAATTCTTAGTCTCAGTGAGGGCAAGTTAGTATAATTCTATGGCAGAGAATGTATTTATTTTCTTTGTACAAGTTCTAGACTAAATCCCAACCAGTAATTAAAGTAATGATACAAATTCATTTTTTACCAATTTATATTAATGAAAGTTTATTATTATTTATCTCAGTAAAAATTCATTACTTTAGTATAAAACACAACAAACTACTTAGTAAGGCAGTCTATAGAGGGATCAAACTTACAATATTCATCACACTCAAAATATAATGTTCAATGTCTTTACGGCCATGGTAGCCCACCATCATTTTGTCGGCCACTACCAGGGTCTCCACAAATCTCTCAGTGCTCACAGATCTTCTCTGTCTGCCATGAATATGTGTGTCATTAATTGGTAGTAAAGAGGAAAAAGCAGAAGACGTCTTATTCAGCCACCAAGGCTTGCCATTTCTGGTGAGATCTGCAATCAAAAGAATTAAGTAATTCAGATCAATTCACTAACAAAATACACATATATCGATTTCATGTAGATAGGCTTCTCATAAACTCTCTAATGGATCAAGATATTCAAAATAAGAGAACAGAGTAAAGAACTGTATAAATAAGGAAAAGTTTCAAGTCTTCAAATTAGTTATCTAGAAAATTAATGTTAATATTCAACTGCTCATGAAAATGAGATCAATAAAGCTATGAAGTCAATTAATTAATAGATTTTTTAAAAAGTCATTTCCTATTATTCCAGTGGCTAATTATATATTGGAACATTTACTGTAATGAACCATTTAAGATTTATAATAAACTGGGGCCTATAAACATATATATATATGTTTTTGTTTTTTTCCAGACAGGGTTTCTCTGTGTTCTTTTGGTGCCTGTCCTAGATCTTGCTCTGTAAACCAAGCTGGCCTCGAACTCAGAGATCCACCTGGCTCTGCCTCCCAAGCGCTGGGATTAAAGGTGTGCGCCACCACCACCTAGCTGGGGCCTATATTTTAAAAATAGACTAAAACCACACTGACAGAGAACAGTGCTGCTTTCAGGATCTACCCCAATGTGAAAAGCATCTGTGTTACAGGAAGATGCTCTTGTTAAATTGTCTTAATTAGAATCAATTCTGTTCTTCTCGGTTTTAAAAAAGCTACGAATTAGGCTTCCTACATAATTTTGCTGTCTACAACTATTTATGTTGGCATAACACACAGAGTTTACTTTTCACAAGTCTAAAAGTGGAGTCGCTCAGTGGTTAAAGAGTGTGTGATGCTTGACCAAGTTCAGATCCTCATGAACCACTTAAATCCAGGTGAGTGAGGCAAATCACCTGTGATTCCAGCCTCAGAAGGCAGAAACAGGGGATCCCAAGAGCAAGCTGGGTAGCAAGGCTAATCATGTAAGTGATTGGATTTAGAGACCCTGACTTGATAAATAGATGGAAAAACAAAGAAGATGGTTTCCAACATCAACCTGGAGCCTCCTTAAGTACATGCATGTTACATGCACATGTATACACACACAAGCAAAAAAAAAAAAAACCATGCTTACACATACACACACACACACACACACACACACACACACACACCTGGAAAATGGAGACAAGAAAATAAAATAAAGGTAAGGGGTATTAACATGAGACCTGAAAGATATGTTAGCAACACTCTTTTTTGAGAATATCACTTCTACCTTTTCTGTCCTCCCTCCAAAACCTCCAACATACCCCTCCTTGATCCTTTCAAATTCATGGCCTTTTTTTTTTTTCATTAATTGCTGTTAGATGCATATGTGTGTATACATATATATATGCATGTGTATATGTATATATTCCTAAATATAACCTTCTCGGTCTGTATGTTACTTGTATGTACATTTTCGGGACTGACCATTTGATATTGAATAACCAGTTGGTGTGCTGCTCTTCCCTGAAAAAGACCATTTCTCCCCCTCTCAGCAATCTTTAGTTGCCTGTAGTTCTTTGTTGAGGCCAAATGCCACCCAACACACCCCGCCCACCATTCTCTTTGGCATGTCTATTGATGTCGTCATCCTTGTTCAGCTCATGGTCATGTGCTGAGACTTTATGGATGTAGCTTCTGACATTACTAGGAGACAAAGTCAACAACCCCTCCAGTCCTTTGCTCTTATCTGCTTCCTCTTCTGTCCTTGGGCCTTAGGTGGAGGACTGTTTTGTAGAAGTATCCCTGGACTAGGCTCCACAACATTGCACAACATTGCATTTTGGTTGGTTATTTTAAAAAAACAGTATATCCTTAATTTTTTTAAATCAAGTTTTTCAGTACTGAAGATAGTTTTTAGTTGTGTGCCATTTGTAAATACCATGTCATTTATGTTTTTCTTTATTAAATAAATTTGAGTGGGTAGAGGACCTTAACTTATGTTTCTTTCATGCCTTTAGGCAGAACTAAACATTTTTATCACCTCCAGTAGCTAAAATGTTTGATGAGGAAAAGTTTAATGAACATGGAATTGACAGAAAGTGGCACTATTTTAATTGTTCTTCCATTAGCTTTCACCTTTTTAGAACCTTGCATTGGTGGGATGGAGAAATTTTACAAAGTAAGAAAAAATGGACATAGTCATGAGAAAAAACAGTTAAATACTTTGGAAGTTCACATAAATTAAATATTTCTCTTTCTTTCTAAAGGTCAAGAGGGACAGAGACATAACAATTTTTTTCAATAGTCTACTCCAAAGCAGTGTTTGCTCATGTCCAGTTGTGGCAAATAAACCCACAGGTTACCACATTGACCCTGAAAGCCACAGACTACCACAATGACCCTGCCTTCAAAACTCCTTTGTCAGTATGGGTAGGACCACAACTTGGAATGCAGGTGATTGCATATATACAAATACATGATAATGTTATACAATCCTATAGCATTTGCCAACTCTAGACTCTTCTTTGCTGGCTTGGAGAGGGCAAGCAACCATGTTTTTTAACTCAAGGGAAGGAACTACAGGTTCCAACCAGCAGGCCAGTCAAAAACTAAAGCTATATACAACCACAAAAAAACTGAATGCTGGGAAGAAACAAGGGAATGGGGAAGTAGATGATTCTTTAGTAAGGATGCCAAGGAAAAATTGAACTCTAGCTAAAGCTAAGCATATGATCCATCTATTTGGGCTTCCAACCCTCAAAAGCTGCAAGTAATAAATGAGTGTTTTTCAAGTGTTGTTCACAAAAAATATTTGTAAAAAATATTGTGTGATCATTGTCAACATGTTTTTCATATTAATATAAATTGAGTTTCTCCTGTTCAGTCATCTATTACCACAAAATCATTAATTTATAAGTTATGCCTATCATTCATTCCCCTGGCTAGACAGCCTACTGTCTAAATATAGAATTTAAGTTCCATTAATTTGGTCCATTATACTTCTCTGAGCCATTCAATTTCTATTTATTTTAACTTAAAGCATTGAAAGATTATTTAGACATATCTGAATCCTAAATCGTAATGTTGCTACTACCAGCACCATTCAGATTGTTATAATTTTCAAACTTTTAGCTTTTTAAATTGTTAGTTTGCTTGGTTGTCAGTATGTCAAACAATAAATTATGCATCCTTCTATTTAGAAATGTCTGATAAAGACAGTATATAGCACATATAATTGTATATCCACTATATGTATGTACATGGAAAGAATATGTAATATTCTGTTTTTTTCAATTTAATTCAATGTAATAACTCATTAGAAGCTGCCATCTACATTTTATACATTTTCAAATCATTTCCATAATGCTAAACAACAATTTGTAACTCATATACATCTAGTCAAGAATGGAATACTAGGTTGACTTGTTTTGTTTCAAAATAAAGGTTAACAATTCTTTAAATGATTCTTACTATTTATTCTTTGCTCAATTTAATATCTTATACATTGTAGAATATTAAAGAAAATTTGCTCCATGAACATACATAACTTTTCTCCCTAAAACTAATAAATGGATCTCACTGCCATCTAAAATGATATTTTGGCCTTTTGATCATTACTTAATAAATTTCTGCATATATGTAGCCATTCACAATTGCTGTGGTGACCTGCTACACTTTTGTTTGTGGCATTTATTTGTTTATTTATCTGTTCAGTTCACTGTCTCTGTCCTTTGTTGAAAATAATCTCTATGAAACAGGACCTTTTGAGTTTTATAAATGCCACAGTCCTAGTAGCTAAAAGCGTTGCACATAGTGTAAATAAATATTTATTTAACAAATATATGACTAGATAATGGAAATATAGAGAAACAATAGTGTCTATCAATGTACTGAAAAGATACCCCACTATCTCTGGGTACAAGAATAACAGTGATTTATTTTTCATAATTTTTTTCTTTTTTTTTTTTTTTGGATTCTCTAAGGTTTCTAATGTAGACAGAAATTGTTTTTTTTTAAAATAATTTATTTAAATTTATTTTATGTGTATTGGTATGAAAGTATCAGATCCCCTGGGACTGGAGTTAGAGATAGTTGTGAGCTGCCATGTGGGTGCTGGGAATTGAACCCTGGTCCTCTGGGAGAGCAGCCAGTGCTCTTAACCGCTGAGTCATCTCTCCAGCCCCCCAGAAATTGTTTCCATAGGAAGTTTTAAATTCATATTTTGAATAAAGTGTAAATAATTTATAAATGAGTGAGTGTGGCATAAATATGCCCAGACAGAACCAAAGCATTTTGTACTCTATATTCTGATATAAACTTTAGTTCCTCACAGAGCTGGCAATAAAGGTCTATAAATTCACATCTCCCAACCTGGTCCTAGGGAAATTCCCAGGAATCTACAAGGATGACCCCAGCTTAGACTACTAGCAATAGTGGAGAGGGTGCCTGAGCTGGCCTACTACTACAAATAGTATGTGATTCCACTCCTCAACAAAACGTTTTAAGCCCATTCATATCCAAGACACATTTTAAGGATTTCTTAAACAACCTCCAAACTGACTTAAAACTATTACTGGGAAATACTTTTTAAGATGGTTCTAGACATTATAAATCTAACCACTCAAGTTTGTATGCATAGTTTTATTACTAATAATATTTTACTTTCCAGAAAAAAGAGGCATAAGCAATACACAATGCTTCCCAAATGCTTGCACTCACCTGAAACTCCACAATGAGAATGATCATAGATATGTCGTTGCTGGAGTGTAGACTTTTTATAAATAACATGAGGATGGCCATTTTCATAACTAAAATGTTTGGAATCCTCTGTGGTATTCTTTAGAGGTTCAATAAAATATTCTTCATCTTCTGTAGCAATAATACCATGCTAAAAGAAGGAGCAACAAAGGATTTACCTAGAAGGGTCATTTTAAATAAATATCTTTATTACCAAGATTAAAAGATAAATCAGTATCTCCCCAAAACAGAAGTTAAAATACAAGTTAATTTAAAAATTGTTTATTTTCTATATTATGTAAATTTCTTAAGAAAGGCGATTAAACACCTGCACATGTTCTGCAGCATACTAAGTATGTCACATGCACATCTCCTCAAAGACTCTGAGTCCAGAGACAGCTAGCTATACAACCGAGTTCCTTTCCAGATGGTGGCTCAGGTACAGCTTTGTTAGTATTAAGTTTTACCCAATACGAAAGGGCAGGGGGCTGTAAATCACCTGCAGGATCAGTCTCTGAATACCATTCCAGTGGAATTCTCCACTCCCTGCTTCCCTACTGCCAAGTGAATGGAAGGACTCCCAACTTTAGGTGCAGTAGAAGCCAAAAAAGAAGGCTGCTAGGTCCCTGAGCGGCCTCTTAGAAAACCGCCTGATGTAAACACTAATACAAGGGAGAAATGCGCTTCTTCAGTGGTAACCGTGGACATCTGAGGTTTGTGATGTCCTGATGAATATGTTTTTATTTAACATATGTTCCCTTTTGGATATGAAGTAACAGGCTCAGAAATCAAGAAATTGTCCAGTACTGTCTAGAGAGAGGAAAGAAACAGAACTTGCTGTGGTTCAAGACAAGCTCCTCTGTTTCCAACAGTTTTTCATCCCTTTGTGCAAACCTGTTTACTCGCCTCCTGTTCAGCTGCCCTAGAGCTCCTTAAAGCTTCTTGGGCTTAAATGGAGTGGCATCTGAGCTAAATTAGAGCTTATTATCAACATCATATATTTTCAGTTAATTTAATTCCATAAATTTATTTATTTAATCTAGAAACTCATTTAATTTCAGTGAATTCACACTGTTGCAGCACAAATCTTGAAGTCAGTTAAGCTCAGTGCAATGTTCCTACGACATGTTTTAACTCTCAACTAAACTACTTGCTTTCTTCGAGAAAAGCATTATGTCTTCTATTTATTTGTATCAGTTACAGCCCCAGAATGTGTCTTGTATGAAGTAGGTTCAAATGGTTTGTTGGTGAAAAAGAAATAATATGGGGAAAGATACCTGCATAAAAAATAAGAACTCCATGAAATAAATAAATAAGAACTCTACTCTTCTAATCCTGTTTTCCAAATTGTGGCATATGAAAAGATGGCTCTTTATCCAACTACCCTTCAACATCAGCTAAAATACAAACCCTCTGAACTTACTTCCTCAGCTAAGAAAAATGAAAGAATTGGTCTAAATTACTCATTTTAAAACAGCACTCTGGGGAGCCCTAAGGGTTCCATGAAGTACCCTTGAGGGATTGTCCCAGACAACAAAGGGAGATCTAAATGACTTGAATTCCAGGGCTCAGAATCAGCTGTTTTTTTTTTTTTTAATCAGTGTGCTAAGTGTCCAAATAATAGTTCATATGAGAAGAAAAGGGTTTCCTTCTCTAAAAAAAAAAAAAAAAATCTGGTCCAAATAATCTCTAATGTCCCTTTGATCAAACTTCTATGATTCTATTTAGAAAAATCCATCTGAACTACTACATGCTTAGAAAGATAAGACATAATCAGATATGTTATAACTTACAGAGAAGGTTGTCATTCACCCACAACCTACATGAAATGAGTTGAATAAAAAAAGAGGAACCCTTAGTAACTTCATGTTATTTTTATGATTGTTTATATCCTTATGGGTAACAGTCCCTATATTAAATACAAACCCTGAGGAATAACTCAATATACTGTTAACAAACTCCAATATCTATGTAAAAATGAGTTTACCAGGCAATTTAATAAGTACTAGAAAACTGAACACAGTGTTTTAAAAACACAGGCAAGTTTTGTTAAGACTGATTAGAAAGAAAGTGTAGGATAGCAATCCAGAGTTTGACCCACAAATGCTAGGACACTGACGTCACACTGGTCTCTCATCAGTATTAAGTTGAAAGCCTCTAACAAAAAACTCAGGTTATTGAGGGAAAACAGATTCAGAAGACTAGTAAGTAAGAAAGAAGAAGAAACCCTGTAAGAATGAAAAGATTTTGAAATGGCATTTCAGAGGTTTTATGTAGTACGTATCCTATAAAATGTTTCTACATGTCTCACTTAATCTTAATAGCTCTATGAAATAAACAATACGATCAGCTTTACTCTACAAATAAGCAAAGGGGGCAAAATTTAGCAGCAAACTCATCTGACTGACTTCAGAGTTTAGACACTTAATCACTATATTATAATCATCTCATCATCTAAGGGTTGTTTCTGATTGAATGTCTATGGTAGTATGAAAACTACACTAGTTGGCTGCTGTGGATATCACTCTATATAAATAAAACACTGATGGCCAGTGACCAGGCAGGAAGTATAGGCGGGACAAGGAGAGAGGAGAATTGGGGAAACAGGAAGAAGGGGAGAGAGACACTGCAGCCATGGCCAGGACAAGCAGCATGTAAAGACACCAGTAAGCCACCAGCCACGTGGCAAGGTATAGATTTATAGAAATGGGTTAATTTAAGATATAAAAACAGTTAGCAAGAAGCCTGCCACGGCCATACAGTTTATAAGTGATATAAGCATCTGAGTGATTATTTTATACGTGGATTGTGGGACTGCGGGACTTGGTGGAAGCTGGAGAGAAGCCCTCCAGCAACAAATGGCGCCCCACGGCTCGAGTTTCCACCTTAAACCTAGAATATTTAATAACCAATTCTAAACAGAGCCAAAACCAGGTTCCTGCTTCTTGTCTCATACGGCAGCTAGACGCCACAAAACGCAGGTTTGAACACTGACGGGTTCCTGGCATGTGCGTTTGACCGGCAGTATGGCTGAAATGAGGCGTCTGCCAGCGGCACATTAAGCTGTGTGGTAGATTTAGTCTTTATTATTATTTTTTTAAAAAAAGGTTTCTGGGCTACACACTGCTTTGATAAAAGCTTAGACCCACTATTTCTGAGACTTGATGACTCACAGAACTGGCAGAAAACATACAGCCGCCATGTTGGGAAGCTGAAATGGGCGGAGCCAGCAGCCACAGCACAGTTTCAGTCTTAAAATACACAGTTTAAAGCAACATATTCACAATATGTAGGCTTAAAAGAGACAAAAAAAAAGATAAATTAATATAAAAAAGCCACGTAAAGATGAATATTACACAATCTGGATTGTGTTGTCTTTGGGATTTTTAACTGCAAAAAAAACATTTGATCAAAAAAGATGTTCAATTAAACCAGTATGTATATTTTAAAGATACCTTAACTTCAAAATTTGGACTTAAGGATATGTTGCTTTGGAAAAGAAGCTCTGCTTTTGTTTCCACAGAAATCCAGAGGCTGTGGACTTGTTCCAGATTAAGATACATCAGGTTTCACCAGCCAAGACCCCCTAAAAGGTCTGGGATGACACCATGGCCCAGATGATCTAACACCCAGAGTGGTTTCAAGGCAACTGGTTCACACAATACAGCCTCACGGACTACCCCATAGGCCTAAAATTTTCTTTGCGTCCCCATAAGATACAGCGCCCCCATCCAGCAGGAAGTAGTAAGAGATGCTACGCCCAAATTCCCAAATATACCAAGCTGGCTTTAGAGGTGGAAATGGCTCACTCCCCCTCTAAACCCAGACATATTTCTTTAAAAAAAAAAATGGTTGAAAGATTCTTGTGTCACAAATCAGAAGAGCCCTCTGGTGTGGGACAGAGAAAAACCAATATTTTTATTTAAAACAGGTTGATTATAAATGTGATCTCTTTCTAAAAAAGAAAAGGGGATATGATATAGATATATAGGAGGATATAGAGATGATAAGATAAAAGGGTAGATTAATGAACCTACTTTTAAAGAACAACTTGTTTAAAATGTTTTACATTGGTATAGATTTTAGTTTATGTTTAAAATGTTTTACATTGGTATAAATTTTAGTTTATGTTTAAAATGTTTTACATTGGTATAAATTTTAGTTTATTGATACAAACTTGAAGTTAATTTTGTTATACTGTATATATATATTTCTATTCTTGTTTGAGGTATTATGTTTATGTAACTCATTTAAAATTGTAATGGATAATTAAAAAATAGATTAATAATTAGTCATCTATGATAATCATATTTTTAGCCATGTTAGTTAAGTCTTCTAGGTAAACATAGATATATTTCAGATAGATAGGTAATCTTCAAACACTTCATAGACCTAGAGAATATGGCATTTAAATAACTTAGAATTCTGTTGACGTGAGACACAATTGCTCCTGGCTGCACCAATTTGATCCAGAGAGAATGTTGGGCTTCTAAGGCATTTTCATTTAGAAGTTTGTCTTCTTGGCACAAAATGGCCTACTGGGCAAAGAACTGCCCTTGCCTTGACGGCTGACAGTACGAATACAATGCTGTCCTTTCTGGACAAGCGGGACACAAGAAAAGAGACCACTGTACTCTGCCAAGACAGGGTAAGATGGTTTTTCAGAATTCCTGCTTCTGAAAATGGTCTGTCTGATACTCTAGGCCTGTAGCCAATTTGAATGCACCAACAATGCTGAGAAACATTAGATGACTGTCCAGGCTGCCAGCTGTTTTGGTCTACTCTTGCAAGATTCCCGAAAGTTGCTTGCATCCATCTACCATTTCTCAGGTACCATTATGTTCCTTCTCAGGTCTTTGATGTGGTTAAAGACTAGATAGTAGTAATTTCCTCAGTTATGATAAAAGATAAGTAAGATATAAAACCTTAAACTCACAAATATAAGATAGATAGGACATCTTCTTTAATATTGTAACTGTAATTCATGCTCAATAATTGTTTTGTTATATGTAATTTTACCGTGTTAAAGTTAAAACCTTCCTTTTTAAAAAAAGAAGAAAAGGGGAAGTGCTGTGGATATCACTCTATATAAATAAAACACTGATGGCCAGTGACCAGGCAGGAAGTATAGGCGGGACAAGGAGAGAGGAGAATTGGGGAAACAGGAAGAAGAAGGGAGAGACACTATAGCCACCACCAGGACAAGCAGCATGTAAAGACGCCAGTAAGCCACCAGCCACATGGCAAGGTATAGATTTATAGAAATGAGTTAATTTAAGATATAAAAACAGTTAGCAAGAAGCCTGCCATGGCCATACAGTTTATAAGTGATATAAGCGTCTGAGTGATTATTTTATACGTAGATTGTGGGACTGCGGGACTTGGTGGAAGCTGGAGAGAAGCCCTCCAGCAACAGTTGACAGAGGTAAAACAGTGAATCAAAGAAAGTCTGGGCTCTGTCATAATGATTACATTCTAGTGGGAAAGGTAGGACAAGGTAATTAATTAATTACATATATAAATGGTATATCAGATCATGATGTTAAGAAAGGGAGAAAAGGCAGTGAAAAAGGACAGAGAAGAATTATAAGAAGGTTATACAAACTATTTAGAATATTTGGAAATATCCTCTATGATGTACTATTTGAACTGCAGAAATAACTCAGTTGGTAAAGTACTTGCCTCCTGCACATTAAGACCTGAGATGAAGCCCCAGAAACCATGTACAAATGCAGGTATGGTGTCCCACACTTGTAATATTACTCCCTAGAGGAATCCCTTTACCCCTGAGATGGATAAAGATAGAACACTGAAGCTCGTCTAACTTACTTTGCCCAAGTCAATGAGGGACTCTGTCTCAAAACACAAAGTGTATGGTACCCAGGAATAACACCTGAGGCTGACTACTGGTGTCCACATGCATGGAAACACACATGCACACCTACACGCTCACATGAAATATATTGATATTTGAACAAAACCTGCATAAAGTAAGTGAGGAAGTGAAAAAAGATGTATTGATAAAAAAAGACCAAGCACAAAGAAAATGAGGTATTGTGGGATATTTGTTTACACTGTATGATGTGTCTATGTTTTACCTCACCTACCTAAGGCACCTGATTGGTTTACCTCAAAGCCAAACAGCCAATAGCTAGGCAGAAGGTTAGGTGGGACTTCCAAGCAGAGAGGAACTCAGAGAGTTAGATTCTAGGCACTCAAAAGACACCAGCAAGCCTGGAGCAACTCGGATGTACAGAATGGGAGAGAAGTAAAAGCCATGTGGCAGAACCTAGATTAATAGAAACAGATAGAAACAAATAGAAAAAAAAATTGTTTATAAGAGTTATTTGGAAACAAGCCTAAGCTCAAGGCCAAGCTTTCATAATTAATAATAAGTCTCTGTGTCATTATTTTGGGGTTGGAGGTCCCATGAGAAAGATAAGCTACGATGAGGTAAGAGCATCCATGCACTATTTAAGAAACAGCAAGGAGTTACATTGGCTGATTGGGAGAGAGAGGGAAGTTATCATAAGATTAGAAAAGAGGAGACATGGATAAGTGAAGTCCCTAAAACATTACATCTGGCTGGCAAGAGCAGTTTCTCACTTCCCTCAGCATCCTTACTCATGCTTATTCTAATCGGATCAGGATCATGAGGACTAATACCATATCCTCACTGCTGGGTTTCTACAAGAAACTCAAGCTGCACTTCCTGACTACATACCCCATGTGTTAGAGACATCATTCACCTGATTCTATGCTCTACTCCTTTACCCATCATCCTAGACACTTCCCAGGATCCCTTGTCATACTCGAGCCGATCAAAACTCCCTACATCTTTAGTCTCCTCTGTGAATGTTCTAACAAGAATCTGAAACTCTCTAAATGACTTGGGGTAGTAATCTAGAACAGTGGTCATTTTCTAACTTCTTGTGGTTCACTACCACTTCAAAGGTTTTTTTTTTTTCTTTCTGTATGGAACACCAGCTTCTCATGCCATAACCTTCTCTTTTTCAGTTGAAGTTATGTGACCTCAAGTCCCTAAGTAAATATTTTAATTTTCTGAATCACAGTTTCTGCATTACCATTTCTCAAGTAATCACCTGTTTCAATATTTATATCACAATTCTTAAATTTTGTTATGTGTACACATGTGCCCAAAGTTCTTTACCTTATCTTTTGATAACTAGAAGACAAAATGAATGGACCATTTTCAGAATATTTTACTGAAAATAATATAGATTTTCAGAGACCAAAATATAGATTATCAATAAAACTTACTGTGATGAAAAAAGTCATCAAAATATTTTAAATATGTCAAATATATTGTATAACAGTTAAAAATATTTTCAGTGGCTCTATAAAAATGACAATACTTTCATAATAATAAATAAATAATAGTTTAAAAGCAAAAAAATGTAACATGATACAATAGGAATATATTTAATTCATATTAGAATAAGAGCACTATATTGTTTCATCACTTATGTTTTGTGATTAAAGGAAACTCACTTTTTGGTTAAGAACTAGTGTGATTTCAAAAAGACCCCTTCTGAGTTGGCAGCTTGCTGTCCTCGACCCTCAGTGAACTGCACACTCAGGAGACTCAGTAAATGTCCTGTGACTAGATTGTGAGAGCTCTTAGGAAATTACCTCTAGACTGGACTGAGAAACTTTCCTTCAGAACTGCACATGTTATTCAGCAAGGTGAAAACCTGGTCAGAGCCAGAGTGTGCAAGGAAACAGATAAACTCCAGGCAGTGTACCCAACATCAAAAGGGACAGCCCAGGGTCTGTCGGCCATTCAGCTGGACTCCTGATGGACCTAATGGCATGGCCAGCATCTGTGATCTAATGTGTGAAGAACTGCTTTATTGATGCGACCAACATGTCACCCGTTCCCACAAAGGATGGCCTAGAGATGAGAACAACATTCACAGTCCAACTCCTGAACTGCCCAGAAGTATGACCAGTATCTGTGACTTGATCTGTAAATGACTGGACAGAACTAGCATCTGTGACTTGACTTTGTAAAAGTCTGTCCACCATGGAAGGAGGGGTGCAGGAGAGATGGCTCCATGGTTAAGGCACTGGCTGCTCTTCCACAGGACCCAGGTTGGATTCCCAGAACCCATATGGTGGCTTACAACTGCCTTCAACTACATTTCCAGGAAATCTGACACCCTCTTCTAGCCTTCACAGGCACCAAGCACACACATGGTGCACAGACATACATGCAGGCAAAACACTCATATATATACATACATACATATATGGGTAATAAAATAATTTTTAAAAATATTGCCCAAGAGTATGAGGCCCCTTGGAGTCTAGAAAGGAACTGAAAGATTCGAGGCTAAAACCAGCAGCCAGGTGAGAGTATATCAGACATAATACCCACATCAGCTTTCACAACTTCATGGTAATTCCCTTTATTAAACACCTGATGCAAGGCCAGCACTATCCTTTGTTCTCATCCTTTCTCTCTCACTCTCTGTTTTTTCTCTTTTCTTTTCTCTATTTTTTTTCCTATTTCAAGTTCCTTGGATAAGTTTCCTCAAAGAACATAAACTATCTGATTTGTGGTATCTCTGTATCTTAGCCTCCTACGGCCGCAGACAATTTAAGGTTATCTGATGGCATTTTTGTGTGTTGGCTTTGTTTCTGTTGTTCATTTGTTTGTTGTTTTTGTTATTTTTGAGACAGGGTCTCTCTACATATTCCTGGCTGTCCTAGAAATCATTCTGTAGACTGGAAATCATTCTGTAGGTCAAGCTCGCCCCAAACTCACAGAGATCTGCCTGCCTCTGCTCCCAAATGCTGGAATTAAAGGCGTGCGCCACCACCCTCCTGCCCCTGACTGAATTTTTAATGTTTCTCTTTTCATTCTAGTTTTAGTCAAAATTCACACACACACACACACACACACACACACACACACACACACACACTGTTTCACCCTACTGTTTACTTCTCTCTGTTCTATAGTTTCTCTGTTGATTCGCTATTAACCAATCGTCTTACTCTCCTTTGTTCCCTTTAACTCATATCCACAAAAAAATAGTATCTTCATGTACATCAGTGTTTCTTTGCTTCCTAAAGTTACTGGAGTTTAAAGGGCTTGTTTGTCATTTGACTATTTCTGTATGTTGACCTACTCTTTGGTAGTGACTGTTTTTCAGGCAGTATTCTATTTTCAGAAAAGTAATGGGAACTAAGCCTAGTCTCCTAAACACAAATCTAGCTCAATGCTATTATTACACAGTCCCTCTATAGCACTGCAAATACTTCCAGTGAAAGAAGAGTTGGGGAAAATATCCAACAACAGATCTAATTAATCCTAACCAAGATGCATGAGCCTCAATGCAAAAGCATGAAATAATTGAAATACATGAAAATCAAAGGCAATATGACTCCTCTAAAAATAACTAAATGCCCAATGATGTCCTCCAATAACAGTAAATTTGATGAAAACCCGGACAATAGATTCCAATGAATGAATGTAGATGTACTAAAAGAGTTCAGAGTGCACAAGTAAACACTTGAAAGAATTCCAAGAACAAACAAAGAAGTAGCTACTGAAATATATTACTCAATATAGGATAGGCCCTCAATACATATTGAAGGTGGAACTCAAGAAAGATAAATTCTGGGGGGAAAGTGCCTGAAATATTAGAAATGAAAAATCCAGTAAGTCAAATAAAAAGCTCCATGAACAACCTCATCAATAGAATCTATCAAGGAGGAAACAGAATATCCAGGCTTAAAGACAATGTAAAGGAACTGAAATATTCAAACAATGACAAGGACAATTAATAAGAAAAAACAATGGAACATTTAAGATCCATGGGACACCATGAAAAGACAATCTATGGGCATAAAAGAAGAATTTCATGTTAAAGGCAGAGAAAAATATTTTCAAGAAAATCACAGCAGAAAATGCCCCAAATCCAAGGAAGGAGGTGCTCATCCAAGTATAAGAGGTATTTTGACATCAAATATACAAGACCCTAGAGGAACATCCCCGTGATCTAGTATAGTAAAAATACAGAACAAAGAAAGTACATTGAAAGCTGCAAGAGAAAAACACAAAGTCACTTATAAAAGGGCAAGACCATCAACAAAAACTTTAAAAGCCATGAGGACTCAAAATGATTATTACAAGCTCTAAAAGAGAACAACTGCCATCCTAGACTATTACATCCAGCAAAACTATCTGTCATAATCAAAAGAGAAAGAAAAACTTTCCATGATGACCACTTATGCAGATCTACAGAAAATACTTGAATCTTTCCACCTGACAAGAAAGATAAACACATCTATAAAGCCATGTGAAAGAATAAACCACACTAGAATAGAAATACACTAATAATAATATTAAATAATTAAATAATAATAAATAAAACACAATAAAATAAGAATAGAAAAATGCAAAATACAATAAAACTAACAAAATAACAGAAATTAACAAATACTTTTCAGTGATAACTCCCAATATCAATAACTATCAATTCTTAAATCCAAAGACAATGCTAAAAAATTGTATTTAAAAGGGAAATTTACATATGGATATATAACACCTTGAACCCCAAATTTGCATTTGCATTAATTAAATAAAATCAACGTTGGGTCAGGAGGCAGAGTTAGCAACTACTTGACAGAAAATAATCATAGAGAGTCAGAGGACCTCTGGAATATGGATAGAGAGACACACAGGAAGTAGTGGGGAGGGACTCAGTGTAGTGATCTTTTTTGGCTTGGTAGAGCAAAAGAACTGCACTCTTTCTGAGTCTTGGTAAGAAGGTAAGTTCAGCTAGTTGCTCCTCAACCTCTCTGAGCTAGCAGCTTTTAGCCCTAGCCTCTGACTACCATGTCTTATTGATAAATAGAATGATAGGGATTTAGTTAAAGCTACATTTGGTGGCAGGGGCAGGAGGCAGATCCTGCGGGATGTAAAGGCTACTAGAGAAGCAAGCCAGTAACTGCTGAGCCGCAATTATTGGCTGAAAGAGAAGTAGATTCAGGTGCAGCTGCTGTGCCAGAAATAAAAAAAAAAAAAAACAGTGAAGCTTTGTGGTTTTATGGGATTCTTAACTTTGGGAGTAGGGGATGTCTCTGACTCTAGCCTACCCTCAGGACCCTTTTCCTCCTATTGGGTTGCCTCATCCAGTCTTGATACGAGGGTTTGTACCTATTCTTATTGGAACTTGTTATGTCATGTTTGGTTGATATCTCTGGAGTCCTGCTCTTCTCTGAAGGGAAAAAGGAGAAGAAATGAATCTGGGATGGGGTGGGGGTGGGGGAATGGAACTGCAGTCAGGATCTAATGTTTGAGAGAAGAATAAATAAAATAAATAGAACTCTGGGATGTGATGAAGAAAGCAAGAGAGAGTAGATAAACAATAAAGACATAGACTTTCTTCAATAAAATTGTAACAGAAAATATCCCAAATCTAGAGAAAGAAATAAACATTCAAACATAGCATTTAGACCCTCAAATAGACATGACCAGAAAAAAAAAAAAACATGTCCACAAATTTTCCTCCAAAACTAAAATAATGTATCTTAAAATAAGCCTAACCAAGGAATTGAAAGACCTCTACAATGAAAACTTTAAAACACTAAATACAAAAATTAAAGACATCTGAAAATAGAAAGACATCCCTTGTTCGTGGATTGGGAGAATCAATATTGTAAAAATGTCATTATCACCAAAAGCAATCTATTCAATGCAATCTGCATCAAAATTATAATGGCATTGTTTACAGGATGAAAAAAAGCAATCATAAAATTGATATAGAAGGACAAAAGGCAAGCTATAGCTCAATAGAAAGAGTAATGCTGAAGGTGTCACAACTCCCAATCTCAAATTCTACTAAAGAGCCACAGTAAGTAGCAACAACAAAAATCACAGTACTGGTACAAACTAGGTCTGTAGATCAGTGAAACTGAATAAGGGACACAAAAATCAACTCTCACAGGTAAAGCCACATGTGCCCTAGGTAGACTCCTATTGCTGTGATGAAACAACATGACCAAACGCAAATTGGGGCAGAAAAGACTCATTTCAGCTTACAACTTTTAGATCATCATTCAGGGAAGCTAGGGCAGGAACTCAAGGCAGGAACCCAGAGGCAGGAACTGAACCTGAGACCATGGAGGAACACTATTTACTGGCTTGTTCAGCGTGGTTGGTTGTTTTGTTTTGTTTTTATACAACCCAAACCAACCTGTCAAGAGATGAAGGGAGTGCACCACCCACAGTGTTCTGGACCCTTCTATATCAATCATCAACTTGAAAATACCATACAAGCATGTTTTCAGCCACATCTGCTTAAATTATTTTCTCAATTCAGAGTTCCTCTTCTAAAAATGACTTTAGCTTGTCTCAAATTGACAAAAAATTAACAAGCACTGCATGGATTAGAGAAAAGATAGTCCTTTTAACAAACTATGCTGGGAAAATGGAATTTCTACATGAGAATGAAACTAAACCCGTATCTCTCAATTTGCCCAAACACCCATCTAAAATGAATCAAACGCCTTAATTACTGTAAAGCCTGAAACTTTGAAATTGCTAGAGAAACACATAGAAAAAAACACTTTATGGAATAAGTGGAGGCAAGGATTTTCTGACTAGAACCCCAATGACACAAGAAATAACCCCAAGAACTGACAAATGAAATGAAGATTCTTCTATACAGCAAAGTGAAGATATCTCCAGAATCAAGAGACAGTGTACAGAAGGGTAATGAAGAAATATTACCAACTATACATCCCACGGGAGTTAGCACCTACCTTATAAATCCTCTAGTCAACAAATGGTATAATGAACTGAACAGACAGTTTTCAAAAGAAGAAAGGCAAATGGCCAATAAATACTTGAAAGGGAGTTCAACAACCTTAGCCATTGGAAATGCAAATGAGAACTTCTTTAAGATTGGTTCATCCCAGACAGACTGACTTTCATCCTGAAAAGTAATGCTGATAGGACATGGGCAAACAGAAGCCCTTATACACTGTGGTTAAGATTGGAAACTTGTGTATTCCCACTAAGAAAATCAGTGTATGAAGGGCCCTCAAACAATGCCCAGTATAAATAACCCAGCTATACTACTCATGAATACACCAAGTCAACATACCACAAAGATACTTGCACATCCACAATATAGCTGCACTGTTCAAAATAACCAAAAGATAAAATCAGCCTAGATGTCCATCAAGTGATGAATGGTTAAAGAAAAAGAAATTGTGGTAAATACGTACAATAGAATTTTCTCTTTAGCCATAAAGAAAAATGGAATTATGACATTTTCAAGAAAATGTATACAACTGGAAAACATTATATTAAATAAAATAAGCCACATTCAGAAATATCATATTTTCATGCAGAACCTAAATTTAAAAATACATATATGTACAGGTGTTTGTGTGTATGTGTGTGTGTTTGTTTATATGTGTATATATTTCCCAATTACATCGTTTTTTTTTAATTTAAAACTTATTTAAATTCTACTGTACTTAGATTGTTGTTTTCTACTGAAGTTAAAAACAAGAATGTTATAGTAAGAAAGAAAAATGGTTGCTGAAAATAGAACTAAGACATAAAAGTGTTTGTGTTCTTTACACATAAAGTTTTAATGGAACATCTATATTAGCCTGAACAGGGTAAGAGTAGATGAGGAAGTGGAGGAGTATGATTTTGTCTGAAATCACTACTATGTGCAACTGAGAACTATGTATTTACCATTTTACTATAATAGACTCAAATATGCAGCATTTAGGAGTACCCTGCACTCTTGAACCCATTTTCAAAACAAAATAGGCTTAACAACAGTCTTCATATAAATAGTAAGGAAATATTAATAATAATAATAAATAATAGACACTGGCATAAAATTTTGCTCTAAGAACTCATCACCATAAGTAGACCATAGCTTACTTTAAGTCTGTGTGCCCTCCCAGAGACAAATGTGGAAGAACCTAAAGGGTAGTTAGTGTCATGATTTCCTGAATACAAATACACCTTGGAACTGTTCATTAATGATGAAGCTTTGTGATTTGAACAGGAAATTCTGAGTATAAAAGGATGCCTAAGAGGTCACTCAGTCTCTACTTCTCAATGAGTCTAAAAAGCTGTCCTGGGAAAATCATTGTAAACGTTATGGAAAACGAACATGAAAAGTAAAAGCAGCAGAAATAATGAATATTAGGCTATCACCTTTCTACTTAAACCACTTACATGTATATTTTAGCGCAAGGAAAGGTATTTATATCGTGAATCTATCTTCCCATCAGAAATTTAAAGTCATATCTACTTACCAATCCAACACAGTTGCTTAAAGCCACTTTAGTTGTGCTGCGTTGATCTTGCAAGTATCCTGTGTAGTGACAGTTGTCTAAGAAATCATGTTTCCACTGGGGTCCATCTTTCCCCCAGTATTCTACTGTAAAATGTTTAGACACAAAATTTGTATTGAGAGTCAAGTTTAGGTGAAAGTGCTTGCCATAGGCTGAAAGTTTAAAAAATAATTTAGACACCGCCTGCTGTGGCTCAATAAGGTCCATACTTCGTCTTCTCCTTGAGTGCTTATCATCTTTCACAGTAAAGCTGAGAAAAGCTCCATTTTGATCAACTCTTATTGGAATAGTTAGTTGGTAGTGTTCAAGGTAAGTCAGGAATTCCTCTTTGTAGTCACAAGGCAGAGAATCCAGAAAAGCACATGGAAGAAAAGAAAATTTAACAGAACAAAGAAGTAGCAATATAAATAATGATGTCAATTAAAACTATACATCATTATATGTGAGGTGTGGATGAAAATGTTATATTAAACAAAATGAAAGAGTAAAGGCATAAAATTGAAAGATTAAGTTTCAATTGTTTAATTCCTCAAAACGGTATTATTTAAAAAAAATTATTTGTGAAGGACTAACTAGTCTTAATTTAATTTTTAACATATGGAGTTTAAAAGTTCTTCTAGAAGTATGAAATCTTACATGAAAATGAGACAAAAAGCACATATACATTTAAAAAAATGTTTAATTCAGATAAAGTTAGTTTTGTAAGCTATCCAAAAACATGCATGGAGAATCTCTATAGCTCTGAAGAAACTATCTTCAAAGAAGTAAATCATCACTAGGAATGTGAAAGGCCAGGGACACTTTAGAGGCCAATCTGACAGCTCCTCACAATGTTAAACATGAATTACCAGGTCACTTAGCAATAATTCTACTCCAAGGTACATACAAAAAAGAAACAAAAGCCCATTTCTGGGTAAAAATTTATGTGTGAATGTTCTTATCAGGCCTGTTCATCAGAGCCCAAGGAAACAAAGAATGCAACTAAGTCCTCATCAACTGATGAAGAAAGACTGTGGTGAGCCAGGTAACACTATTCTCCAGTAGAAAGGAAAGCAGCAGTGATGTGGGCTGCAATTGCACCTGAATTCCCTTTCACAGCAACTGCCTTCTCTCTTCTTCCTACTTCTGTGTAATAGTCACAAGAGGCCAATCTCTAGAGTTCAAAGTGGAGAGACTGCCTCGGAATAGGGAATTTGGGAGTAACTCTTACTGGGTAGAGGATTTTTTGTTTTGTTTTGGTTAGTCTCTAAAAAAAATATATATTAAAATGCACTAAAGTTGATTATGGTAATATTGTACAGTTCTAAAACCTACTAAACACCATTGAGATGTATACTTTAATAGATGTGTTATTTGTATGTTATATATCAATAAAATGTTAACAATCAAGTGTAGAAATAGAGGACTATTTTTTTTCTTTTTATTTTGTTATCTTTTATTTCATAGGCATAAGCATTTTATCTGCATGTATGTATTATACACCAGGTACATGTCCAGTTTCCGTGGACGCCAGAGGGCATCAGAACCAGTGAAAGTGGAGTTTCAGATAGATGTGAGCAGTCATGTGGGTGCTTGTAGTGAGTACGATCCTCTGCATGAGCAGTGTTCTTAACCACTGAGCCTTCTCTGCAGCCCCATGATTTTCTTACTTAGATTAGTAACCCATCTCTTTCTTAGCCAAACCTTCATTCAGTTAGGTTTACCACTAGGAGAAACCAGTTATCATCCCATTGTCTCACTGCCACACATGGAGTTTACTCCATAAACATAAGGTCGAATAAAACTATAACCAGGCTGGGCAGCAGCAGCACACGCCTTTAATCCCAGCACTGGGGACGCAGAGCCAGGCGGATCTCTGTGAGTTTGAGGCCAGCCTGGGCTAACAAGTGAGTTCCAGGAAAGGCGCAAAGCTACACAGAGAAACCCTGTCTCGAAAAACCAAAATAAATAAATAAATAAATAAATAAATAAATAAATAAATAAATACTGTAACCAGTGGAAATAATTTAAAATGTGTTGATTCACTTTTTATAAATAAGAGTCAATTAAATACTATGGTTTTGTTGATCAACATTCAGAGGTATACTCTTCACACACAGACTTCCAAATATGTACCAGTCTGTAACACCTTCAGCAGCACCAAAAAAATTATTTGTTACTAGGTATTCATGGGAGGAAAATTCAAAAGGTTTGGCTTTCAATAACTCTATGAGGAATGCACTAGTCCATGAACTACAATATGACATTTCCTCCTGGGACTTTCTATGATATAAAGTTCAATTGTCTAAATTAAAATTGTAAGAATGAGAACCCTTATGATTGGAAAGTATTTTGTTGTTATTTTTGAATTTTAAATGAAGGGTTCATGTTTAAAAGGGTCTGTATCAAAGTTTATCTGGTTTCTTCGCCTTCTACAACATAAACATTTGGTTTCTGTTGGAAAATGACCCTAGCCAGGAATGAGTCTATTAAAATGTAGAAGATAAGAAAAGCAGCAACTTAGAGTGCATCATTTTCTAAGACTAGTCAACTCTAAGACCCACTCAAGAATTAGCTCCAAGGGACAACTTAAACATCCTCTTAGCACCTTTGTTTCTGTCCATCTGACTAATATTCCCAAGAAACCATTTACCAAACTATAGAGAGAAAGTTTCATTTTGTGATAATTTCTATCAAATTTCAAAATCAGATATCCTACCTTGAGAACTGTATGAAAGTCTGTGGTCACTATAAAATTCCGAAGAAGCCATGATGAGGCTCAAAATCCAAGTCAACGTTTTCCACGAAATTTCCATAATTTGGAAAACTGAATGATATTTTGGAGGGCTACCTATGAGCTAGAGAGTCAATATCATACCAATATCGAAGCATAACAATTTTAATTCCTTAAATCCTCTTGCAAATGAGTTATTAGATGCTTCACTGTTTAACAAGTACTTTTCCCCAACATCTTGTACTTTCTTCTATGTCTGGATTCATTTTCTCAATCCAAAATGAAGAGAATAATGATGATAAATTTTTTCATAAGCAAAGCTCAGAGTGATGGGTCACTTCAGTATGGCCATTCTTTTACCTAGAGGGGAAAATGTGAGTTAACTGAAAAAATATCATGAATGGACATATTTACTACAGATTAATGAATATTTGCCAAAGGACATAAATTCAAAAGAATTTAATATAGTTAAATGCATAGTCAGAAACCTAAGCAGCTAGTAGGATAATTTTACAACTACTATAGTCAAGTAAATAACCTTGGAGCTTGAGATTATAGAATAGTTGTTGAGCTTGCACAATATTTTAGAAATCAAGAAAAAAAGAAGAGGAGAGAGAAGGAGGAAGAGGGCATGGGAAGAAATCTGAAGAGGAGACTAATAATTCTTTTAAAAAATAATGAAACTCTGAAGATAACAATGGATATTCATGGTGTGCCAATCTCCTTTTAGTAAGATAAAAATGCAGAGAAACTGCATAATCTAAGTCCATCATATGTACTGAACAAACGGTATGTGATTTCATTCCTCAACAAAACGTTTTAAGCCCATTCATATCCAAGACTGGTGTGCTGCTTCATGGGGTACCTGTATTTTGTTCTGACAAAGCAGATCCATAAACACACAGTGAGATGTATCAACTGTCTATGAACACTTAGATAGTATCACAACCTAAACTTCTAAAAAATTGAACTGACTTATGGCAGAAAAGAATTTATCTAGAAGTCTTACATGACTTCTTGGGAAACTCAAATAAAGTAATTTCAACTCTGTATAATGTACTTGAAAAGATGTCTTTATAACCTTATTCCAAATACCACAACAGTTCTCAAGTCCTATCTCATATGTCTTACCTCTGGCCAATAACCTCACTCAGAATACATAATTCAAAATATGTACATGTGTGGCCACCTGGTTTCCCAACAGATAACACATCAGAAGAAAAAAATAACTAAAGGATTAAAAAGTAGCTAACTAACAGCAAAACAATAACTAAAAAGGACAAAAAGTTCAAATATAATTTTAGAACCCCAAAGTAATACAGCTTGGGATAAAGGTAAACTATCCTTACATAGTTCCTATTGTGTGTACACAACTATGCCATAGTTCACTATCTGATTTTTGGTAATATTATGTCTGACTTTGTAATAAAAGTTAAATCACTTCTATAAGATATATTAGTACAAATAAGATAAAGAAATATGTAGAAGATATTAGAAAAAAATGTTATCTCAAATTCTTTACATAGTAGTCACATAATAAACATTTGCCGTATTTGTTGGCTTAAAAATAAATGAATAAATGAATCAATAGTAGATAAAATATAATCAGGCATATACAGGGGTAACTGGAAAATTAAGCTAGAAATATTGGTTATCATAACTACCTAAAATGCCTCACATTCATCTCTACAGATGTGACCAAACTGCTGACCTTTGGAAAGTTGGTTCACTAATCAACAAATATTTTCTCACCATGTTTAAAAATGACATTTAACAACAGCAGAATACAGAAAAAATTAAAACACAATCCTTGCCCTTGATGAGGAATTCATAATCTATTTTAAATAACAGAAAATTTCAAAATAGATGGTGATCAGATGAAGGAAATAACCTCTAAGTCAGTGAAGATAGATTATGTATGGAACACTAGTGCAAAACAGTATCTCAGGTAGATCTTGGAAAGGAGTGGAATTTCACGAGTCAAACTCTTGAATATAATCATTACTTATATAAGGAATTTCACTCCAAAAGTCCTAGATGGCAAGCAGGCATGGTGGGAATAGGCACTAGTATTAATAATAGTAGAAATAGTAAATTTGGTTCCTGTGCAGAAGCCTAATTAGTAATATATAGAAAAGTAGTTTAAGGTCAAACTAAAAATAAAATATTTAAAATCCAGATTTAATCTTCACTCACAAAATAATAGCACCCCTGTGGTAAGGCAGACTCAGCGATCCTGCCTCTTAACATCCACACTCTTTTGTCATTCTCATCCCTGGAATAATTTAATTCTAGTCAAGAAAAATATCTCAATATTGAGAGGATGCCATTTCCATGATTCGATTACAAAAGATCTTGGCTTACAACTTGGTACCAGACCTTGTTTCATCAGCTTACATGAAGCAACTCAATACTTAGATGCTCACAAAAAGGAAATTAAAGGAACCTCCACATAGTACTGGCAAGAAAGTGGGGCCCCATCCAACAGCAAGTTATTGAATCCTGCTCTAGAATCCATGAACTTAGAAGTCCATTCTTTCTCAGTGAGGGTTCCTGGAGAGAACTCAGTCTTCGCCAACACTTTGATTGTAATGTCATCAGAAGGGCATAGTCACAGCTGGACTCACAGAAACTGGCATAGCCAATGTGTGCGAAATTAGTTACTCTGTGGTAATTTGTTATGCAGCAACTGGTAAGTAATACAGCCACCGATTATCACTTGAAGAAGTTGGTATTCATTGAGATCAGGTGAGTCTAGATGTAGCAAGTGAGTCCACAGTCATACACATAGCTTTCTGCCTCAGAATTCTAAGTTTTGTGGATTATATCACACTTCTAGCTTGAGGTACTCTTTTGAATATTCAGGAGTAGTTCTCTACAACTGTGCAGTACAATATGTTCGCAAATGGAATCCATTAGCATGAACAGTTTCTGTTTTTTTTTTTTTAAAGCAACTGGACACAGTTGTTTTATGTCACAACTTCTATTTCTGTTTAGGCAAGACAAAACTTTATATTCTCGAGTTTAAAATCTGTAAAAATACTAAATGCCACTATTGTTCAATCATAATAAAGAAAAGAATCCAGAGTCTTGGTTTGCAACCTTCTCAGACATGGTTCTCTACTCCAGACTGAACCATGGAATATCAATGCATGATTACTGCTTCATGAACAGCACTCATCCTTAGTGTTTTCAAATCACTAGAATGTTTTCAGTAATAACATCTGACATCAAATGGGTCCTCCACTTCCTTTAATTGTAATCTTCTTTTAAGGAAGAATTTATAATTAGCACATTTGAGTTCATTTTCTATCAGTCTTGAGGGATTTGTATTAGATCATCCACACCTTCCCCTTGTTTTCTTGGACACTGAAACTAATGGCAAACTTACAATACAATGGGCTTGATTTAGAAAACAATTTTCCCCTTGATCTTCAGTTTTGTAACTTCACTCCAACCCTTCCTAACACTAATCTATAAACATCTAAGTTGACTAAGCCAGAAGCATTAATAGGAAAAATAAGTAAACTAAAGTAACTTATTCCCTAAGAAGGGCATTGGCACTTCATAGAAAGAACAGGAGTTCCAGAATTAAACAGACTGGAGTTGTGGTCTTGTTCATCACTAGATACAGTATCTGGTACAAGGGCACTCAATAAGTTAGGTGCCTTTCTCCTTCCCTCCTCACTATCTTTTAAACCTCCTATGCTCGGAGAACAAACTTGACACTGTATTGGTGCTCAGTTGGCCAGAGCTCAATTAAATTATAAGCAGCATATCTAAATCACTCTTAGTCACTCACACAGTCCAAGTGAATTGTGTTAAACCACTTTCTGACACCTGCTGGGAAAGTTAATCTAGATGCCAGAATAAAATATGTGTAGAAAAAATAGTTTCCAAAGTTCAACTAACACTAAAATGCTAGATAACTGCTCAGAAATCACAATGCATTAATAAACCTTTCAAGTTGCATAAGAACAGCAGTATTATTATGTTGTGGAAACACAAAGGCTGGCTACTCCTAGTTTGACTTCAAGTTACAAAACCTCCCTGGACCTGTTTTCTCAACTATAAAACTGAGACTTTTTGAGAGAATAAATTAGATTGCACCTGATAGCATGTCTGTGTGCTTCACTGGAGTGACTAAATAAACATTATCCCTCCCCTCCTACCATGCATTACTTTTCAAAGCTTTTCCTACAAAAAAAAAAAAAAATCATATTCCTCCTTCCCTGAAAAATGTGGGATAGTAGGATATCATAGAGCCAATATGGAAGCTGTCAACTCTTTAAGGCAGAGTGAAGAACCTAGGCTATGATAATTATACCTATAACTTTTAAATTTGAAAATACAAGCAAAATGTCCAGTTCACTTTGACTTTTGTATATGATTTTTATTCATAGTATAAATGCCCCAGCAGGCAAAGTTAAAGAATAATTTAACTGCTTCCATGGATCAAAACTACACTAGTTATGTTGAAGAAATAAGACCAGACAACTTGTACACAGCGATCCCCTCAGTAGTCTGCCCTAGTTGAAGCCTGTTACTTGATTGTTCTTTATGGTTTGACGGCCCACTCAAGTGATATAGAAGTAGCTAAGTAGTAATTTCCTCTCACTAGCTATTATTATGAAGCTAGAGAACATGGTTAACATCTTTCTCAACTTTTTTCATCCATCTTCATTTGGTTATTTCTTTTAAAGCTGATTTGGTCTCCATGGAAAAGCAACAAAATCCTAAGTTCAAGCCCTTTAAATTTTATACATCAAAAACTTTTCATTTCACTTTCCAGTCTTCTCTCAACAAATATTTGTTAACTATTGTATGCTAAAGACACAATTGGGTTCCAAGTATAAAGGATTTTGGTTATTTACAAACGTTGTAAGATTAGTCACCAAAAAAGTATAATTAAATACAGAATTCACTCACAACTTATCTATTCAGAAAAGCAAAAATCCAAAACAAAATTTCCCAAAATAAAGCCCTTAATTACATAATTCTCCTAATGCTACCTGTTTTATAACATTTTTTCCTTTAAAAAAATGCTTTTTCTCTCTTGATAATGGTGTAAAATATTGATAACCAACTTTGTTTATGTTTTTTAACTGTGACAAATTACCTACCTCTTCATTTTTCTCTCCCTTTCCACAAATTCCAAATATGCTACTAACTCTCCTTAATAGGAGAACTCAATCTGTCTGTCACTAAGATCACCCACAGCAGGACTTGGCACACAGACCCACCCTAAGCCACTCATAGCTACTCTGGGTTGCTAGGGAAGTGAAGAGGAAGCAGTAAGAACGGAAACGAATAGAGATTCGTTTGCAGGTTATAGACCAAACTCAAAGTTATTTACAATATTTCAGGTCTTAATGATTAGAAGATTTTCCTCTGCGAAATCACAAAAATATTAATACAACTACACAGAATAAATAATCTGCTGCCATTTGTGGCAAATGAATGATTTGCTGATTTGTTTTAAATCAACTTATACACTTTAATATAGTATTTTTCAAAAAAGATCACTAATGCTCACATTTAACCACTAAATTAATTTAAACAAGACTGCACTACACTTTGGTGAAAATAATTAACTCCAAAATTAATTTTCTTAGTTGCCTAAAAATGCACCAGTTTTACATTTACATTTGAATTTACATTTCTTTCCCTGTCATGAATTTTAAGGGCTTCTAATTCACCACTAATTGTTTCAGTCTAATCAATATAAGCTTAAAAGAAAAGAGGAAAAAATAGTTTTTTTAAAAAAAAAAGACTCTGAACATAAGAGAGTAAATTGAAACTTATATTCAGTGTATTTTTTAAAAGTTCCAAGTAATGGTTTGTCGTCGCCTCCCCCTCCCGCCCCGCCCCCGGCTTTGCACACCCTCACCACCCCCCTTCCCTTCCACTTCATCCAGACAGAGGGTAACAGTCTGAGCTGCCCTGGTTGAGTTGATCCTAAAGTTAACATTCAGCAGCCCGTTTCCAGACAGCAGCGCTAAATCTATTTGGATAAAACGCGTGTGACCCAGACAGTTGGCATTTGGCCCAAACGCGTTGCACCAGCGGCTCAAATAAAAACAAGAGTAAGAAACTTACTCTCTTGTTCCCTCTCAGTGTGCTTTCTTACTCTGACTTGCTTTCTTTGCCTCTAGCACGAGTGGAAAACTTATCAAATACAGAAATTATAGCACAAATTGTCAGAAAGATTTTCCAATACTTCCTCCAGCACTCTTGTTCTCTCTCCCCAATCCCTAAATTTTAGTCTCATATATCACATATACAGACATACCCTGATAAACAAGACTCCAGAGGGTTGAGTCTAGCATGGCCCAAGTGAGCAAAAGTAAATAAAAACCACACGCTTTCATCTCTGATTAGCCTATTAAGAGCTTAGCATATCCTAGAGCATCAGTGCCACAGGCAGCACACTTGTGCTGGCCTGAGAGCACAGACATGAAATATGCACTTGTCTGAATGCTAAAGACACTGACATGAAACGGATTTGCAGAAGGCAATTGCATAAATCTGGAAATTGATTAAAAACACGCATCATCTTTACTTTCTCCACCACTATCCGGTGATTAGTTAAAAGACCACGATGATCATAATCAAGTCTACCTCACACAACATGTAAATTCATACAACCAGCGAGTATTTTTCACATCATAAAATACCTGTAAGCCCCGGAATTCTACATCCGCGAGAAGTCTAGAGTTTAAAAGATTTGTCTGTAAAATGAGTTCAGTCAAACTCACTCTTTGCCATAAAGCACACGCACGCACGCGCATACACACACACACACACACACACACACACACACACAGAGAGAGAGAGAGAGAGAGAGAGAGAGAGAGAGAGAGAGAGAGAGACTGAGTTCTAAGCGTTATTTGTAAGACAAGCAAAGCACAAGGTTTTTTTTTTTAAGGTTTCATTGAATATTATGAAGTCTTCCTTACCGTTTTCATCTTCAAATTCTGATAAAGAGTAAATTTCAAACAATAGAGATTGCACTGGACGACTCACGTACTCCCTCCTCTCTCTCTCTTTTCTTTTTGCCCCCCTTTGGAAAGCCACACCAGCCAGTTATTCTGCAGCCAGAATAAAACCCTATAGTCTCGCTAACCAGAGCTTTAGAGAACTGACTGCCGATTTGGCAGTTAAAAAAAAAAGAAAAGAAAAATTTAAGAAAAAAAAATGCTTTCAATACATCCAAGGCTATCAACCTAAGACGTGCTTTGCAAACCCCCTACTCTCTCCCTCCCCCGCCCACCCCCCCTAAAAAAAGGAAAGGAAAAAAAAAGAAAGAAAAGAAGAAGGGAAAGGCTTATTGGGGGTGGAAGTGGTGCCCTCTCTTCCTGGACAGCTTAGTGCCTTTGCTATGCAAATAACATGTGCAGAGCATCAAAAGGTATCAGGAGAGAGAAGACCAGAGGAGCAGGAAGGGCAGGAAAAGTTTTGTTGAAGTAGCCCTCGAGCTCACTGCCGGCCCCCAGCCAACTTCAATTGCAGCAGAAGAAAATTTTGGCAGCTTTCCTCAGAGGCAGAACAAACTGACGTCAGTCTGCAGATGTGCCTGGGCTGCGTCGGGTGCGCATGTGTCCTGGGTCGTCACGTGGAGGGGGAGGGGAAGTAGAGGTACAATCGGGGTATCCAACTACCAGCCATTCAAAAGGGCTTAGACAATGTCAACTTTTCCGCCCTGTGAATGAGAGAAACTCTGGCCCCTAACCTCTCTCCCCTAGCCCACCCCGCCTCCTTCCTCCTCCTCTAACCTCTTTCAGAGTCTTGTCGGCTTTGTTAGTAGTTCCTTGGAAAAGGGAACGAGGGGTAGAGAGGTTGGGTGACTTTAGATATACTAATGTCACTGTTAGAATTTTCGGTGTCATTCTCTGCTTTTAAAATCTGTACAATAAAAGCATTTAGAAGTTGCTCATAAAACCTGTCATGTAAGGAGTCAGATCAGTGGGGCAGGCAAATTTCAAGACTTGAAAGAAACGTGTGTACAAAACGCCTGTGCTGAATGCATACTTCAACAAGTGAGGTTTCCACCAAAAGAATGAAAGCTAAACATAAACTGAGACCTGCACAGTTTCCATGTGATTATCGACTTCAGGTTATGTGGAGCTTTAAAAGGAAAAGGGGCGGGGGGGGGGGGTTGCATTATTTCCAGATGAGAGACTGGGTGGCGTTTTAAGCTGCAACCGGGGGAAAGCAACAAGCGAGATGTATTTCTTAGGCTGTACATTGAATGAAACTTCAATGACTGTTCAAAGGAAAATAAATCCGAAATCAGCCCCCTAAAACGGTAAGGGGGAGGGGGACAACGACACAGGAGCCCCGCTGAGATCTCAAGATAAACAAACAAAACCTTAGAACTGGTTCTCCAGCTTTCCTATCCCACCTCCCTCTCCCCACCAGCTGCCATTCCAGCCTTTAAGGGCAAAATACCACAACAACGTAGCACTTTCACTTTCATTTGCTGGGAGAAAGCCCCTGGCATTAAACTGTAGAAGAAAAAAAAAAATGCCCTTTCCCAGTCCTAAACAAGCAAACAATGTCTGGCGCAAGTATCAGAAGCAAGGGGGGGAAATCGAAAATAGCTGAGGACAAACGTTGCCTTTCAATGGTGTAATCTGCTGCATCATTCATCTGTCTGTCGGGTGGAGTGTGGAGTTGGGAGTTGTTTAATGGTCGCCAAGGTTGGGGGAGGGGAAATTACGCCTTGAAATTCCAGTCTTTAATTAACACCAAGTCAATTTCCTATGGTCAGAACCAGAAAACGGAATTGGACCTCAGGGAGGAGAATAAGGAGGAGGCACTTTCTAAATACCAGTTCTTAAATTTCTAGTTTCTGCTGTTGTCCATTTGGGTTTTGTTTTTTTGTTTTTTGTTTTTTTCCTTTCCTACACCGGAGGTGGTAGGTGTAATTGTTCTGGAAAACCTATGAATAGTTGGCTTAAAGAAGGCATAGGTCAGACTGGGAACGTGGAACAAAATACTTACTTCAACACTTCTTCAAGGGGTGGAAGGCGATAGCATTTGTCCAGTTGATAGCTGGCATTTTGACATTAATCTGCATAGTAAATGTAGAAATGTGTTCTGTGGCTGGTACTGACAGTTTTAAATAAAGATGACTCATTAAGCTGTGTGTGTGTGTGTGTAAAATACATTGAGATTGCTAGACCTCACAGCAATACTAGCAAACACCAAAAAATAAACGTGGCGCACAGCTAGGTGCCTTTACATAAAAATCACCCGTTAAATATGTGTGCGCTTCCACTTTCCTTAATGCTCCAAACACTGGTATAAAATGGACACAGCCGACACAGAAAAGCAGTCAGGGTGTCATCACAAATCACTAAGTCATTACCTGAAAAGCCTTTGCTGGTAAGCTAGGAAGTAGCTGCCCTGTAAAGCAGCTTTGTCAGTGAGAAGTGGACTTCGGCTAATTACTTATTCAAAGAGTGCCATCCTGCGTCTAAACAGAGTAATGAAAATGTTCTAATTTCCCTTGCCTCCTCCAAATGCTGTAACTAAGACTATAAAGTAGAACTAAAAAATTATTAATGCAAGAAATGGAGTGTCTGTTAAAGTTTATATATGTTGGACATTTTAACTTTATTACAGAAACTATCGGACATAAGAAAAACCTAGTGTGATGATCCCCCAACATCATCCAGTTGTAACGAGCATTGAATGAAGCACAAGTCATCTTATTTACTCTATTTTCTCATTATCCATTCCCCCAATGGATCATTTTAAAACCAACCCCAGATACTTCATTGCCTCCACTCAGTACTCCTGCATTCTAAGATATAAGGACTAAGTTTTTAAAAACTAGTACACTACTGTTACTCTTAAAGCAATGATAGATAACTCCATTGTGTAGCTAAATGCCAATCCTCAAATTTCTCATCACAAAGTCATCTTTTTAATGGAATTAGAGGCATACAACGTACTGTGCTGATATCCCACACACACCTGTATGTTCTGAGACAGGGTCTTCCTTGGATTGCCCAGATTTGCCTCGAACTCATGGCAATCCTCCTGCCTTAGCCTCAGAGGTGCTGCGATAACAAACACACTCCACTCTGCTGTTCTCTCTCTGCTATCTGCCTTTCCAGTGAGCCTTGTTTGTTTTTCTGTTTTGTGAGACACAGTCTCCCAATGTAGCCCAGGATGGCCTAGAGCAGTCTATGTAACTTGGGCTGCCATCAGACTTGTGGTCTTCCTTCCTCAGTCTCCCAAGGGTACCTCCACACTGGGCTCTATTAGTAAATCTTCAGTTACATTAGGGCAGATACACAGAGAAGCAGACAAGTCCATACCTCGGTGCTATGTTCTGTCTAAAGGCATTTTACAATGTAAGTGTTTCCTTTTCCATCGCTTTTGTTTTAATTGAGTAATAAAATCATACATATTTATGATATGTAACCTCACATACACATACATGGTAGAAAGGCTAAAACAAGCTCCTTAGAGTTGGGAGTGTGGCTCAGTGCTAGAGTATTTGCCTAATATATGAGGATCTAGGTTTGATCCTCAGGACAGAAAAAAACAAAATTTAAATGACAAATCAAGGTATTTATCATATGTATTAAAGTGCATACTTAAATTTCTTTATCAGGAAAACACTAAAAATTTTTCATTTAGTAATTTTCAAGTATATAATACATTATTAAAATAACCAGGTCTCATTAATCCATGCACATATGAACACCTGGTTTTTGACAAAGGAGCCAAAACTATACAATGGAACAAAGAAAGTATCTTCAACAAATGGTGCTGGCATAACTGGATGTCAATATGTAAAAGATTACAAATAGATCCATATCTGTCACCATGCACAAAACTCAAGTCCAAGTGGATCAAAGACCTAAACATAAATCCAGTTACACTAAACTTAATAGAAAAGAAAATAGGAAGCACTCTTGAATGCATTGGCACCGGAGACCATTTCCTAAATAAAACACCGACAGCACAGACCCTGAGCACAACCATTAATAAATGGGACCTCTCGAAACTGAGAAGCTTTTGCAGGGCAAAAGACACAGTCAATAAGACAAAAAGACAGCCAACAGATTGGGAAAAGATCTTCACCAACCCCACATCTGACAGAGGATTGATCTCCACAATATATAAAGAACTCAAGAAACTAGACATCAAAGCACTGAACAGTCCAATTAAAAAATGGGCTAAAGAGCTAAACAGAGAATTCACAAAACAAGAACTACAAATGGCTGAAAGACATTTAAAGAAATGCTCAACATCCTTAATCATCAGAGAAATGCAAATCAAAATGACTCTGAGATACCACCTTACACCTGTTAGAATGGCTACGATCAAAAACACCAATGACAACCAATGTTGGAGAGGATGTGGAGCAAAGGGAACACTCCTCCACTGTTGGTGGGAATGTAAACTTGTACAACCACTGTGGAAATCAGTATGGCGGTTTCTCAGAAAATTAGGAATCGAACTACCTCAAGACCCAGCCATCCCACTCTTGGGCATATACCCAAAGAATGCTGATTCATACCATAAAGATACATGCTCAGCTATGTTCATAGCAGCACTATTTGTAATAGCCAGAACCTGGAAACAACCTAGATGCCCATCAACAGAAGAATGGATGAAAAAAAATGTGGTACATATACACAATGGAGTACTACTCAGCAGAGAAAAACAATGAAAGCATGAAATTTGCAGGCAAATGGATGGAACTAGAAAAAATCATCCTGAGTGAGGTAACCCAAACCCAGAAAGACAGTTATGGTATGTACTCGCTCATTGGTGGATTCTAGATATAAAATGAACAATCAGACCACAACCCATAGAACCATAGAGGCTATATATATAGCATGGAGGTCCCTAGGACGACTGTGGCATATAATAAATTTCAGTTTTACTCAATTATTGAAAAAAAAAATAGCCAAATGAATGGAAACACATGAACTATGAACCAAAGGCTGAGGGGCTCCCAGCTGGATCAGGCCCTCTGAATAGGTGAGACAGTTGATTGGCTTGATCAGTTTGGGAGGCATCTAGGCAGTGGGACCAAGTCCTGTGCTCATTGCATGAGTTGGCTGTTTGAAACCTGGAGCTTATGCAGGGACACTTGGCTTAGTCTGGGAGGAAGGGACTGGACCTGCCTGGACTGAGTCTACCAAGTTGATCACAGTCCTCAGGGGAGGACTTGTCCTGGAGGAGGTGGGAATGGAGGGTTGGCTGGGAGTAAGGGGAGGGCGTGGGAGGGGGGAGAATAGGGGAACCCATGGCTGATATGTAGAACTGAATGGTATTGTAAAATAAAAAATATATATCACACAAAAAAAAAAAAACTTGAAGAAACAAAAATAAAAAAATAAATAAATAACCAGGTCTCTTGAACTCTTTTCTAAGTGAAATTTTGTATCTTTTGGCCACACTTCCTTCAACTCCCATCCCATGAAATATTTTTTGGGGTTTTTTTTTGTTTGTTTTTTGCTTTTTGTTTTTTTAAGATTTATTTATTTATTATGTATACAGTGTTCTGCTTACAAGTATGTCTGGACACCAGAAGAGGGCACCAGATCTCATTTCAGATGGTTGTGAGCCACCATGTGGTTGCTAGAAATTTAACTGGAGACCTCTGGAAGAGCAGCTGATGCTCTTAACCACTAAGCCATCTCTCCAGCCCTTTGTTTTTTGTTTTTTGTGATAGGGTCTCACTATGTAGCTCTGGCTGTCCTGAAACTTGCTCGGTAGATCAAGTTGGCCTCAAACTCATATAGATCCACCTGCCTCTGCCTCACAATTGCTGGAATTACAAACATGTGCCTCCACTACTGGCTGAATTTCTTCTTATATGACAGTTAAATTTAAATTTTTAGGTTAAAAAATAAGGAATTTCATAAAATTAAACTATGGGTACAGTCAGCAAAATGAGATAAAAATTCTGATTTTCTATTTGCTTGAAATTGTAAAACTGAGGAGAGTGATTACCAAGATAATAATTATTAATTCTTCCTCTGAGATATTAAAACAAAATTCAACATATTAAAACTCAGTTTGAAACCCAGCTTTGTAGCATGAATTCTAATTGGTCTTTAATAACAACAACAACAATAATAATAATAATAATAATAATAATAACCTGGAGTCAGATATAGGGGTAAATACTGAAAGATCAGAGAAGTAAAGAAGCTAGCCAAAGTCACCTCTTACCTCCAGACCAAAAAGAGTGAGCTGCTGTCTCTTCCCTCCTTAAATTACTGTCTCTACCTCCCTAGTGCTGGAATTAAAGGTGTGAGCCACCACCGCCTAGCCTCTTTAGTTAACTAGTGGCTAGCTCTGAACTCTGATCTCCAGGTAAGCTTTATTTGTCAGAACATAAACAAAATATCACCACACAGCTTGTTGATTCATAGCTATAAACCTAATACTAAGGAGGGTGAGACATGAGGAACACCATAAATTAGAAGGTTACTTGGACAACATAGTGAGACATTGTCTCAAAAAACAAAATATTAAAACAAAAACTGGATAATGTAACACAGTCGGTAGCATGGCTGTCTAGCACGTACAAAGCCCTGGATCAATCGCCGACATACATGAGCCAAGTGTGGCAACATGAGCCCATAATACCAGTACTTGGAATGTAGAGGCAGGCAGATCAAGAGTTCAAAGTCAACCTGAGTTATACCTACCGTGAGTCCAAGGCCAACCTGGGCTAGACACCCTGTCTAAAAATAATTGAGATAAAAACCAATTCAGTACATTCTTCTTTTTTAATGTGTGTGTAGTGTGTATATGGGTGTCAGGAGATTCATGTATGCTGATGGCACACATACAGAAGTTACAGGACAACCCTTGCCCTCCACCTTACTTGAGGAAGCATCTCTTGTCTCCTGCATACACCAGCGTATCTGCACACAAGCTTACTCTGCTATCTCCTCCTCCTAGCTTGACTTAAGTGTGCTGATTAGAGCTATGGGCTACTACCTCTAGCTTCACGTGGGTTCTAGCAATCCGAACATGGGTCCTAATTCTTGCAAGGCAAACCATTTAACCACTGAGTCACCTACCCAGCCCCAATTCCATATACTTTCTGAACAATACATGTGATTTCTTCAGTGAGATGGTTTGATAGAGTGAAATAAATATTTTCTACACTTTTAAAAGATCATTACAGCATTTTTTAAATAAGTGCAAAATCTTAAAGCATACAAAAAGGCCCAACTTTATTAAATAAAATTTACTTTGACTTTATTAAATGAAATTTAAGAAACCATTAAAAATAAGAAAGGCAAGGCAAAACCTAGGAGAAAAATTGGCCATGTTATCATTAAAGCAGACTAAAAATCTGGAATGTTAAGAATTCTCTCACAAGTCTCACAGAAGACACCCCCCACCCCAAAAAATAGAAACGATATAAACAAACTAGTTACAAGAAAAAAAAACGTTAACAAACAGTAGATGAATAATAAGGTGTTCAAACTCACTAGAAGCATAGAAATAAAAATGCTCCTCTCTCATTAGAGACAAAAGTGACAAGTGAGATGGCCCAGGAGATAAAGGCACTTTCCATGAAGCCTTACAAACTGAGTTCAATCTCCAGACAAATTGTAATGTAACTTGAACTTATATATATATATATATATATATATTATATATATATATATATATATGTTATCACTTATAAATTTTGAAGAGCATACCAAGTATACATCACAAAGTTACAAAGCACTACGCAAGAAGAATAAGCAGTGGAAAGACAGAACCATCTCCCCCAAGCTGTCCTCTAGCCACCACACACATGCTTATCCAGCCACTTCTACACTCACATTTTAAATTAAAGAAAATGGCCAGGCAGTGATGGCACAGGACTTTAATCTCAAGGAGGCAGAGGCAGGCAAATCTCTGAGTTCAAGGTCAGTCTAGTCCACAGAGTGAGTTCCAGGACAGCCAGGGCTACAAAGAGAAACCCATCTCAGGAGAGAGAGAGAGAGAGAGAGAGAGAGAGAGAGAGAGAGAGAGAGAGAGAGAGAGAGAGAGAGAGAGAGAGAGAGAGAGGGAGGAGAGGAGGGAGGGAGGGAGGGAGGGAGGAGAGAGAGAGAAGAGAGAGAGAGAGAGAGAAGAGAGAGAGAGAGAGAGAGAGAGAGAATAGACAGACTCCCTCTCCTGGACTCCACACTAGGGCTCACAGCCCCAGCAGCTTTACCAGAGGCCAGAGTGGTCCTAGGAACCCCAGGTAAGACACCACCCACTGCCTACAAAAACCTCTTTAAGCCTGCCCAACAACCCTAGACTGCACACACCCACCACCCACCCCTACCCCAGACTCCATATCCTGGTCTACAATTTTGGAATAAGACTTCCACTTTACCAGAGGCCAGGCTGGATTTAGAGACCCCAGGCCTGCAACTTCAGATGCAGACTACAGCTTTACTGGAATACAGGCTGGATCTAGGGACCCAAGCACTTGGCATGTACTAGAGGCCTGGCTGATCCTAGGGACCCCAGAAGCCAGACCAGATCTAGGGACCCCAGTATGCACCCCCTCCCCTGGGTTCCATATCCTGATCTACAACTTCAGAAGACTTCAACTTTACTAGAGGCCAAGCTGGATCTAGGAACCCCTAATCCCAAAACTACAGAGAGGATACCTACTAGACCTGAAGACACACTAGTCACCAGAACCTATGACCATTTAGGCCAGAAGACCAGAGAGGAAAGAAAAAACAAGGAACAAAACACCCATCTAACAAAGACAAATGCACGAATCAACACCTAGACCTATAATCATCCCAAATCCAGATGCCTAAACACCTGTCTAAGAACACAAACAATAACAGAAAGGGCAATATGACATCATCAGAGCCCAGCTATTCTACAAACAGCAAGATCCAAACAATCCAACACAGCTAAAGCACAAGAAAATGACCTTTAAAATGACTTTATGAAGATGATGGAGGTCCTTAAAGAGAATATGAAAAAAATCCCTTAAAGAAATTGGGGGAAGCCGGGCGGTGGTGGCGCATGCCTTTAATCCCAGCACTCGGGAGGCAGAGCCAGGCAGATCTCTGTGAGTTCGAGGCCAACCTGGGCTACCAAGTGAGCTCCAGGAAAGGCGCAAAGCTATGCAGAGAAACCCTGTCTGGAAAAACCAAAAAAAAAAAAAAAAAAAAAAAAAAAAAAAAAAAAAAAGAAAGAAAGAAAAAAAGAAAGAAATTGGGGGAAAGATAAACAAAAAAATTAGAAGAAATCAGTAAATCCCTAAAAGAAAGCTAAGAAAAAACAAACATATGAAGGAAACTGTTCAAGACCTGAAAATGTACATGGAAGCAAAAAGAAAACACAAACAGAAGGAATCTTAGAAATGGAAAATTTCGGTAAGCAAACAGGAATTACAGATACAAGAGATGGAAGAGAGGCTCTCAGGTTGAAGAAACAATAGAGGAAACAGATTCATCAGTCAAAAAAAAAGGTTAAATCTAAAAAATCCCTAACACAAAAATATCCAGGAAATCTGGGACACTACGAAAAGACTAAAACTAAGAATAATAGAAAAAGAAGGAGAAATAATCCACCTCAAAAACCCAGAAAATATATATCACAAAATCATAGAAGAAAATTTTCCCAACCTAAAAAACATGTCAATAACAGTACAAGAAGCTTACAGAACACCAAATAGATTTGATCAAAAAAGAAAATCCCCTCACCACATAATAATCAAAACATTAAACGTACAGAATAAAGAAAGAATATTAAAAGCAGCAGACCTATTGGAATCACACCCAACTTCTCAATGGAGACCCTAAAATCCAGAAGGGCCTGGACTGATGTCTTGCAGACTCTCAGAGACCACCGAGGCCCACACTACTATACCCAGCAAAACTGTCAATCACCATGAATGGAGAAAATAAGATATTCCATGACAAAATCAAATTTAAACAATATCTACCCACAAACCCATCCCTAAAGAAGGTACTAGATAGAAAACTACAACCCCAGGAAGTTAACTACACCCACAAAAACACAGGCAATAGATAATCTCACATCAGGAAAACCCAAAGAAGGGAAACATATAAACACACACATACAGGCTAGCTCTCTCTCTCTCTCTCTCTCTCTCTCTCTCTCTCTCTCTCTCTCTCATTCACTCATGCACATGCACACACACACACACACACACACACACACACACACACACACTACCATCATCAACAACAAAATAAAACAAATTGACAATCATTGGTCATTAATATCCCTCAATATCAATGGATTCAATTCTCCAATAAAAAGACACAGGCTAACAGAATGGAAACAAAAACTGGATTCTGCTACATACAAGAAACACACCTCATCATCAAACATAGACATTACCTTAGAGTAATGGGTTGAAAAATGATTTTCTAAACAAATGGACCTAAGAAGCAAGCTGGTGTAGTCATTCTAATATCTAACAAAATATACTTCCAACCAAAACTAATCAAAAGAAATGGAGAAGGGCATTTTATATTCAAAGGGAAAATCCAGCATGATGATGTCTCAATTCTGAACCACTATGCCCCAAATGTAAGGGCACCCACATTTATAAAGAAAACATGAATGAAGCTTAAATCACACATAGAACTCCACACAATAATAGTGGGAAACTTCAACAACCCACTGTCACTAATAGACAGATCATACAGACAGAAACTAAAAAGAGAAATATTGGAACTAACAGACGTTATGACTCAAATTGGACCTAACAGATATCTACAGAACATTTCATCCAAACACAAAACCATATACCTTCTTCTCAGCACTTCATGAAACCTTCTCCAAAATGGAAGATATACTCGGGCATAAAGTGTGTCTCAACAGATACAAAAAAAAAAAAAATTGAAATAACCCCCTATATCTTGTCATTCCACCATAGATTAAAGCTGGATTTCAATAAGAACAGAATCAACAGAAAACTCTAAAATTATGGAAACTGAACTCTACTGAGTTACCACTGGGTCAAGGAAAAAATAAAGAAAGATGTTAAAAACTTCCTAGAATTCAATGAAAATGAATACACAACATACCCAAACTTATGGGGCACAAGGAAAGCAGTGCTAAGAGGAAAGTCCATAGCACTAAGTGCCTTCATGAAGAATTTGGAAAAATCTCATCATAGCAACTTAACAGCACACCTGAAAACTCCAGAACAAAAAGATGCAGACACTCCTAACGGGAGTATATGGCAGGAAATAATCAAACTGAGGGCTGAAATTAATAAAATAGAAACAAAGAGAACAATACAAAGAATCAATGAAACAAGGAGTTGTTTCTTCAAGAAAATCAACAAAATATATAAATCCTTATCCAAACTAACTAAAAGGCATATAGAGAGTATCCAAATCAACAAAATCAGAAACAAAAAGAGAGACATAACAACAGACTCTGAGGAAATCCAGAAAATCATTAGGATTCATACTTTAAAAACATGCACTCCACAAAATTGGAAAATCTAAAAGAAATGGAAAATTTTCTTGATAGATACCACTTATCAAAGTTAAATCCGAGATCAGGTAAGCAATCTAAATATACCAATAACCCTAAAAAAATAGAAACAGTCCTTAAAAGTCTCCCAACCAAAAAAAAAAAAAAAAGAGTCAGATGGTTCTGACAGAATTCTACCAGACTTTCAAAAAAGAGCTAATACCAATACTCACCAAATTATTCCACAAAATAGAAACAGAAGGAACACTACTAAATCCTTTCTGTGAGGCCACAGTCACTGATAACCAAACCACACAAAGATTCAACAACAAAAGATAATTATAGGCCAATTACACTCATGAACATTAATGCAAAAATAATCAATAAAACACTGGTAAACCATTCCAAAAACACATCAAAAAGATCATCCCCCGTGACCAAGTAGGCTTCATGCCAGAGATGGAGTGATGGCTCAACACAAGAAAATCTGTCAAGGTAATCTACCATGTAAACAAATGCAAAGAAAAAAAACACATGATCATTTGTTAAATGTTGAAAAAGCCTTTGACATAATCCAACACCCCTTCATGATAAGTCTTGTACAGATCAGGGAAACAAGGGACATTCCTAAACATAATAAAGGCAATATACAGCAAGCTGATTATCAACATCAAATTAAATGGAGAAAAACTCAAAGCAATTCCACTAAAATCAGGAACAAGAAAAGTTGTCTACTCTCTCCATACCTATTCATTATAGTACTTGAAGTTCTAGCTAGAGCAGTAAGACAACTAAAGGAAATCAAGGGGATATAAATTGGAAAAAAAAAGAAGTCAAAGAATCATTATTTATAGAAGATATGATAGTATACATAAGTGACCCCAAAATCTCTACCAGGGAACTCCTACAGCTGATAAACACCTTTAGTCAAGTAGCTGGATATAAAATTAACTCAAAAAAATCAGTAGCCCTCCTATATACGAATGATAAACAGGCTGAGAAAAAAATCAGAGAATCAACACCTTTACAATAGCTTCACATAATATAAAATACCTTGGTATAACTTGCACAAAGCAAGTGAAGGACCTGTATGACAAGAACTTCAAGTCTTTCAAAAAAGAAATTGAAGAGGGTATAAGAAGATTGAAAGATCTCCCATGCTCATGGGTTGGTAGGATTAACATAGTAAAAATGGCCATCTTCCCAAAAGCAATCTACAAATTCAAATGCAATACCCATCAAAATCCCAACAATTCCTCACAGACCTGGAAAGAACAATACTCAACTTCATATAGAAAAACGGAAAACCCAGGCTAGCCAAAACAATCTTATATAATAAAAGAACTTCCAGAGGTATCACCATCTCTGATTTCGAGCTTTACTACAGAGCTATAGGTATAAAAACCAAATGAATGGTATTGGTATAAAAACAGATGGTGGATCAATGGAACTGAATAGAAAACCCTGACATAAATCCACAGACCTATGGACACCTAATTTTTGACAAAGAAGCCAAAATTATACAATGGAAAAAATAGAAAGCATCTTCAACAAATGGTGCTGGTCTAACTGGATGTCAGCATGTAGAAGAATGCAAATAGACTCCTATCTATCACCCTGTACAAAACTCACATCCAAGTAGATCAAAGGCCTCAGTATAAATCCACATACTGAACCTGATAGAAGAGAAAGTGGAAAATAATCTTGAACACACTGGCACGGGATAAAACTTCCTGAACACAACACCAATAGCACAGGCACTAAGATTGACAATTAATAAGTGGGACCTCATGAAACTGAAAAGTTTCTGTAAGTCAAAGGACATCGTCAGTAGGACAAATGGCAGCCTACAGAATGGGAAAAGATCTTCACCAACCCTACATCTGACAGAAGGCTGCTTTCCAATATATATAAAGAACTCAAGAAACTAGATATCAACAAACCAAATAATCCAATTAAAAAATGGGGTATAGATCTAAACAGAGAATTCTCAACAGAAGAATCTCAAATGGCCAAGAAACACTTAAAGAGATGTCCAACATCCTTAGCCATAAGGGAAATGCAAATCAAAATGACTCTGAGATTCCATCTTACACCTGTCAGAATGGCTAAGATAAAAAACACAATCAATTGCTCATGCTCAAGAGGATGTGGAGCAAGGGGCACACTCCTCCATTGATGGGAGTGCAAATTGTACAGCCACTTTGGAAGTCAGTATGGTGGTTTCTCAGAAAACTGGGAATCAACCTACCACAAGATCCATCTATACCACTCTTGGGCATATACCCAAAGGATGCTCAATCATACCACAAGGACACATACTCAACTATGTTCATAGCAGCTTTATTTGCAATAGTCAGAACCTGGAAATAACCTAGATGTCTCTCAACTGAAGAATGGATAAAGAACTGTGGTACATTTACACAATGGAGTATTACTCAGCTGGTAAAAATAAGGACACCAGGAAATTTGAAGGCAAATGAATGGAACTAGAAGAAAATAATACTGAGTGAGGCAAGCCAGACCAAGAAAGAAAAACATGGTATGTACTCACTCATAAGTGGATATTAGCTGTAAAATAAATGATTACTATGCTACACTCTACAGAGAGGCTAGGTAATAAGGAGAGTTCATGGTGGATGCCCAGATCTCCCTGGGAAGGGGAAATAGAAGAGTTTTCTTGAGTGGACTGAGGGTGTAGAGACAGGAACATGAGCAATCATGTTGGGGGTAGGAGAGTGGAGGGGAAGAGTACTAAGAGAGACTACTATGAAAGTCATTTCAGGGTCCTATAAAACCCTGGCACAAGGGAATCTCCCAAGAATCTACAAGGATGACTCCAGCTAAGACTTGTAGCAATAGCAGATACATAGCCTGAACTGGCCATCTCCTGTGACCAGACTGGTCCCTAGCCCAATTTTCATCAGAGAAGCTTCATCCAGCAGCTGATGGAAATAGATGCAGACCCATGGCTAAACATTAGACTGAGTTTGGGGATCCTGCAGAAGAGGAGGAGAAAGGACACCACAAGAAAACTCATAGATTCAACTAACTTGGGCTCAAAGGAACTCACAGAGACTGAAACAACAACCAGGGAGCCTGCATGGGGACATGTGCAGTGCATATGTTACAGTTGTATGGCTTGGTCCTCTTGTGGGACTCCTAACAGTGGGAACAGTGGCTGTCTCCAACTCTTTTACAGGCTTTTATGACCCTATTCCTCATACTGGGTCGCCTTGCCCAGCCTTAATACATAGGGAAGGGCTTAGTCTTACTGCAACTTGATATGCCATGTTTTGTTGATACTCATGGGAGACCTGCCCTTTCCTAAAAAGAAACAGAGGAGTGGATTGGGATGATGGGAACAGAGGGGGTTGGGAGTAAGGACTGGGAAGAGAGGAGGGAGGGAAAACTGCAGCCAGGATGTAAAATAAATAATTACAGTTTTAAAAAAAAATGAAATTCATGTGTTAGATTGAACTAATAATTTCACACTTTATACCTAGTATTTAAACCACAGGTTACTGCAAAAAAACAAATCCCTTTCATTGATTATTTCCTTTCTTGGAATATGCTATCAAAGGAAGAAACAAGAACAAAAAGTTGAGAAGAAACAAGTGAGTAGAATCTATAGCTTATGAGTACACTACACAAGTGTTATGTAGCATTGAAGAAGAGAAAGTGAAGCCAAAATGTCTTTTTATAGCATAAAGCCCTCCATCTCTGATCTCAGTGGCCACCTAAGTTCTCCCATACATACTCGTCTTTGGTGGCAGTGGGCTTCCTCCTCCTCTGCCTCTTCTCCCTCCTCTTTCAAGTAAGTCAAGTCCTTCTCTTATAATGTTCTTCCCAAGAATTTTGGCATGTCTGACACTTCGAATCAATTATACCTTAATTTAGGTGCTAACTCATTCAGAGGCCCTTCAAGAGTATCTGAGACAAAGCAATTTATCCAGTAGTCACTCCTCTCCATTTTGGGAAATAACAGAATCCCCCAATCATGTTCAGAAATTTAGTAAAATACTAACAAAGCATGGATCACTTACCACTTCGAGGCCTGAATCATAAGCATGGTAAGTATGCTTCCTTTGGCAGTAATTGAATTAGAAGTATTTATAGAACCAGGCAATGAGAAGTGAGGGAAACTTCATAAAAGTTCTGGGGGGGGGGGACAACAACCAGGAAACTCTTTGACACAACTCTAAAAAAAGATATCTAAGTCTTATATGGTCTAACATGCTATTAGTTTTCCCAAAAGAAGAAGAAAAAATGGGCAGAAAAATATTTTCAGAGTTAATGGCCATGAATTTTCAAATAGGAAACGAATATTAAGTAAATCTAAAAGATGCTATAAATAGTATAGTAAAGGAAAAAGACAAATCACAGCACTGTTGGTTTCTCAAAAACTTAATAAAGCCCTTAAAATATTTAAAAAAATAGTTCTCTGTCCCTTCAAAGCCAATCCTCTGCTCTCATCCCCACCTCTGCAGCAGAACACCTGTGGCAGTCTTTCCTACAACCCCTCCACCCCTCCACCTCCACCCTCTACTCCCTGTTCCCATCTCCTGTGGAGCCCACAAATCTTCCCCTTCTTACCTCCTCCACTGACTTGTTACTTTATCCCTGTCCCCAACACCAACAGGCACCCACTTCTAACCCAAGGGCTACTCCTGCCAGAGCAATAAATAGGTTGTCCATAGACCTACACCTGTTCCACCAGATGCAATCTCCCCAGTCTTATGCCCAGCTCTGAAGCAGAAAACCTGCTGTGGTCTCCCTTTCCTCTCTGACCCTATTCCCAAGGGATCACAAAGACCTCCTCCAGCCTTCCTTCCCCCAACTCATCTGTGGTAGTTTGAAAGAAAATGGCCCCCCATAGAGAGTGACACTATTGGCAGATGTGGCTTTGTTGGAGTAGATATGGTGTTGTTGAAGGAAGTGTGTCACTGTGGGGGTGGGCTTTGAGGTTTCCTATGCTCAAGCTACATTCAGTGATACAGTTTACTTCTTGTTGCCTGTGGATCAAGATTTAAAACTCTCAGCTCCTTCTCTGACACCATGTCTGCTTGCACGTTGCCACGTCTTGCCATGATGACAATGGAGTAAACATCTCAAACTGTAAGTCACCCCAATTAAATGTTTTCCTGTATAAGAGTTGCCATGACATGGTGTCTCTTCACAGCAATAGATACTATAACTGAGACATTATCCCATTACCCCAATCTCCAACACTAGCAGTCATTCACTGGGAACACATCAGTTGAGTAGGCCAGGGAAACAAGCCCAGAGAAAATTCTCTACCAGGCAGCACATACACTCTCTCACAGTCTAGTAAGGAAGCAGAAATGAAAGAACAAACCACTCACCCAACAGAAACAAAGCCAGGTATCATCACCCAGACCTGTAATCATCCCCAATCCACATGCCTAGAGGTCAGCACAAAAGTACACTCAGTAAAAGCCAGCACAACATGTCTCCACGGGAGCCCAGCAAACCTACCACAGCAGGCCCTGAATGTTCCAACACAGCTGAAACCCCCGAAAAAAGGACTTTAAAATAGCCTGGGTGAAGACAATAGAAGCCCTTAAAGAGGAAATGAATAAACCCCTTATAAAATCTAGGTAAACACAGATAAACAGGGCAAGAAAATGAATAAAACTGTTCAAGACCTGAAGATAGAAGTAGAATCAATAAAGAAAACCCAGAGGTAATTCTGGAAATGAAAAATTTAGGTATTTGAACAGAAACTACAGAGGCAAGCTTTACCAACAGAAAATAAGAGATGGGAGAGAGAATCTCAGGCAAAGATTCTCTCAGCCAAATCTCTGTCAAAGATATAGTAGAAAAAAATGGATATATCAGTCAAAAAATGTTAAATCTGAAAAATGTCCTGACACAAAACATTCAGGAAAGCTGGGACACTATAAAAAGACCAAACCTGCTGCTGGTGGTGGTGGTGGCGGCGGCGGTGCACGCCGGGAGAATTTGCTGAAGGAGGCGGAGGCAAGAGGATCACGAGTTCGAGGCCAGCCTGGGCTACACATTTTATTAAAGAGAAAAAAAAAAAAAAGACCAAACCTAAGAATAATAGGAATAATGGAAAGAAAAGAAACCTAGTTCAAAGGCCCAGGAAATATTTTCAAAAAAAAATAAGTCATACAAAAAATAATCCTAACCTAAAAAAGTAGATGTCTATAAAGGTACAAGAAGCTTACAGAACACCAAATAGATTGGATCAGAAAAGAAAATCCCCTCAGCACATAATAATCAAAACACTGAATGTACAGAACAAAGAAAGAATATTAAAAGCTGTAAGAGAAAGAGATCAAGTAACATATAAAGGCAGACTTATTAGAATTACACCCTACTTCTCAATGGAGACTCTAAATCCAAAAGAGCTTGGACAGATGTGTTGCGGACTCGAAGAGACCACAGATGCCAGGACAGACTACTATACCCAGCAAAATTTTCAATCACCGTAGATGAAGAAAATAGGATATTCAATGATAAAACCAAATTTAAGCAATAGTTATACATAAATCCATCCCTATAAAGGGTGCTAGAAGGAAACTCCAACCTACAGAGGTTAACTATAACTATGAAAACACAAGGAATAAATAATCCCAGACCATGAAAACCAAGGAAAGAAAACACACACACACACACACACACACACACACACACACACACACACACACACCATCATCACCACCACCACCAACAACAACAACAAAATAACAAGAATCAACAATCATTGGTCATAGATATCTCTCAACATCAATGATCTCAATTCCCCAATAAAAAGAAACAGACTAACAGAATGGATGGAAAACCAGGACCCTTCCTTCTGCTACATCCAGGAAATACACCTCAACATCAAAGACAGACATTACTTCACAGTAAAGGACTGGAAAAAAGATATTCCACGCAAATGGACTTAAAAAACAAGCTGGTGTAATCATTTTAATATCTAGAAAAATAGACTCAAATCACAACTAATCAGAAGAGATGGGGAAAGACACTTCATAGTCATCAAAGGGAAAATCCACCAAAATGACCTCTCAATTCTGAACCTCTATACCCCAAACACAAGGGCATCCAAGTTTGTAAAAGAAACACTACTACAGCTTAAATCATATATTGACTCTCACACACTGATAATGGAAACTTTAATACCCAACTCTCATCAATAGACAGGTCATCCAGACAAAAACTAAACAGAGAAATACTGGAGCTAACAGACTTTGTAAACCAAATGGACCTAACAGATATTTACAAAACATTTGACCCAAACACAAAAGAATATATATTCTTCTCTGCACCTCATGGAACTTTCTCCAAAATTGATCACAGACTCTGTCACAAAAAAACTCTCAAAACATACAAGAAAATTAAAATAACTCCCTGCATTCTATCAGACCATGGATTAAAGATGGATATCAACAACAACAGAAACCACAGAAAGATTAAAAACTCATGGAAATCAACAACTCTCTGCTGAATGACCACTGGATCAAGATAGAAACAAAGAAATTAAAGACTTCCTAGAATTTAATGAAAATGAATGCACAACATATCCAAACCTATGGGACACAATGAAGGCAGCTCTAAGGGAAAAGTTCATAATACTAAGTGCCTACACTTAGAAGAAGAAGAAGAAGAAGAAGAAGAAGAAGAGGAGGAGGAGGAGGAGGAGGAGGAGGAGGAGGAGGAGGAGGAGGAGGAGGATGGGAAGGGGAAGGGGAAAGAGAAGAAGAAAAGAAATGGAGAGAACTCACACTAGCAATAGCACACCTGAAAGTTCTAGAACGAAAATAGAAGATCACATCCAAAAGGAGTATATGGCAAGAAATAACGAAACTCAAATAAGAGAGGAAAGCAATAAAATTGAAACAAAGAGAACAATCCAAAGAATCGATGGAAAAGAGTTGGCTCTTTGAGAAACTCAGTAAAACAGACAAATCCTTATTTAAATTAACCAAAAGGTAGAAAAAGAGTATCCAAATAAACAATATCAGAAATAAAAGGGGAACATAAAAACAGACACCAAGGAAATCCAGAGAATTATAATGACATATTTTAAAAACCTGTACTTACTAGGCATGCTGATACATACCTTTAATCCCAGCACTCTGGAGGCAGAGACAATTGTATCTCTGTATCTACAAAGAGAGTTTCAGGTCATCCAGGCTGTTACACAAAGAAACCCTGTCTCAAAAAAGCAAAAAACAAAAACAAAAAAACAATAACAACAATAAAAAACAAACAAAAAAAAAAAAAACCCTGCAATTCATTAAATTGGAAAATATAAAAACATGGATACTATTTTTGATATATACCACTTTCCAAAGTTAAATCAAGGTTAGGTAAGCAATTGAAACATTCCTAAAATGCCTAGTAAAACAAAAAAGCAGTCATTAAGAGCCCCCCAACCAAAAAACGCCCAGGGCCAGATGGTTTTAGCATAAAATTCTAAGGACTTTCAAAAAAGAGTTAATGCCAATACTCCACAAATTATTCCATAAAATATAAGCAAAAGTAACATTGCCCAATTCATTTTATGAGACCACAGTTACCCTGTTACCCAAACCACACAAAGACCCAAAAAAGAAGATTTTCTGAACAGAATATCATTAACACAGGCACTAAGATCAACTAAATAGGACCTCATGAAATGGAAAAACTTCTGCACAGCAAAGGACACCATCATTTACACAAAGCAACAGCCTACAAAATGATAAAAAGATTTTTACTAACTCCATATTCAATAGAGGGCTAATATATACAAACTATATAAAAAAACTCAAGAAACTTGATATCAAATAACTCAATTTTAAAATGGGTACAGATCTAAACAGTGAATTCACACAGAGGAAACTCAGATGGCTGAGAAACACATAAAGAAATGTTCAACATCCTTAGTCATCAGGGAAATGCAAATCAAAACTACTTGGAGATTTCATCTTACACCTGTCAGAATGGCTGAGATCAATAATAAAAGGGATAGTTAATGTTGGTCAGGATGTGTAGCAAGGGGAACATGTCTCTATTCCTGGTGGGAGTGCAAACTTTCAGTCACTATGGAAATCGGTATGACAGTTCTTCAGAAAGATGGAAAATGATACCACTCTTGGGCATATACACAAAGAACACTTCATCCTACCACAGTGACCCTTGCTCAACTGGTGAGGTAAGGTTAGCTAGTGGCTATTCCTATTTTCCTGATCTCTAAGGCTTTCATTCTTATATTTGGCCCCTTTTTTTTTTAATTTAATAAGATTGCTTAAAATTCATGTACAATTGGCAGCCATGTGGCAAGAATTCATTTAAAAAAAAAAAAAACACTGGTGGCCTTACAGGCCAGGGGTTACAGGCCCCCCTGTTTGGCTGGAGCTTATAGCCACCCCACCCCCACCTCAACCCACCCCCACCCCGCCCCTGCTTGGCCAGAGCTGCAAGCGATCTGCCTACACGCAGCTAGAGCTGTTTGCGGCCAGATCTCCAACTCATGTGGCCGGAGTCTTTTTGGTTTTCTTCAGCTCCTGGTAGGTGGTGGGCTCTCGCTCTCTCTAGATTTCCATCTTGGACTGCCACCATGCTTTGAAATTCCCTCAAACTTCTACTGTTCTACACAGACTTGGTGAGTCAATTAAGATATCTTAAAGGAAGAAAATAGTTAAAAGAGAATTTTTTCCCACATTAAAAAATGGGAAACATTTTTACAATGGAAGAAAATTGGTCTTTGTTTGATATCACATTAGGCAGTCTAAAAATGGAACAATTAAATGAGAAGATAATAATGTTGATGGGATGTACATAACATCAATTATGAATATTATTTGTTTAATTATCATTATTTTAGTGTTAAAAAGGTTGGTCAATTTAAGTGCCAAGATAAAAGCTTTAGAAAAAACTGTTAAAATGAATCATAGAGAAATTCAGACCCAGACAGAAGAATTTAAAGGTGAAATTATTTCAGGATTGAATTATACAGTTACAGAGAGACAGCCTGTTTTCAAACAACCAAACTTAAACTATCCAGTAACCTTACAGGAACTATCTGCTCAAGGGCATGTACAAGCTAATTGGACTCCAGTGGAAATGTTAGATTTAAGGAGATTTAAGGAAGCTATAGTATCATATGGCATTGTAAAGCAAATGTTAAACTCGTGGTCAACTTGTAATAGGATTATTCCTCAGGACTCAAAAGAATTGGTAACAGCTGTCCTGGAGTCTGTAGCACAATTACAGTGTCGAATGTGGCTTAAGGTGGAGGCTAAAATGATAGAACACCAATGTAGAGCTAGAGGTGTTGAAATATCCCAGGATCAGCTTCTTGGAGAAGGCAAATATGCTGATATACAAAGACAATGTTTATATGATAACCAAACCTTAACTCTATGCCCCATAGCAGCCATGAATGCATGGGGCAGAATTGAGAAAGCAGGAAAAAAAATGAATCATTCACAAAAGCTATAAAGGGCCCCAGAGAATCCTTCACAGATTTCTTACAAAGGCTGTCTTCAGCAGTAAATAGAATAATACCAAATTCAGAAGCTAGACAGATAATAATAGAATCTTTGACTTTTGAGAACATGAATGCAACATGCAAAAGAATAATCAGGCTGTTAAAGGCAAGATCAGCACCTAGGGACACAATTAATATTGAGTCTCATGACCATGATAATATGTGGATAGGAGAGGTTATATCAAATGCTTTGAGGAAAAATATCAGATGTTTTGGTTGTGGTAAACAAGGTCAATTAAAAAGGGAGTGCAAACAGGGTGTTCCTAGAAATAATGTTTCTTTAAGGAACAATGGCAACAGAATATCCCTCCCTTCTGTTATGCAGAAGGTGTGTTAAGGGTAAACATTGGACCAACAAATGTAGATCAACAAGGGACAGACAAGGTAATCCTTTGCCTCTACCCTCAGGAAACTCCCAGAGGGTCCTCATGCAGGCCCACACAGCAAATTCAGTTCAGATCTTTCCTGCCATTATAGAAGAAACCCCTTCTCAGAACAATTAAATAACCAAATGCCTATTGGAATAAACCAGGCTGCTCAAGGTGATAGAACAGTTATAGCAGAGAGAAGAGGAAATTCAGGAGAAACAATAAAGTGAATTTTTTGGCAAACTTGTATTAATGAACAAAGACCAAAACTAAAAATACAAATAAATGATGTTTTTTCTTGGAAGGTTTAGTAGACATAGGTGTGGATGTGACAATAATTGCACCAGAATTTTGGCCTCTACAGGAGCTGTTAGAGATTGGAACATTATCTCAAGTGAAACAGAGTGCAAGATGGCTCAAATGTATAGGACCAGAAGGACAGAGAGGAAAATTAAAGCCATATGTGGCTAATATAACTATGAACTTATGAGGCCATGATCCATTACAACAATGGAATAACCAGATTAACATTCCTCCAACCTCAGAAACAAACCCTAAACTAACACATGTTTCTGAGAGAAATATTAGGAGGTATTATTATAAAGAGCGGTCACCAACCATCCAGGTTGTACAAGAACAGGACACAACAACTGCTGATCTTTCAAAGACACCAACAGTTCTACCTTTAAAATGGTTAACAGACAAGCCTTTATGGGTTCAGCAATGGCCTTTAACAACAGAGAAACTGCAGGCTTTAGACGAGCTGATACAAGAACAGTTAAATGCTCAGCATATTGAAGAATCAACCAGCCCTTGGAATTCTCCTGTATTTGTGGTCAAGTTAATTGAGCAGAAACGAAAGCTACACAGAGAAATCTGTCTGGTAAATGGAGAATGGTAACAGACCTTAGAGCAATTAATAAAGTAATTCAGCCAATGGGCTCTTTACACTTGGGAATTCCTTTGCCTACTCTGTTACCCAAAGGATGCCCTCTAATAGTTATCAATTTAAAAGACTGTTTCTTTTCAATATTTTCTTGTAAGGGTATTAAATACCCTTAGAAAAAGACAGAGAAAGATTTGCCTTCACCATGCCTACTTATAATAATTCTCAACAAGTTAAGAGATATTAATGAAGGGTTCTCCCACAGGAAATGTTGAATAGCCCAACCCTGCGCAAATATTTTTTTACAATAGCCATTGGAAGTAATAAGCAAACAATTTTCTAAATCTATAATTTATCATTGCATGGACGATATTTTACTAGCTGATTCAAATGCAGATACTTCAGAATGTTTGAAGAAGTAAAGAAAATTTTGTCTTGTTGGGGATTACAGATTGCTCCTGAAAAGATACAAAGAGGAGATTCTATTAATTATTTAGGATATAAAATAGGTCTGCAAAAATTAGACCCCAAAAGGTGCAAATTAGGAGAGATCGATTATGGAATCTTAATGACTTTCAAAGATTATTCAGAAATATTTCCCAACTACAAACTGCTGTTGGGGTAAAAAAAAAAAAATGATGAACTGAGTAATTTGCTCAAAACCTTAGAATGTGACAAGGACTTAAATAGTCCAAGAAAATTATCAGCTGAAGCTGAGAGGGAATTGCCTTGGTGGAAAAGAAAGTACAGGAAGGATGTGTGGATCATGTGAATCCAAAGCTTGATTGTATGTTGGTTATTTTAACCTCTAAGCATTCTCCTACAGGAATTTTAATGCAGAGGGAAGATATTATATTGGAATGGAATTTCTACCAAATAAACAGAGTAAAAAATTAAAAACTGATGTGGAAAAGCTCTCTGATTTGATTTTAAAAGGAAAATTGAGACTTGGTCAATTAGCAAGAATAGACTCAGCAGAAATTGTCATACCTTTAACTAAGGAGGACATTGACAAATTATGGGCAGAAAGAACCTTGGCAAAGAGCTTGCAGTAATTTTTTGGGAGAGATTAACAGTAAATATCCCCAAAAGCAATAGAACAGAACTTATAAAGAGAGCTGATTGGATTTTGCCTCGCATTGTACAGGAAACACCCATATCTGGGGCTCATACATTTTATACAGATGCAAACAAACAAGAAAAGGCAGGTTACAAATCAGAAAATTTAAGTAAAGTGGTTCAAAGTCCTTATAATTTGGTTCAAAAATCAGAATTGTATGCTATTCTGTTGGTATTAATGGATTTTTCTGAAGCTCTCAACATCGTTACTGACTCTCAGTATGCTGAAAGGGTGGTATTACATATTGAGACTGCAGAATTTATCTCTGATGAGTCAAAATTAACTTCACTATTTATTCAGTTACAAGATATAATCAGGCTGAGTGGTGGTGGTGCACATCTTTAATCCCAGCACTCAGGAGGCAGAGCCAGGCAGATCTTTGTGAGTTTGAGGCCAGCCTGGTCTACAGAGCAAGATCCAGGAAAGGCACAAAGCTACACAGGAAAACCCTGTCTCGAAAAAACAAACAAACAAACAAACAAAAAAGATATAGTCAGGAATAGGAAGCATCCCTTATATATAACTCATATCCAATCCCATACAGGTCTGCCAGGCGCTCTAACACAAGGTAATGACAAGATTGATAAATTATTGATAGGAAATGTGCTGGAGGCCTAAGAATTTCATTAAAAAAAGACCATGTCAATAGTAATAGTTTAAAAAATAGATTTTTCCATAACCTGGAAGCAAGTCAAGGAAATTGTAAGGAAATGTCCTACTTGTTCTTTTTACAATCAGACTCCACTACCAGTAGGATGTTACCTGAAGGGTACTCAGAGAAATAAAATCTGGCAGATGGATGTGTTTCACTTTGCAGAATTTAGAAAATTGAAATATGTACACCACACAATTCATACTCACTCAGGATTTCAATGGGCAATGGCTTTGGGTTCTGAAAAAGCTGATTCTGTCATCACTCATTTGCTAGAAGTTATGACCATCATGGGTATACTTGCACAAATTAAAACTGACAATGCTCCATCATATGTCTCTGTTAAAATGAAACAGTTTTTTACTTATTGCAATATAAAGCATATTACAGGTATACCACATAATCCTACAGGTCAAGCAGTTATAGAAAGATCAAACAGAACTCTAAAGGATATGCTAAATAAACAGAAAGGGGTAACAAAAACCCCCAGAAATCGACTGCATAATGCTCTATTAACTTTGAATTTTCTCAATGCCAATGAGAAAGGAACAACAGCTGCAGAGATATATTGGATAATAGAAAAAAAAAAACTACAGAATTAAATCAGCCTATATACATTAAGGATGTGCTGACCTCAGAATGGAAACCAGGATATGTGTTACATTGGGGACGAGGTTTTGCTTTTGTTTCTACAGGAAAAGATAAGCTGTAAATACCATCAAAATTGATAAAGGTTCGATTTGAACAAGAGAGACCTCTTAATTAGAAGAGATGATAGTTCATCAACCAGGATGACCATCCAATTTAAACTAACTTATACCACTAACAAACACTTTTCATTTAATCAGATATAACTTGCCAAAAGGGAACATCCCCAAAATTAGTCTTGGAAAAGGGTTTTTTGTTTTTGTCTTTCAGGAGAATGAAGGCTAAGGAATCTGAAGAACACTGGACAAATGAGACATGTGAAGAAAAAAGACAAATCATCTAGAAAAAAAATGTCCCAAGCAAAGGAGTAAATTTGCCTATTGGTATATCCATCTATAAAATTTCGTAAGTCTTCCTAAATGTTTGTTTCTGCTCTTCTCTACAGACACTTAACACAAGTGATCTTTTTGTAGTCCCAGTGTAATTAAAAATTAAAGCTGGCTTTGAAGTTGGAGAATGGCTTTGAAGTTGGAGAATGGCTCTCTCCTTCTCTAAACCTAAGCATGTTGTTAAAAGGAAAATGCAAAATCTCTGTATTATGTCAGAAGAAAGAGCCATCTTCTGATTTGGGACAGAAGAAAACAAAAAAAAATTAAGGGACTATTTTATTGCTACTAATCTCAACTCTTTGGTTCTATTTTGATTCTTTAAACTTTTCTTAAGGTATGAATTTTATATCAAAATTTATAAGATTAACATATATTTTAAACTTTTGTTATGATATTAATGGTCATATAGAGTACTAACTAATTCTAGAAAAAGGCTTCATTTAGATATGCCTATACATGTTTTTGTGTTGGAGTCTCTATCAATTTTCTGCAGGGAATCATGACCAGTCCTAACAGCGAATTTGAAGTCTCCAGAAAGATCATGGGGCCCCACAACAACAATTCCACGTGGACAATAATAATAATACACTGAGCTGACAAACATCACCCAAAGATTAGCTTTGAACGACAAACTGCTCAGAACAATTATCTGGCTCTGGCCCTTTCTGGCACCACTGGAGTATTATCATGTTACTCTTATTAAACATCATATTTTTAGTCTTGTAAAATTCCTACCTTTTGGCTATAACAGTTTCAAACTAAAGTCCTTATGATATAAGGATCCTAACTCCTATTACAAGGGAGCCAAAACTTCTTCTCTTTCACTTACATGCACATACACACATACACATAATTAAAAAATAAAAATTAAAAAACTTACATTCATCACTAGAAAATAAAATAGTTCATTAAAATCCAAAGTCAGGTGGTAGTAGAGCATGTCTTTAATCCCATCCCTGGGGGGAGGGGGTACGTTCCTTCTTAGGCAGAGTCTACTCCCCTCATTAGCATAGAATTACAGAAGACTGATCATCTTTCAGCTCTTTAGAAAAATGTCTGGGACCACAGTTCTCCTGAAGATTCTGACAGGACACTACAGTACCCTTCCCAGATATTTTACCCACTTCCACAGCTGGGCACATTCTTTCTTAACTAACAGTGTCTATTACCATTACTATTGGTAGGTCCCTGTTCTGATTTTTTATTCTGGGACACAAGAACCCAGAAATCTCACTGGGCCCTGTTGGGTTGCCTTATTGGCTATGCTCTACTCTAAGTTGCTCCGTATAGTCTAAAACACGTGGTATTTGCCAGGCTGTGCCCTGCCCTGGGAGGCTCCATTTTACTTTGAGACGGGGTCTCACTGTAAAACTCTGACTGACCTAGAACTTCCTATGTAGACCAGGCTGGCCCCAAACTCAGACCTGCTTGCCTCTGGCAACTCTACCCTCCCAACAGCTTCTGACCCCATTTTGGGGGATAATGGTTGCAGCCTCTGGGTACACCAAGAAATGTCACCATTTGTCAGGGGCCATCTAGTACGGATTGATAAGTGACTTATTCCCGAGGACAGACAAGGGAGTCAATCTGTAAGCTCATCGGGATGAATTGAAACTATGGGGGCCATGGGTGTATCAAAATCCTATCAGGAAAACCAGACCCAAGAACTTACCAGACATGCCCGACCAAGGAAACGGCCGGCCTCCCTCACCTGGGACCCACTATGCAATGGACACCTCACACTGCAGTGGAAGGCCCTGGACCAGTCCATCCCCCAGTAACTGCTGCGTGCCTCAAGAACCGACAGAGGACGCCCTTATTGTGCAGCTTTATCGGGCTACCTGCCATCACCATTATTTTATACTAGAACTATTGTTGAAAAGGGAAAACAAATTTGACAGAACCTGTAATCCCCAAACTCGGGAAGCTGGGGAGCAAAGGCCGGCATGGACTCTATACAGCGAGGCTGAACTACCAGTGAGGGACCCTGATTGAAAAACGAAAAAAAAATGGGGGGGGGGGCGTGGAGGGAAGAAAGTAACTTGGAAGAAAATGAGAGGGGGAAAAAGGGGAAAGAGCTAGGAGACAGGGAAGGGGAGAAAGAGGAGGACAGAGCTGTCACAGGCGTGAGTTGGGAGCGCGTGAGCCACGTGCCTAAAGCGCGCGGAAGAGCCCCGGCTGCCTCCGGGCCACCGTGCTCTTCCGGTCCCAGCAGCCCCTCGCGGCGGAAGTCGTCACGGGGCGAGCCCCGGCAGCGTCCGCGGTAGCTTGCTATGGCGATGGGCAGCGGCGGTGCAGCCTCGGAGCAGGAGGACGCGGTGCTGTTCCGACGTGGCACCGGCCAGGTGAGGCTGGGAGCCGCGCTTTGGTCCTGGGTGACTGTGAGGGATCCACACGCTGCTCCCCATCCGCCGGCGTGGCTGGGAGCCGCGCTTTGCTCCCTGGTGCGCGCTCGGGTCCCACGCTGCTCCCCATCCGCCGGCGTGGCTGGGAGCCGCGCTTTGCTCCCTGGTGCGCGCTCGGGTCCCACGCTGCTCCCCATCCGCCGGCGTGGCTGGGAGCCGCGCTTTGGTCCAGACTGTGAGGGATCCACACGCTGCTCCCCATCCGCCGGCGTGGCTGGGAGCCGCGCTTTGGTCCAGGTGACTGAGGGATCCACACGCTGCTCCCCATCCGCCCGAGTGGCTGGGAGCCGCGCTTTGGTCCCGGGTGACTGTGAGGGATCCACACGCTGCTCCCCATCCGCCGGCGTGGCTGGGAGCCGCGCTTTGGTCCCAGGTGACTGAGGGATCCACACGCTGCTCCCCATCCGCCCGAGTGGCTGGGAGCCGCGCTTTGGTCCCGGGTGACTGTGAGGGATCCACACGCTGCTCCCCCATCCGCCGGCGTGGCTGGGAGCCGCGCTTTGGTCCCGGGTGACTGTGAGGGATCCACACGCCGCTCCCCATCCGCCGGCGTGGCTGGGAGCCGCGCTTTGGTCCCGGGTGACTGTGAGGGATCCACACGCTGCTCCCCATCCGCCGCGTGGCTGGGAGCCGCGCTTGGTCCCGGGTGACTGTGAGGATCCACACGCCGCTCCCCATCCGCCGAGTGGCTGGGAGCCGCGCTTTGGTCCTGACTGTGAGGGATCCACACGCTGCTCCCCATCCGCCCGAGTGGCTGGGAGCCGCGCTTTGGTCCTGTGTGACTGTGAGGGATCCACACGCTGCTCCCCATCCGCCCTAGTGGCTGGGAGCCGCGCTTTGGTCCTGGGTGACTGTGAGGGATCCACACGCTGCTCCCCATCCGCCGGAGTGGCTGGGAGCCGCGCTTTGGTCCTGACTGTGAGGGATCCACACGCTGCTCCCCATCCGCCCGAGGTGCTGGGAGCCGCGCTTTGGTCCTGGGTGACTGTGAGGGATGTGCGGGCACAGGGACAGGCCGGCGGAAGCATTGAGACCAGTTAGGAGGCATTGCAATGCTCCAAATGTAGGTCAAGACCCAGACGTTAGCAGTGAGACTAAAATACTGCGTTCTAGATAGAGCTTTGTAACTAGAAGGACCGAGTTTCCCAGATAATAGTCGGTAAGAAAATTTGAGAGAGAAGGGTAACTGGTAGCTGAAAGGTTGCTACTTACTGCAATGCACTGAGGTGGGGAAGACGAGGAAGACTTGTGGTGTATCAAGTGTGTACGAAAGATCAGAGCCAGGCTTCATGGTGCTCGCTTACAGTCACAAGCACTTGGGAGATGGAGGCAGGAGGCTCAGGAATTCAAGATCGCAGAGTGCACTCGAGGCCTAACTGCAGTGAGATTCCGTAAGAGTAAAATAAACACTTTTATTTTTATTTATTTATTTATTATTATCATCATCATTATTGTTGTTGTTTTGTTTGTTTGTTTTTCGGAACAGGGTTTCTCTGTGAAATAGTCCTGGCTGTCCTGGAACTCACTC